>NC_133536.1:169606990-169921157 GCF_048544455.1 Silene latifolia
ACCAGAAAAATATCTAACTTTTATTATAATGACTTAGGTTTTTAGGAGTACATTAAAATATCAAGCTAAAGATATTTATTGCATAAAACAAGCGTTGATAAACGTGAAAAAGCAAATGTGTAATGTGGAGTTGAATAGAGGCAGTATGTTTTTTGTTACCCCATCCTCTGGAATTCAAAGATAATATCACCATATATATCTCTTTCACCTTCAGCCCAATCCACAGAGCCGTTTTCCCATTGCAGCAGCACTGTCCCTTGCTCGACAATGCGACCTTGGCGGTGCAGAATCAGAAGTAGTAGGAGACGGTCAAATTCATTCGGAACCCATAAATATGGGCCTACCAAACTAGAGTCTCGAAGAGTCATTGTTCTAGAATGCCTGCTCATGTTTGCGAGCCTGAAGAAAGCATTCTCGCTCCTCACCCCCGCCAAACTTGATGAGGGCGCACCGCCCGAAGCCATCCTACGCATCATTGTCCGGGTAGATAGTTTGAACCAAATTCAACCCGGCTAACCGAATCAAACCTATAAACCCGTCAAGGCTATACGAAAGTATAGTCTTTCCATGCCCGTCCTCTGTATACGGGAGATTGTGAATGATGCACGTAAAGGTTTTAGCGTACATAATTCTACTTGGGGGTCCTACAAGAGGTTCATATGAAGCTTCATCATCATCATCATCATCATCATCATCAGCGGATGACTAATATGAACCGCTATAAGTTGATGAACTTGACGACATAATCGATGTGGAAAATTAATGGAGGACTTAACAAGTTAAGAATTGGAAAGTGCAAATGGTACAAGTTATAACCAACTTCGCTTCCCCTCAAGATCTATCTAGAGTCATGGGAATTCCCCTCAAGATCATAACCAACTTCGCTTCACCCTTAAGTCTTTCTAGAGACTTTTATAGGGAGAACTATCAAGGCTTCTGAGGATTCCCCTCAGGCTCGAAGCATCACACCTTAACATTAGGATCCAGACATGGAAATATGATCCCGCATTATGTACCAACCCTTTCGTGCTCGGGCCACATCAAGCTTGGGACTCCATTCCGCACCACATCGCAAGCTATAACCCATCAGCCTTAACATCACAAAATACAAGCTCCAGATGTCTATCTGTCAAACAATCCTTTTACTACCAAGCTTCACATTCTAAAATATAAAAGCCATTTCTACCCTGACCCAGATACGGAGTCTTCAAAACTTTGCTGCCTAGAATGGGACATACCTAGTTTACCCAGGGTCCACTTTTTAGTGTGCTCACTGATAAAGAATATTTTCACAAACTATATCTCTTCGACTCATACTCGAGGGAAATTCTCCCAAATCAGTTTTCGAGTCACCAAACGGCATTTACCGTCGTGACCCTCACACTTTAAGGTCCTAACAATTAGCTTAGGCACAAATACACAGAACTACGATCTGGTTTGATTTTACACCACGTGAATGCGTAGGCAGTCCTTCAAGGATGCAACCATACACCTTAAAATCAATTACCAACACACACGCAATAACTATGATCTGATTTTATTTCGCACACACGTGAATACGTAGGCAATCCTATTACTAGGACACAACCACATCCCTACACACATTCAATTTTCACAACATTTCACATCCAGCAGAACTACGATCTGATTTGATTTCAAACCACGTGAATACATAGGCAGTCCTTCAAGGACGCAACCATACACCTCAAAGTAAATTTTCACACCCAGCAAAAACTACGATCTGGTTTGATTTTGCAAACACGGGAATAAGTAGCAGTCCCCCAACAAGGGCACAACCGCATACTCTTTTCACAACATTTCCAATTTTCAATCATCCAAAAACCAGCAACAACTACGTAGGCAGTCCCCTAACAAGGACACAAACGCATACCCCTTCAATCTCAACCATCAGCATCAATCCTCAAAATCGGCCCACCCATCTGCAAAAATTAAATCTTATACCTCTTTACTTAGGGCTTTTTCCTTATAACATCACCCATTCCTCCTTTTGCCAAATTCTCATCTTCTCTGGGAGCTTCTCTTTCGAGACCCCACCCATCTTTTATCCTCAAACATCTTTTAAGTCTCAACTACAGTCCAAAATAAAACCGCCCATAGTCTAGTGTTCGGTTCAGACGATGACAAAGTCTTGGTTCCGCTCTCCGAATCATCAAAACTCGAGAAGGCATCTCCAACAAGCAAATGAAGGCAAAGATGTATGGAGAAGATAATCAATTCGTGTTCCCCAGCCGAGCAAACCTTCTACACCAAGGATCTGATGCATATTGTCACCCTTTCTAGGCTAAGGAGTTGAACACACATAAGTAAAGTTTGTTAAAGTCACCCCCGTGCCGTGTCGATACCAAGTTTGTATCACAATCGTCTATTTTTCAGTCTGTCAATATGCGTCCGTGTGAGTCAATGTCGTAACGGTCACGTGTCTCCAATCTATCAAATCACGGATCTACAAGCAACAAGACTCAATATTAAGCTTCACAACTTTTGAAACTCATATCACCCCTCACGTGAGATATTACATGCTTATTGCTTATATGCTAATTGCTCACATTCTTATGTACTTACGTGCTTATATGCTTGCATGCCTACGTGCTTGTCTATGCGACTGCGGATTTGTGTGGTCACTAACCATGCAGATAATCTTGAGAAGAAAAATGCACTCCAACTGAGTAGTGGGTTCTTCCAACCAAACGCCGACTTGTCAAGTCCAAGCGCTTTAACCGCGGCAATTACATGGCATACGCTACCTCCCAACTAGCGGCAACTCATATCCCCAGCGAGTCTTGAGAAGTTTCTAACTTGCCAGCGAGTGCCGATTTTTAAATGGAAGTCACACGGGTCTTTCATAGATCCTCGCAAGATTATTCATGATCCCGACGTATCACTCTCCGTAAATGGGTTTACAGAGATTCTTGCTTAAATTATTTATCCCCACGGAGTTCGTTTAGGACCCCCAGCAAGTTGGAGTCCATTGCTCCCTAACCAAACTTATCAACGTTAACCTTGTTGGAAGTCATTACTGAACAATATCTTGAAATAAGCCTGATGTTTCAGGCTATTTCTCGCAGTCGATCATTCGACCATCGATGGCTGGCGAGTCTCTACACCACCATCAATAGCTGGCGAGCCTCTACGCACGAATAAGAAGCAATTCAAGGACATATCCCGAAGATGACTCAGGTATGACTCTTTCTTATGGCTGGTGAGGCTTTATACATAGTGTAATAGACTTTAAACGACCCGCATCGATAGTCGACAGACTCTAAAATGTTCCCGACGGCAGGTCCTTGACTCGCATCCCCGAGTCGCCTCGACGTCTCCCTTCCCGACGGCAGGTCCATGGCTCAAACCCTTTTGAGTCGTCTCGACGTTGCAATGGTCTTCAGGTTGTAATCTTCGATTAACTTGGAGGGTATACATTGACTTTCGCCTTATCCAGCCTCAGTCAAAGTGGGAGCTCTGTAGATACCCAGTATCTGCACCATCCAAAAACCACCCGATGATGATCGAACTATAACGTGTTTTTGATATGCGTGCTTGGATTGGTTATACATGAGACGATTTAATGCATTACTCGGATATGAAAAATGATCTTAAAAATGGTTTTCTAACTTTATTTGCATTAAAACAACACTATTTAGAGCTAAAACCATTTTCCGACCCAAAACCGAGTTAGAAACCCGCAACCCGAGTCAATCTGAGCAATCTCGAGTCAACCCGAGCCTTGAATGTCAAAAATAATTCCATAAATTGTTTTATCATGCCATTTGCATTAAAACGACACTAATTAGAGTGAAAACCGACGGTGAGGGAGAGTGTGTTTGTGTTTGTGTTTGTGTTTGTGTTTGTGTTTGTGTTTGTGTTTGTGTTTGTGTTTGTGTTTGTGGTTGTGGTTGTGGTTGTGGTTGTGTTTGTGTTTGTGTTTGTGTTTGTGTTTGTGTTTGTGTTTGTGTTTGTGTTTGTGTTTCTGTTTGTGTTTGTGTTTGTGTTTGTGTTTGTGTTTGTGTTTGTGTTTGTGTTTGTGTTTGTGTTTGTGTTTGTGTTTGTGTTTGTGTTTGTGTTTGTGTTTGTGTTTGTGTTTGTGTTTGTGTTTGTGTTTGTGTTTGTGTTTGTGTTTATGTTTGTGTTTGTGTTTGTGATTGTGATTGTGTTTGTGTTTGTTTTTCTATACTCTGAAAGTATTGGCAATGGTTTTGTATACTACAAACCATTTTCATTACTTATAACAACGATTTTCACAAATTAATCATTGTTATTACTTTTCACTGATTTGCGCCAAAATAATATAATCCAATTAACAACGTTATTATATATTACTTGTTAAACCATTGTTATTATTTTATGAATGACAACGGTTATTATTTATATAACCGTTGTTATAAGTAATTACAACGGTTCTGATTCTGGTAACCGTTGTTATTAATTTTCACATATTCCTCGAAAATAAAATAATATATTTAACAACGTTATTACCAATTCGTGTTAATATGCGTTGTTAAAAGGCCATTGTTATTGCCTATATTTTTAATAGTGTAAGCATGGACAATGCATAACATGATTCAAAAATAGGTTAGATGAGTCAAAACCGGATTTTGACTGGAGACAGAGGCTGGTAGTCACAACTACCAACCTCGCGCCTCTTCTAGGGTCTCTGGTCAGAGTCCAAACTTGTTTGTTCTAATCATTCCTCTTTGTTTCATTTCTTATTTTCAATTGGTTTTTACCATTTCAAATATTTCAATTCATTTTTATGACAAACTTTTTAACCATAAATCGTAATCACCCTTGATTCCTTATACCATGATGGTTTAATCTGTGACTCGGTGCTATTATTTGGTTAATTACATTTAAAAGAGTATTCTAACACTCTTTTTATTCTTTTACCTTTTTTCTCATTTATTTACATTTGCAAACATATTAGGCATAATTCATAATCATCCTTGGTTCCTTATATCATGTCGGTTTAATCCGAGTACGATAGTAAATATTGACTAAATACAAATAAATGAACTTAACATATTTAGTTCATATTAAACATTTTCTTTTTACTTTTATGTCATTTTATCCTTGTCTTGGCCATATTACATGTCACCTATGGTTAAAATAAATACCATGTCGATTTAATTCGCGTACGGTGATAAAACAGGTAAGCACACATATTTTACATTTTTATTTTTAAACTATGTTTTTCAAACTTGCAAATCCGACAACTAATATTATTAATATAATATTAATTATTCTGAATCATGCAAACAACATTTGCAAATCATTCATCACAAATACAGTTTTAAAAAAACAACCTTTTTAACAACTAGAAGACGCCCCTTGGGTCGTCGTCTGACTCGCGCCCCAAGTGGCCGTCTGTTTTCATATTTCAAAACCTGGACAGGTCCTGTTCCCTCGCCAATAGGCTCGCGCCCTAATGGGCTGCCTCGCACTATTGTGATTTGTTAATTTCAGCACTTGTCTAGGACGATCCCGATTACGGTTAACCCGAATCTACATGGACCAGATTGACGAGTTAACACTCTTTTAAACATTTTAGCATTTTCTTATGCATCCTTTTATTCTTTCATTTTAACAATAAATGGATCGTGTTAAGCACCATAATCCGAATTTGGTAAATGGATGTTTAATTTTCGTTTTCACATGCAAACTAATCTAAATCCAACTCGACATCAATTACTTGTTATTTGGATAAACAAACCGACTTAGAAAATCTTCACATGTTAGGTTAAGACTTTTGGATGCGGATTCATGCATTTAAACCGTGTAGATACCTCATTTCTGCACCTCCCGCAAACCACCCGGTGATGATTGGGCCGCATGTTTGATACGCGGAATGATTTGTGACAGTTCGTAAGATTATCGTCAAGTGATTGCTCAAATATTAATGTCGACCTCTTGGTTGTCATCTACGTCCTGATACGGTCGTTTTGGCAGTAATTAGAGTACATTCGGAGTCCGGGCCTAAAACCGTCTCCATTTTCTGATAACCGTTAAATCCCGAGTCAGAATGTTCTGGAATGTTCCGGATATTTCCATTCCATATTTCATAAATTTTATCTTTTGGCAAATAATATCCCGTAATATTCGTATAGGATATTAAGGAAATCGAGTTATTTCCGTCCTACCATAACTCAAACGCGGAAATCTTTCTTCATCAGGAGGAAACCTCCTGGAAATAGACGCAGCAGGTGCTGCGCCTCTTCCCATGCCCTTTTCTGCATGTTTCTCGTATCTTTTTCATATCTTTCCGAGATTCACTTCCAAAGAGTCTCCGAAACCCTAATTCCTTCACGTGATTAGTATAAATAGGAGCCTTCGCTCCTCATATTTCTCACGCGAGTGTCCGCCCTTCTCTTCTCCCTTTGCATTCTAGACTTTGTTCTTACTTATTGGCGCCTACGTGCTTGAACTTTCGACCGCGTAAGCTCGGATCTTTCCGGGAACCAGCCTCTCCGTTGCATGACCGACCAATTTGACCAACTACACTCAATCAATTTAATTAACTTAATCGTTTTCCTCTTACGAGGGCACTCTCTTTGCATTCGCGTCGAGCATCACTAATCGATATCTTAGTCCTTCTCGTTTCGTCAACATGTAAGTATGAGGGTGTAAATCTCTCTTTTCTTTATTGTATTTTACTTTTCGTATCATCAATTGTAAGGTTTATGTCGAAAATACCGTTGAAACCGATTTCTAAAACCCTTTGTTAAAACCTGTTTTTGCGGATTTTCGGTAGATAACCGTCGAGAAAGGATGCAGCAACTGCTGCGCCTCTTCGAAGGAGCGCAGTTCCTGCTGCGCCTCTTCGTGAGGCTGCCGCAGTTCCTGCTTCCTTTCTTCTTCGTTTGTCCTCTGTAATTCGTGTTCAAAATCTTTCTTTTGCTTATTCGCTCGTTAATTCTTCGTCATGATAACATATAAATCACATGTGTATATTATTCATCATCTTTAATATGTTTAATTTGTCATAAATCCGACTTAAATCTCTTATAATTCATATTTGCGGGTTTTCGTCATAAAATTCAATTCCGGGTTGTAGAGATTCAATTTGTTCGTATTGTGTTTCTGGAATTCGTCTTTGATATAGTTCTCATCTGTTTGTTCGCATATTCGTCGCATATTCGTCATTAATCCGTTGTATCTAACTTAGTTAATTAAATTAATTCATAGGACTCATTAATATTTTTCACATCTATCATTATTTCATCATGTAATTAATCCGTTTGCATCCGTCTCATTCATATTTTACTGTTTTCACGACCTATTCATATGTTAAATAACCTGTTAATCACTTTCATCCGAGTAAATAATTTAATTGATCATTAAAATCACCAATTAACATTAACGGCTTGCAATTACGGCTTCACGACCGGAGCGAATCGAAGCCAAGGAACAGACGCAGCGTCTGCTGCGCCTATTCCAAAAGACGCAGCTCTGCTGCGCCTGTTCCTGGCTGAGTTCTGTCCCTGAACTTCGTTTCTGCTTTGACGTAGTTTAATTAGTTTACGTATTAATCAACTATTAACCGTATTATCACCTTCTGTTTTGTTCGTTGATTCTTTCTTTCTTTTTTATTCCTTTTTCTCAAAATTATCCGTTTTAAAGGTATTTTCGACATGAATCGCCTATTCCGTTGTAATTAATGTAATTTTCATCATTGTAATTCATAATTATTGTATTTTGTATTTTGTATGTTTTCACATGTAAATCAACATTAAATCCCTACCTCGACCCAATTGTTTGTTAATTACGTGTCAACCGACTTAGTATTAATTCTCACATGCTAGGATTAAAACTTGGATGTTGCATTGCATGCATATAGCCGACGATACATCAAGTACGAATAACTTCCCTAATCATTAGTAGAGGCCGCTATCAAGGCGGGCGGGATTAGGTGTTCGATCAAAAGAGCTTCCTAATACGTACCCTCACCCCTTACTCCAGATATCTGTGAACACCCGTGTTCATTGGCATCCACAAGAGTCATTCTAGACATAGAATGCTAAGGGTAACGATTGCTTCGTGTTCATGTCACTACTTTGTGTCTTGACATGACACGAGGTATTCGAACGGTTCCAATTTCCCATAAAAATTGGTGGCGACTCCATACAAAATGCAAACGCTTGTTTCGTTCTCACCAAGCGCCCCCGTGGGCGGCCCGCTGTCCACAGTTTGGTGACTCCGCTGGGGATCATACACTTACGTGTAGTGATGCGTGTCATTTATATGATGTTTTACATCTCTTTTTACACGCATTTCAGAGCTCATTTGTTTAGTTTATGCTACATTTCTCCCTATTTCCGTCTACTTCCGTATTTTGTACTTTATTGCAGAAATGTGAAGAATTCAGCGGGAAATCGAGCCAAATCCGCCCCCGAGTAATCTGCATTGCAAATGACGTAAAGGAACTGCTTAAGGAACGAGCTTGGTGCGCAATCCAAGGCCCAAAAGACAAGTCCACGTATTTTAAGAAGTCAATTAGCAGCTCAATCCGTCGATCGACTACCACCATCAGTCGATCGACCAACTATCGGGTTCCAGAAGCCACTGTTGTTGAGGATCAGTCGATCGACCGGCATTATCAGTCGATCGACCAGATTTCTATTCCAGACGGGAATTAAAAGATTGAGAAACTTGAAGCCCGTGAAGTTTAGGTTTAGGAAATAAGATGTTGCGTTGATTGCTATATAACGTAACATAAAACCATTAGTTTAGCCACCTAGCTTTTATCAGAATTTACTTAAGTTTTATTTCAGTTTTACATTCAGTAGAGAATAATTAGGGTTCAAGGTTTGCTTCAGTTTTGAATACAATTTGCTTGGATAATTCGGCCTTGTTCTTTTCCTTCACAATTCTACACGGTATTCTACTGTTTCTATTTCAGTATTTTGCTTATAGTGTTAGAATTGCTAGATCAGTTTCCCCAAAACCGAACTGTTGTTTTATGTTAATTGTTTCTTCCGCCGTTTAAACATGAATTCAATAGTTAGATTTATCATTGATGTTATTGTGGTTACTCTTAGCATGAGTAGCTAAATAGCTTGTGCTAGGATGTAGGCGATTTATGGCTAGGCGGCATTAGATTGAACACGGACTGAACCCGCGTGTCAGTCGATCGACTGACATTGTTGGTCGATTGACTGACCTTGTAGGGTTATCCTTCGTTTTAATTGTTTTTAAACTTGTATTTAACAAATCGAATGCATGCGACCAGTTAGATACCTATTTTGTGACCGACCCATTAGATCGAAAGATAGGGAAGGTTATTTGACCATCAATTAAATCGACTAAACTGTGCTGAGATCGAAAGATAGGTATAGTTTAGACCGTTAGTCGCTTTTCAGGACGAAAGTTAGTATTAGTGACATTAGGGACCTATAGCGAGATCGAGAGATGCTATTTGTTAGGAGTGGACCGAGAGGACCTCTTATTTCCCGCCTTACTTGTGTTTGATTCAGAAGCTATAATGACCTGACCATCCTAGTACCCTTCTTTTATCTGTTTAATTTGTATTTTTAGTTTATTTTCTTCTTATTGTTATTAGCTATAGACCAATTCAAATCAACCCCCATAATAGTTACCTCAGACTAAACATAAAGCGACTAAAGTTTACAACTGCCTCCTTGCGGATCGATCCTGTTACCACTAGCGTAGGTTAGTCTTAATAGGAGATTATAAATTTTATCTTTGGTACTCACAGCGACGGGTATCAAATTTTGGCGACGTTGCTGGGGAGGCAATAGTCCTAATTTTAGTTGTTTTAATTTTTAGTCTTTCTTAGTTTAAGGAACATCCGTTCCTTAAACTGTTCTTATATTTTGTTGTAGTTTCCTCTTATGCGCGTGTCTCGGGGTGGTCCATTACGCCATTTGATCCAGAGATTGAAAGATCTTTGCACGTAAAGAGGAGATTATTTCAAGAACGACAGCTGGAAGAGCCTAGTTCTCATTCTAGCTTTTACGAGAACGAGCTGTTCGAGGGAAATCCACCATCTTCACCCGTTTCTACATCTTCACCGAGACAGTTACTTCTCCGAAATTTCGGTCATGGCCGAGGAAGCAAGTATAACTAGTTTTTCCGAGCCAACAGCCACAATTTATACAAGGGGTTCGAGTTACGGAGATGCCGGAAATTCGAACCAAAGCCTCGCTTACATTACCATGGTCGAGAGAAATCGGTTTGGGGGAGCTGCAAATGAAGATGCGAAAGAAGGCATATGGAGACCTTTATTGACTCATCGCTGCTCCATTCCCCCACCAACTGGCGTGACCCAGGATCAAATCAAAGAGACCATGTTCATCTTCTCCCTTCGTGATGTTGCAAGGGAGTGGTATAGAGATTTGGACCGGACCGCTCGGAGATCACCGATTGGAATACATTGGCCTTGGTGTTCTACAAGAAGTACTTTTCGCCGAGGACGATCGCTATTAGAGCTCAAATCACGGGCTTTAAACAAGGGCCAGATGAGAATTTCCACGAGGCATGGGTCCGATTCAAGAAGTTAGTGCGAACCATACCGCACCATGGGTTCGAAAAGTGGAGTTTGTGCAATCATTTTTACAATGGGTTGTACGACGATCGAGGGCCATTTTGGATGCTTTGCAGCCCAATGGAAGATTTGTTGAAAATTTGGGAGCAACCAAGGGGTGGAAGATCATTGACGATCTAGCTACCCACAAGGCCGAGTATGGGAATTCGAGAGGGAACCAGAGGAGAGCTTCTGAATCTTCCTCTGTTGCTGCACTTGAGGCTCTCACCGCGAGATTTGACAAGTATGAGCTAGGAGGAGCCTCTAAGGGTGGGATATACCAAGTCAACGGTGTGTCAGACGGTCCCTTCCTTTGTGAAAGGTGTGGAGTTGAGGGCCATGTCTCGAAGAACCGCCTAGTCCCTTTGAATCTTGTCTTTGCCTTTCAACACTATAGGCGAACAACACCTACTATGAGCCACAGCATCCAAACTTGAGTTGGAGAAGCCAGAATGTTTTGAATCCAACTCAACCTCTGCCACAGCAGCAGCCATATGTGCCTCCGCATCAAAAGCAACAGCAATACCAAAAGCCTCCTTATGTGCCGCAGCAGCAACAAACGCAAAATTCTGAATTTTCCGAGCTGAAGAATCTGTTGCTGAAGGAGTCCCAAGCAAGAGAGGCCGGGATGAAGTTACTGGAAAGCCAAATAGCTCAGTTGGCTAGTAAAAGTAACACTCGAGCTCCCGGACACTTACCCACTCAACCCGAACAAAAGGAGACCCTACAGGCCATCACCTTGAGGAGCGGGTCCACACTTGAGGGTCCTGCCATGGTCGAGAAAGCTGTTGAGAAGAATGAGGCAGATCCGAGTCCAAACAAACCTGTAACGAATAAATAAAAAAAAAGCCGTAAATGCCCGCTGTATTTCGATCGATCGATCAAGTACCTAGTCGATCGATCGAAACACGGGTTCTGGGAGCTTCTAGAATCATGCAACCCGATCGATCGATCGAGGAAGGTGGTCGATCGACCAATATCACTGCTGATGTTGAAGAATTTCGTCCTTTAATGCCAACTAATCTACGAGACCACTTGTTTTGGGGTACCACGGTCCCGAAAATTTTGGGGGCAGACCCGAGTGCTGATGGGTCAGTCCCAGCTCCGAAGTTCGATCCGATGACGGTTAATGGGTCTCATTTGAGACGGTCTGAGGAAGGGTCTAGCTTCAACAAAGAAAAGGTGACGGACTTCCAGCCAAAGTCCAAGGACGCCGGCGCGCGCGAATTAGAGGAGAGGGCTAAGGTGCTCCTTACAGCCCCATATCCGGAGAGACTCGTGCCAACCAAGGAACAGGTATCTTTCAGTAAGTTTGAGAAAGTTATTCGTAGCTTGAATGTTCGGGTACCCTTCCTTGAGTTAGTTAACCAAGTGCCAAAGATATACTAAGTTTATGAAACAGTTGTTGTCAAAGAAAAAATCGCTTGAACATGTTCATACTGTTGCGTTAACTAAAGAGTCTTGCTCCTACTTGTCTCACACTGCGCCCCATAAGTTAGAAGACCCGGGCAGTTTTTCCGTCCCTTGTAGCATAGGTACCTTTTCTATCGAAAAGGCTTTATGTGATTTAGGAGCTAGCATAAGTGTCATGCCCTTGAGTCTGGCTAGGAAGCTTAAACTGACCAAGTTTGCTATTACTGAGATGACAGTCCAGATGGCTGACCGATCTGCGGTCGAGCCCATAGGAGTCCTAGAGGACATACCCGTCCAGATAGGGAAGTTTTTCTTCCCTGTCGACTTTGTTGTTCTTGATATGCCTAAGGACGACCATATTCCCATCATTTTGGGAAGGCCATTTCTTCACACTGCTGGTGCAGTCATCGACGTCGGTTTAGGAACCTTGACCTTCAAGGTTGGGAAACACTCTATTGTCTTTGCCCAGCCGGCTAAGAAAAAGGATCCCATGTGGCCTGTTACATGTAATACGGTTTCTGAAAAGAAATCGTACTTTGTGCTCCCTGAATCGCCTATCCCTATTACTACTGTTGTGTTAACCCCTCCGCCCCGGTTTGGGAGCAAGAAAGAGGAAAAACTTGTTGTTTTAGATAATGTAGGAGCTGGTTTGGGGAAGGAAGAGCAGCTGGGTGCTCCAGCTGCGACAGAGCAGATCGTTTCAAGAGGCGGTCTTGGATGCCTAAGCTATGGGACCGATGAGGAAGTGGAAGATGAGCCAGCCAAGGTGAGATGGTCTAATTTGGAGTCTGACGATTCCAAGGAAATCCTTGATTGGGGAGATGACGAAGCTGATCAACTGAGTTCTCCGTCTGTCGAAGCTAAGAAGGGTGCAACTGATAAGATGAGCACCATTGAGGCTACCTCTAGTAGCCAAAAGCCGACGAAGTGGGCCATACCTTGGTCCTTTTTGATCAACTATTAAGTTGATCAAATGCGTTATAAACTTCATCTTGATTTCGTTAAGACATTTGTTTTTATTGCTTTTGTGTGCGCGAAAACTTCGCTTTTATTTCATTTGCTTAGGATTTTTATGCACTTTAGACTTCGTTCTGGGTTTTGCGCAATTTTGGGCGCGTATTATTGTGCTTTTGCAGGTATTTAGAGCTTATTAGCTCAAATCATTGAGCAATTACGAAGAAATAAGACACTGCAGCAGTGTTTTCAGTCGATCGACTGGCACAATTGGTCGATCGACCGAATTGCAGGTTTACAGGAGCTACTGTTCACGCCCACTTGGTCGATCGACTGACCTTAGTGATCGATCGACCACTGCTGCTGCTATATTCGTTCACGACCTCTCCCCTGCTGTGTTTGGTCAATATGCGGATCTAAGGGAGTCTTCTACTCCACTCTATTTTCCGTCGAGTTGTCTATTTCTTCTATTGTCTCATTTATGCACAATTTTACGATTCAAAATTGCTTTCTTCGGTCTTATGCGTGGTATTTTCTGTCTTTCAGGCACTCTTATTGGTAGCACTGCTGGCTACTGAAACCTCCTAGCTCACGCTGGTTTGGGGAGGTTTCCTTTGCTGCGCTTAAAGTCTTGTGAGTTCCCAAGTCTTTACTTTATGTCATTATGTTTTATTTTATATTCTCGCAAATTCCCGTTTTCCATTTTTCTTCATTACATGATTTTGCACAATGGGGACATTGTGCGATTTGGTTTGGGGAAGGGTTTTGCGTCGCATATCACTTGCTTGCATTCACGTTTAATTTTGTTTTGCATTATTTCATTTCATTTCTCTTATATATACAAAAATAAAAAAAAATTGATAAAATTTCAAAAAAATTCCATAAAATGCACGTTTATTTTAGCATATAGGTCGAGTCGGAGCGGTAGTATTTCTATGATGATTCAGCATTTGCACCTGTTTTGCCTGAGCCTTGCTTGATTAACATGTTATTAGTAGAATCGTATATGCATATCTACGAGTTTTCATCAATTACTTGCTGAACTTGAGACTTGACTTTAATAATTGGCAACCTACATTATATTTCTGAGATTTAGAGCCTATAACTGGTGACACTGATGACCAGTTCATCTAGGAATGTGAGTAGTACTCCTTATGAGACATGTTTCCTTAATTTGCATAGTTATGAATTTGATCTACTTAATACTTGTATGCATTCGGTTTGTGGTTAGTTGACACATGTGGTAGAGGTTTCCCTTTTCTCATTTTACCCATAAGCCTCACACTGCCAAAAATATCTTTTTTGTCCCAATTACTACATCCTATATTTAGCCTGTCCCTTGTCAAGCTAGTAGTCTGCGTTCTTGGGGTTGTTACTCATTTTTGGTGGTATTTGCTCTTTTGAGATGAAGTTGGGAAAATAAAATGAAATGAAATGGAAAGAAAGAAAGAAAAAAAAAGAAATAGAAAGAAAAAAATGATTCGAAAAGAAAAAAAAAAAGAGAAAAGTTTCTGTACTGTTCAGAGCAGTCGATCGACTACTTCTTTAGGTCGATCGACTGAAGTTCGTGAAAGAAAAGAAAAAGTCAATTCGCATGATTTAATCCTTATCTTTTGGCGATTTTTGCTCCCATGTTTTATTTATATCCTATGGGGAGTTTATTGATTTGTTAGTTTGGAGCTTGTGAGATTTGTGCTTGCTATAGCACCATTTTATTTGTTTATGGGAAAGAAGTTGGATGTTGTCCTTTGGTTCCGTTTTGGTACTAGCTTGATCACCTGTACCCCCACTTTACCATAAAATGTTTTGCCTCTTCTTACCCATACCTCACATTTCCATAATTATACCTCGGCATGTGTCAATGGTCATCTGTTTTGGTTGGAATGCATATGTACGGTCGTAGAGGTCATCTTCACAATTTATTGCTGGCATGTTTTCATAGGTCGCAGTTAGGTGAGAGTCACTACAAATTTATTCTTTCTATCTCACATATATATCACCTGCGCTTATTGAGTGATTTGAGTGACCCGTGAGAGTCCAGTTTGATAAGTCTTTACAGTCAACGGTTCAGCAGCCTTTTAACGACTTTATAATTCGTTTGCATGATTCACATTACTAATTGATTGTTGATTGTGCATTAAATTGGTTTAGGCCCTACAGTTTGCATTTCGCTCTGAGATTGAACTCGTTCCATTAGGTCATTAGATCGAGTCTAGTTCTTGCTTGGGGACAAGCAAGGTTTGGTTTGGGGAGATTTGATGCGTGTCATTTATATGATGTTTTACATCTCTTTTTACACGCATTTCAGAGCTCATTTGTTTAGTTTATGCTACATTTCTCCCTATTTCCGTCTACTTCTGTATTTTGTACTTTATTGCAGAAATGTGAAGAATTCAGCGGGAAATCGAGCCAAATCCGCCCCCGAGTAATCTGCATTGCAAATGACGTAAAGGAACTGCTTAAGGAACGAGCTTGGTGCGCAATCCAAGGCCCAAAAGACAAGTCCACGTATTTTAAGAAGTCAATTAGCAGCTCAATCCGTCGATCGACTACCACCATCAGTCGATCGACCAACTATCGGGTTCCAGAAGCCACTGTTGCTGAGGATCAGTCGATCGACCAACATTATCAGTCGATCGACCAGATTTCTATTCCAGACGGGAATTAAAAGATTGAGAAACTTGAAGCCCGTGAAGTTTAGGTTTAGGAAATAAGATGTTGCGTTGATTGCTATATAACGTAACATAAAACCATTAGTTTAGCCATCTAGCTTTTATCAGAATTTACTTAAGTTTTATTTCAGTTTTACATTCAGTAGAGAATAATTAGGGTTCAAGGTTTGCTTCGGTTTTGAATACAATTTGCTTGGATAATTCGGCCTTGTTCTTTTCCTTCACAATTCTACACGGTATTCTACTGTTTCTATTTCAGTATTTTGCTTATAGTGTTAGAATTGCTAGATCAGTTTCCCCAAAACCGAACTGTTGTTTTATGTTAATTGTTTCTTCCGCCGTTTAAACATGAATTCAATAGTTAGATTTATCATTGATGTTATTGTGGTTACCCTTAGCATGAGTAGCTAAATAGCTTGTGCTAGGATGTAGGCGATTTATGGCTAGGCGGCATTAGATTGAACACGGACTGAACCCGCGTGTCAGTCGATCGACTGACATTGTTGGTCGATCGACTGACCTTGTAGGGTTATCCTTCGTTTTAATTGTTTTTAAACTTGTATTTAACAAATCGAATGCATGCGACCAGTTAGATACCTATTTTGTGACCGACCCATTAGATCGAAAGATAGGGAAGGTTATTTGACCATCAATTAAATCGACTAAACTGTGCTGAGATCGAAAGATAGGTATAGTTTAGACCGTTAGTCACTTTTCAGGACGAAAGTTAGTATTAGTGACATTAGGGACCTATAGCGAGATCGAGAGATGCTATTTGTTAGGAGTGGACCGAGAGGACCTCTTATTTCCCGCCTTACTTGTGTTTGATTCAGACCGACTTAGTTTGCTGCCGCCGAAGCTATAATGACCTGACCATCTTAGTACCCTTCTTTTATCTGTTTAATTCGTATTTTTAGTTTATTTTCTTCTTATTGTTATTAGCTATAGACCAATTCAAATCAACCCCCATAATAGTTACCTCAGACTAAACATAAAGCGACTAAAGTTTACAACTGCCTCCTTGCGGATCGACCCTGTTACCACTACCCTAGGTTAATCTTAATAGGAGATTATAAATTTTATCTTTGGTACTCACAGCGACGGGTATCATGTAGCCAAGGGTGAAACTTGAACGTTAGGGAATAGTTTGTACAAGACAATTGTCGGTTTTCATAACTCGGTCTTCCTAGACCGTTTAATTCGGCCTTCCTAGGCCCAACCCAACCCTTTCGACCAATCGTCCCGTCTAAACGGTCCTAATTCTTATTTGGGCCTAAGGATGGATAGCGATTGACGTCATCCATACCATGATGCTTACTCTTGTTTGTATCAAGGGCCTTCACTACTTGAGGAAATGGACTAGGAATCGGCCTTACTCTTGTTTGGCACGAGCCTCTCCACAGACTTCGGGTTTAATGGTTCGGTATGGCAACCTACCCTTTAAACCAAAACCCTTCTAAATGCACTCAGCATCCTGTTATAATGCTTGTATAAATGTGTAAACCTTACGTGATCACCATTTCTAAACAAAACCATGACGAATTTTCAAAAAAATCAAAACCCTTTTCAAACAAGAATGTCGAAATAGGGCTTCTAATTAGCGCAAAATCCGGTCAAAACTCTGTCCGTTTGTCGTGTCAAAATTCGGGCCACAAACCCATTTCAAAACCTCACTTCGAGTCCACTCCTACAACTACACTACAGTTGACTAGGACACACATTTTCAAGGACCTTGTCTTTCTTCAAAACTCACTCAACACAAGTGGCACACACCCACTTCACGAGTCAAAACTTTTCCTCGTTTAGCAAGTGTGATAGAATGGTCGATCGTGTTTTGATTCGTCGCCGATCTCTTATCCAGTTTCCAAGATGCCCGGATCAAGTTATGAAACGAACTTCCACCAACTCCAGAATAGTAATGATCGAATCCTAGCCGCGCTAGCCCAAATGCAATCTACTCAAGAACAGACCTATGACCGCCTCGAGCTCATCGAAGGCCGTATCTACGCCGTAGAGGGAAGGTTGCCTCCTCTTGAGAGTGAAGTACTACGTAACTCCAATGATGAATCTAGGGATGAGAATCCTTTCATGGGGGTGACTGCAGCTGAGAAAAGACTCCAATACCTAGAGGAGCAATTGATGTACCTAAAGGGGGATGCCATTTATAGGGAGAACAATCGCACGTATGAAGCCGTCAATTCCAAATTGCCAACTAACTTTAGCATGACGGATATCCCTAAGTTCAAGGGACACGAGAACCCTTTGAACCACATCCGTGCCTTCAAGGATTACATGTCTATCAAAGGCATCAAACCCAAGATGTTCTTAAGGATCTTTCCTTCATCTCTTGATACCATCCCGAAGCAATGGTTCTACACTTTAGATGACAAGAAAGTCGCTACTTGGGAGGACGCCGCAATCGAGTTCTCTAAACAATATGCGGATAATGCTGAGATCCAAGTCAACATGCGTACTCTAGAGGTTCTTACCAAAAATGACAAAGAAGGATTCACCGACTTCCTAAGTAGGTGGAGGAAGACTAGCACCCAACTAGTTGAACGCCCGGATGAGGCTACTCTTGTGGAGAAGTTTGTGGATAATCTCAAACCCATCTATGCCAATCATTTGAGATACCAAAACATCATAACCTTCAAAGACTTAACCGTACTGGGGACAAGGATTGAAGATGACATCCGTAAAGGACTCTTGTCCAAAACGGTAGGTCGAGGATATCAAGGGTCCACAAGTCGTTCATACGGCTCTACTAGCAAGACCGATGAGGTTAATCTTCTCGAGCCATCCAAGAAAACTACCCCACCAAGGAAATTCACAAACCTTGGGGATACTTACTCCAACGCTCTAAAAAGGCTAATGAAGCAAGGTAAACTTCAACCCATTGGACCTACTCCCGAACCCGAAAGGAAGTCCAAGTTTTGGGATGAAAATTCATACTGTGAATACCATAGGGGCAAAGGGCACGACACAGAAAAATGTTACAAGTTGAAACACGTGCTTCAAGATATGATTGAAGATGGTCGACTCCCAATACCACCAGAAGGTAAACCCAACAACACTCAGAATCCTCTTGGAGTTCTAGTGATTACAAGTGATGAATCTACCTTAGATTGCTCACACCTCATTTCTCCCACCGAAAATGAAGTTCATGCAATTGAGAAAGAAGGGCTCTACTCTACTATCTCCCCTACCATTTCCGACTTCATCACATGGGCAAGGAGTGTAGATAGACAAGTTTGGGAACTAAAAAGCATGGTAACAACCTTACGCAATCCTAACGCAATACCCAAAGAACGTGTACCATTGATCTTCTCTCAAAATGCCACTATGCAAGAAGTAGTCACCGTGGTTGATAAACTAGTCGATCAAATCATACGACTAGAAGGTGATATCATGAGAATGAGGGAACTAGCCGCAGTCAATGGGGTTTGGGCCGATGATGATGAGGACGAGTATCTCATTGAAAACTCCCTAGTCAAAGAAATAGTCCAAAATGGTGAATACCAAGATGTGGACCACCTAACTCGTTCGGGTCGCCCATATCAAAACACTACTCAAAACGGTCCAACCAACGTCGTCACACCAAATGACAACGAAGATTACCGCACTGATCATTTGCTCAAGCAATTACAGAAAACAAAGGCTGATCTTTCAGTCTGGCAACTAGTAGCAAGCTCATTCCCACATCGCCAAGCTTTACTGCAAGCTTTGGCCAAGCTAAATGTAGCACATAACTCCACTTCTGAAGATGTAGTCAACTTGGTCTTCCAAGAATCACCTAAGCTAAGTAATCCTATTACTTTCTCAGACGAAGACTTGCCACCTTTTGGCGCTAGTCACAACCTTGCTCTATACATCACTGTCATTTGTCTGAAGAAGAATGTGCCAATGACCTTGGTAGATGATGGCTCCGCGGTCAACGTCATACCCCTCAAAACGGCATACAAGCTAGGCATGAAAGAGTCGGATTGGACTCCCACCAATCAAGGTGTACGTGCATATGACGGTACACGACGAAAAGTGGTAGGACTTGCTAACCTAACCATAGCCACGGGACCAATCGAACGAAAGGTTAACTTCCAAATAGTGGACATCGAAGCTTCATTCAACATACTTCTGGGAAGGCCTTGGATTCACGCTTCCAAAGCGGTAACATCCACCCTTCATCAAAAGATCAAGATCCCACTAAATGGCAAAGTAGTGACGATAACTTCGTCACCCATCAAGGCAATAATCAAGAAGCAATCAAACAATCAAGTTCTTGCAGATCCCGTATACGAACTTGGGGGCTTCCAAAGTGTAAGTGTCATAGAAAGTGAGTTGGCACCCTTATACTATAATCCCTACTCCAACTTAGTGGTCAACCACATACTCAAATCCTAGGTATACTTCCCTGGAATGCCTTTGAACCCTATTCGGAAGGATACCTTCGCACCATACAAGGAAGGCAACTCAACAAGGATACCACTCGGACTAGGATACACACCTACGAAAGAAGAAGTTCTCGAAATGCTTGCCCAAGTCCAAAACCGCAAGCACGTGGGAATCCAAATGAGGCCATATCTCCCTACCTTAAATGGATACTTCGGAAGTTCAGAGCTCTTTCATGGATTTCCCGAACCTTGGCATTATCTTGAGAGGAAGTTAGCCGGAATCGAGATCTTTCACGATTGCTACTTTATTCCTCCAGAAACGGTTCCTACCATCAAAACCCGTCAAGCACCTTGCTTAGACGAACAAGCTGTTAGCCTATTGTTTGGAGAAGATCGATTCGTTAGGGCCGCGTAGGATGAGATCATTACTATGATACTTCAAGACGATCGCTTCAACCCCACCGCGTTGATTACAGAAATCGACACAAAGCAGCAGAAAGGATGGAGAAAATCGATCAAATGGACCAACAATCAAGGAAGACTCTTCAAGCTCACCACTGGAGAAGGAGAGATGTTCAAAGGAGAACCAGAAGACGATGAGTTCGAGTCGGAGTCGGAGTCAGAGTCGGAGTCTAGAGAAGTTATTAGAGAGTCTATTCCTGTTGTCATCCCCACTCCCTTCGTTTCTCCTAGCTTAGCCTCAAGTAGTCACAGTAGTTCGGGAAATGCCCCAACCACTGTCCCTTTGCCGCCACTGACCATGGATCAGTTGGCTTCTTTGTTTCAACTTTACTCAAATCTTAATATGAATAAATCAGGTTCTGCTTACTCTTTGTGTTATCTTGAGTGCAATTCTGTTTACGATGATACTGAGGATGACCAAGACCCAGACTCAATCGAACTACCTCCCTACGTAGCCAAAGAAATACTACAGGAAGAGGAAGGGGGACCAGTAATAGAGGACACCGAACCCATCAACGTAGGAACCGAACTAGAAACCAAAGAACTTAAGATAGGGACTACCTTGAGCTCTACCGAAAGGGCCGATTTCATAGACCTCCTAAATGAATTCAAAGACGTTTTCGCTTGGTCCTACAAAGACATGCCAGGAATCGACAGGGATATTTCCGAACATAGGATTCCGATTAAGCCAGGTTTTAAACCTGTGAAACAGAAGCTTCGACGAATGAGAACAGAGTGGGCTCTAAAGATCAAGGAAGAAGTTGACAAGCAATTCAAAGCCGAGTTCATCAAAGTTTCCGAGTATTCTGACTGGGTAGCTAACATAGTACCCGTACCCAAAAAGGATGGGAGAATCCGTGTTTGCGTCGACTTTAGGGACTTGAACAAAGCGAGTCCAAAAGATGACTTCCCTCTACCTCACATTGACATATTGGTAGACAATACTGCAGACCACGCATTACTATCCTTCATGGATGGATATGCGGGTTATAACCAAATCAAGATGGCCATGGAAAATATGCATAAGACCGCATTCGTCACCCAATGGGGAACCTCTTGCTATACAGTAATGCCGTTCGGATTGATCAACGCCGGAGCTACGTACCAACGCACCGCAACTACACTCCTACATGACATGATGCACAAAGAAGTTGAGGTATACGTAGATGACATGATCGTGAAATCCAAGGAAAGAGAGGGACATATTGCGAACCTTCGCAAGTTCTTCGCAAGGCTACGAAAGTACAACATGAGGCTCAATCCTCAGAAATGCACATTTGGGGTAACATCTGGCAAACTCCTGGGATACGTTGTTAGCCAACGGGGTATAGAAATAGATCCTTCCAAAATCAAAGCTCTGATTGAAATGCCACAACCTCAAACGAAAAGGAAGTCGAGAGGATTCCCGGGAAAAGTACAAGACATAAGTCGATTCATATCGAAACTTACGATGATTTGTGAGCCTATCTTCAAGAAACTCAAGAAAACAGACCACACCATGTGGGATGATGATTGTCAAAAGGCGTTTGACCGAATTAAGGAGATATTGGCTAAACCACCAGTGCTCATGCCGCCACAACGAGATCAACCTCTTGGTTTATATCTCACAAGAATCGAAACCGCCATGGGTGCTATGCTGGCTCAAACTGTAGGAAGTGAAGAAAGAGCTATTTACTATCTAAGTAAGAAGTTCTTGGAATATGAGTGCAAATACTCATAACTCGAAAAGACATGCCTCGCTCTTGTGTGGGCATCGAAGAAGCTACGTCACTACATGCTTAGCTACTCCGTCAAGATATACTCCAAAATGGATCCCGTCAAATACCTCTTCGAGAAACCCGTCCTCAACGGACGTCTGGCAAGATGGACTCTGATGCTCTCAGAATTTGACCTTAAATATGTGCCACTGAAAGTTATAAAGGGTCGCGCCGTCGCCGAATTCTTCGCAGAAAATCCTATCAACGACGCACAAACCATAGATACTTGGTCATTTCCCGACGAGGATATACTTCAAACTGATGAAGACTCCTGGGACCTATACTTTGATGGAGCATCAAACTTAAGAGGATTCAGAATAGGAGTGTTGCTCATTTCTCCTGAAGGTGAGCATACACCGATTGCTGTCAAACTCGACTTCGAGGTGACAAACAACGCTGCAGAATACGAAGCTTGTCTCATTGGACTACAAGCGGCAGTAAGCTTAGGCATTAAAAACCTCCGAGTACATGGGGATTCATCACTGATCATCAACCAAGTTACAGGATCTTGGAAAATCCGAAGCGAAAGCCTCGCACCCTATCAGGCTAGGATAGACCAAGTCGCTCAATTCTTTGATCACGTAACATACCTACACCTACCTCGGGAGGAAAATCAATTTGCAGACGCTCTTGCGAAACTTGCATCTCTGATAAATATGCCAGGTCACATGATGGAAATGCCTTTGTGCATCGAACGACGGTCAGAGCCGGCTTATGTCCACCAAATCACCGACGAAGAGGAAATCGCGCAGGAACCCTGGTTCCAAGCAATCCTGAATTTTAAGCTTAATGGTACCTATCCACCGGATATGGACAAAAGGGGACAACGTGCTATACGCCTATTAGCTTCCCAATACATTCTGATGCAAGGAGAGTTATACAAAAGAACACCTCTTGGTGTAGTCCTACGTTGCCTCGATCATTCACAGGCAGGAAAGGTGATGGAAGAAGTCCACGACGGAGAATGCGGTCCCCACATGAGTGGGCCTATGATGGCAAAGAAAATCACACGTTTGGGATATTATTGGACCACAATGCAATCCGATTGCATCAAATACGTAAGACATTGCCACAATTGTCAAATCTTCGGGAATGTACAACATGTCCCTCCTTCACTGCTCTACACAATGACATCTCCTTGGCCATTTTCCGCATGGGGAATTGACATAATCGGAAAGATAACCCCAGCCGGAACAGGAGGTCACTGTTTCATTCTAGTGGCAATTGACTATTTTACCGAATGGGTAGAAGCAGCTTCCTACACTGGTCTTACGGCTAAAAATGTGGCAAAATTCATACAAAACAACATCATCTGTCGATATGGTTGCCCACATGAGATCATTAGCGATAATGGGTCACACTTTCAAGCCGAAACCGAGCAATTGCTAGCCAAATACAAGATTAAGCATCACCACTCTTCGCCCTATAGACCACAGACTAACGGCGCGGTAGAGGCGGCAAACAAAAATGTTGTCACAATTCTCAAGAAAATGATCGACAACTACAGAGATTGGCCAAGCAAGATACCCTTTGCTTTATGGGAATATCGTACATCTGTCAGGACGCCCACTGGGGCTACTCCTTTTTATTTGACCTACGGCATGGAAGCCATACAACCAGTCAAGCTAGAAATACCATCCCTGCGTATTCTACTAGAAAGTCAAATCCCAGAGGCCGATTGGAAGAGGGATAGGTATGAAGAACTCATCCTCCTGGATGAACGTAGGCTGCGCGCCTTACATAATGTCCAAACATATCAAGCACGTATCAAACGAGCTTTCAACAAAAGGGTTAGACCAAGAAACATCAAAGAAGGAGACTTAGTACTCAAATCGATTAGAGCTCTTTTACCTGTCGACCCACGGGGAAAATTCAAACCTAATTGGGCCGGACCATTTCTAGTCAAATCCATACTCCCAGGGGGTGCGGTTAGGATCACAGACCTAGATGGGAATGAGTTTTCAAACCCCACAAACCTTGACCAACTGAAACGGTACTATGCCTAGAATAGGACCAAAAACGCGCCTCGCGTAAACCCATGTGTCGCTCTTGTGGCACTAAATAAACGGCCCCTGGCCAAGCTGAAATAAGCTAAATGTCACTGTGCTCTTGCATTTTGACAAGTTTGTCATCCTCATATCATCAAATAAACTAAATTCGCACCTCCAGAGTAAGCAAAAGCTCATGCTTATTTTCTATGTTCATTACAAGCTCTTGCTTCGAACAATTATTCTTTTACATTTACTCGAACTACGCGCAAGGGTTTAATTTCGCTTTTCAAGTGAATACGTAGGCAATCCTTCACGGGATTCAACCCATTATATCTAAAATGTAAATAGAAGGACATTTGCATTGCATTTGAAATTCGACAAGAATAATAAGTAGAAAATCCCAACGGTTTCATAACCATTTAACCTTTTATTTCATTCGTTTCCAAAATAATAATAGTACGTTACATAATAAAAATAGAATAGGCTAGGATTCTAAAAATCCCTCCTTTTTATTACAACAACAACAATAATAATAATAATCAAATAATAAATAAAGACTCGGGCTATTCCTCCATCTTCCCCTTGCCCTTGTCATTCTTGTCATATTTCTTGTCACGACCTCGAGCTGGGCGCTCTTGCACCACTTCAGACCTAATCACCAACGGTCTTTCTCGAGGCCTGACTCTTCCATTCTTGCCAACCACCATCTCTGCGACATGAGTAGTCTTTGATTTTTTTGAAGGATGAATGACTTGAAACCCGGCTTCTTCTTCTCCCTCTGTCAGATGCTTCTCCTTCTCTTTCTCTCCCTCGCGCACCTTGTAGTCAACAGGCTCACGTTTCCTCAGTCTCTCGCGCTCTTCCGGAGTTGCAGCCTTTCTCCACCTCAGATAAGAATCCGACACCCACAAAGCACTGGCGGAGAAGCTCAAGAACCACATGTTTCTTTGGGCCCATTTAATAGCCCACTCCCTTCGGCTCTTGGTAGTAAGCGCCATAGCAGTCTGCGGGACGGTGTCAAGCCTAGGGATCGTCTGCTTCAGCCCAACTTGCCTCATCAGTCTTTTCGGAAAGATGCATACCATAAACTCCAATCCCGGATGCGCACAGACCTAGTGGGATCCATAGAAGACACCCCAGTGACAGACTTGAGATGCCACCACGGTACGACCCACCTGACCAACGGGTCATCATCACTCTTCAGCTTGTTCTTCCAATAATCACAGACCCGAGTGAAGTCCACCATGTACAACCGCGTCCTCATCGCAATCGAACGGGAATGATAGTAAAGTGCATGAACTGGGGGCTCGATCAATCGGAGTCGTTCCATAAGCCAAACCTACCAAAAGCAGGTGTTACACATAAAAAAAAAAAAAAAAAAAAAAAAAAAAACGAAAACGAAAACCAAAAAAAAAAAAAAAAGATGTCTTTTACCTGCAAAATGACGGGACTCCCCAAGAACGGCAGATCGCGGTTGGATTTCCTATTATCGAAGCCCAAAATAATCTCCCCTAAGCATAAGCAAGCTGGGCTCCTGCGCAGCTCCATTTGCTCAATAAGGCCCAAAAGACGGGGATCACCTCTCAAGTGTTCATCAACGTGTCTTTGGAAGACATACACGTGCAACAAACAAAAGCCAAATGCCCTCCTCCTAGCAACATGAGAAACAGTAGGGTCGGCCCTGTTGATGAATCAGTCTATAAAATCCAACATCCTCACGCCTTTCGGGGTAACTAGACGGTCCACCTCAAGTCTGGTCAGTCCAAGCAAGTCTCTAAATTTGCTCTTATACCCTTGTGAAGTGGAAGGAATGGCAGGTAAATGTTCGGGGTCCCACCCACCAATAGCAGCAATTTCTTCAGGAAATGGGCAAACGTCACCTCCTGGGAACGCGAAAACATGATAATTCGGGTCCCAATAGTCAAGGCAAGCATCCAAGAACGGTTTTACAACCTTGATGAGTTTCAAACTTAATAAAGACCCAAGTTTATAAGCACCCATGTCATGCTTCTCCATATTTGAAAATTCATTGGTCCATTCCTTCAAGCGGATCTCCAAAGTATTCATAATGAAAATTTTCTTTTGAATATTTATTTTGGGAGTTTTATGTGAATAGACGAAGAAGAGACGGAAGATTTATGTGAATCAAAGCTCCGTCGACGCTTCTATTTATACTAATTGCTATTTCCAAAAATCCGCCAGAACGGACCGGCTTGGAACAAAGGCGCGGCACTGCTGCGCCTCTTCAAAGGGACGCAGCTTATCTTTGCGCCTCTTCCCCAGTCTCACTTCTGTGATTTCCGCGTTGGATCTTTCCTAATTCTATAACGCATGATTTCCTATTCCTGCGGGGTTTTATTTTGGTAAATACGAGAAGATTACCATGTTTCAGGTTTCCTAAATTCGCGGGCACGCATTTCGAGGCGATGTCGACACCTTCGCCATTTCATCACACTTAATTCCTTTTTCTTTTTTTAGGAAATAATTCTCATTTTCTTTTTTAAGAAATAACTTTCATTTTCTTTTTGGGAAATAATTTTCTTTTGTTTTCATTTTTAACGAATTTTAGCATTTCACTCCTACATTTTCTAACTTATAGATTTCTCTTTTTCCTTTTTTTAGGGGGTAACCCTCCCTACCGTCCGGTCATTTCCGGCAAAATTTTTGCTTTTTGTGCTCTTTTGAGTCTCATTTTGCGCTGATTAAGGCCATATGTATATATAAATGTATGTTTTGCGTGATTTCTATGTAAATTTCGGCAGCATGACGGCGTAAACCGTTTGTCTACAAAACCTGTTCAAGAACTAACCTACATATACAAGCAACACAACCCAGCAACAAAGGCACTCAGGCCATCGTATATACACCAAACAGAGCAAATGTACAAGCAAACTGGGGGCTTGCGCCCCAAACAAAGTCCAAAAATGTTCAAAATCAAATGTCCAAATGTACAAGTCTACAAAACTACACAAAACTACTGCTGGGCGCCCTCCAACTCGGCAACTCTCGCCACAAGAGCAACGATCTCGGCGTCCCGAACCTCGAGCTCCCTCAACAAGCGAGCTGTCTCCTCCCGAGACTGGGTCAACTCTCGCTCCAGCTCGCGGTCACCCTGTAAACAGCAATAAATTGGCTCATGTCAATCGATGCAAGCAAAATTGAAAATAGAAAAATCAAAAAATCAAAAAAAAGAGAGAGAAATGGGTGTAAGGTTCATACCTGACGACCTGGACCACCGACGGGTGCCTCGATGGCAGTAGCTCATAGCCGGTTGGCCACCCTCCATAGTGCCACGAACCGGGACGGCGCGACCTGCATTTTCAACAGAAATTCTCAGCAAATTGAACAAGCTCAATCAAATGTGTTCCTACACGAAAGTTATACAAGTTAGAGGCTCACCCTCCGAATCAGATGCTGCCAGTCGTCTAGGCCAGCATCCGTTACAGCTACTTTAAAGTCACGCAGCTCGGAGATTGTCGTCCTCCCGGTCGCGTCAGTGTACTCGAGGGTCTCGGGGTACACTGGGGGCTCGATGCCCGCTGCCTCGACCTCCTGCAAGGACAAATAGCTCTCACTAATCGATGATCTTTCATCGTAATCCTCAAAATCAAATCAAGAAAAAGTAAAAGATACTCACCACTACCGGCCAGTACGCCAACCTCCCGTAAAGGAACGCCGAGTAGTCCTCGCCAGGGAGAAGAAGGTCGTCGCCACTGGCACCAGCCAAGTCCGCCTCCCTCTCAGCCTCATAAGGCTCCCTAAACATCGTCCTAGGAGGATCGACGGGAACCGTCAACGTGTCCCGAGAGCACTGACGAGCCAAACGCTCGCCCAAATACCACACAGGACCCATCGACATCCTCAACAGCAGCCGGCTCGGGCTCCTAGGTCGAAGGACCTCAGCAACAAAAGGATGCCCTCCAGCGTACTCCGCCCATGGTCTGGGCACCCACTATGACAAGATAAGGCAAAGATCATTCCTATGATCAAGTAAAGGCAAAGTATAAAAAGTATAAATGAATACGAATGGGATACTCACGCTGCTCAGCTGAAGGGCGTTCACGTCCCGCCGGTAGACGTTGTGAGAAGAACGCTTGCTCTTCGTCCGGCACATCACCCAATCCCTCACCACAGGATAGGCCCTCTCCAGCGGCTCCGTCCTCTTGGGCGCGAGACTCGGGAAGTAGGAGTACACCCACGCCTGTAAAGCAGAATAATCAATGACGATCTTTCGTGATTTGATAAAGAAAGGAATTTACTTTGGCCTTAAGGAAGGTTCATACCTCCGGCGAGTAGTCCGGTCCAACGGCAAGACTGGAGAAGTCCCTTCTCCATCGACTCCGGACGAACCATGGCCCTCATGAAGCGGATGAGGACCGCAAAACCAAGAAGTGACCCGGTCCCGGCGCCCTAGGGAACTCGGTCGAAAGAAAGGGAAGAAGCTTCGTCGACAGCCTCTCGCCCTTGTCTCCGAGGTAAATCGAAGACAGAAACCACCAAAGCCACAGACGAGCCCTCTGCTCAGCTGTACACGGAGGAGGAGCCGTCTCCCTCCCATCAATCGTCACCAGCCCCGGGGTCTTCCCCGCAAAGTAGTCTCGAACGTAAGAACTGGGTACCAAACCCGCACAGAATACCTTCGGCGACAAGTTCCAACCGATCAATCTCCTCGCCTCGGCCGAGTCCGCCCTCATGGCAGTCTCCGGCCACACCATCTCCTCGGTCCCACACGGCAGACCAGAAATCATGCCGTAATCCCCCAAAGTGACTCCCACCTCACCAAAAGACATGTGAAATGTGGAAGTCGTATCCCAGAATCGATCCAAGAAAGCACGGACCAGGCTAAGGTTAGCCCGCAACTTCCTCTTCACGATATCCCTCCAGACCTGAACCAGAGGACCGAACGCTCCACGCTCGATCATGGCCCTCTCCTCCGCCGATAGCCGCTCGTAGTGCTCCATCGCCGTCGTGTACCCTGAGAACGACCTGATGTTCCCGACCTCCTATTATGATTTGAAACAAAGCTATCTTTAGTTTTGAATGAAATTTGAAAGAAATTTGGACAAAAGAATGAAAGAGAGTGGTGAATTTCTATTTACCAAGCTCTTCACCGTCCTGTAGGACAGGTGACCCTCTGCAGCCCACACGAGGTGCCTACTCCCCCAGGTCTCAGCCCACGCAGGAGCTTCCCTCAGCTGACGACCTCCTCGCCCGATGTTGGCTCGTCTCGGGATCTCCTCCTCCTCGACGGCCTCCTCCTTGTGAAACTCAGCAGCCATCACCGCAGCGGTGAAGGCCTGATCTAAAGCCTCCTCAACAGTAGCGGCGTCTATCTCCATGGAAGCTCTCCCGGAAGTAGAAGCCTCATCACCTGCAACGTCAAAGCAAATTCAGGCCGCGTCACATGACGACAAGCCTTTGTTAAGGAGTTTTCGAGCCTTCAAAGCCCTGAAATTGCTCTTCCCTTGCCATCCTTGGCCATATTCCCATCAACCCGATCACTCATATGATAAATTGGGTCAAGTCAAGTCCAATTCGAAGCCAAGTTCTGGGTTCAAGTCGGAAATTCGGCAGCATTTCGCTATAACGGCGATTATGCCCTAGAAAGGTGTCCTGAAAAAGTGGTCACAAACCAAAATTCCGAGATGTTAGCAAGTTTACCCATCATTCAAGGATCCCAAATATCAAATTTCATCGCAAATGGGTAGTCCTAAGGCTATTTTCGAAGCAATTTACGGTTTAGCTGTAAAACCGTCTCAAAATTTCACTCAAAGGCTCAAAACTCGACAAAGATTCGAAACAAATACATGGTTATGTTCCTAACATCACCTACTATCTATTTCTAACATCAATTGACAAGGCAAATCCATTTGGGGGAAAAGCCCCAAATTTTCGATCAAAAGGGTCGAAAACCCTATATTTCGCGGCTCAAAATTCGACAAATGTAGAAGATTAATGCAAGATTAAGACACATACCTCGATTAGTCATGTTTAAAGCAAGCTTTTGAATCAAACCTTGGCGGAAATGGTGAAGATTTGAGGGAGAAATGAGTGATTTGTGTTTCGAATGCAAATGAAACAATCCCTCTGATTTTCGCGTTTTTACGCAGGAAAGCCAAATTGGGGAAAAGACGCAGCAGGCGCTGCGCCTCTTCCAAGAGACGCAGCTCTAGCTGCGCCTCTGTCTTTTGTTCCCTACATACGGATTTTCAAAAATTCGTTATAAGTTCGTTATTTGTGGGCCCATCTTTGGTGCGCCTCTTCCCCGATGCTATTTTACTCTTTTGGGTCCGTTCGACGATTTTCTTTCGTTCCGGCTCTCATTTCCAAGCCAGCAGCAGACTGCTTACTTCTTCCAAGACCCGTTTTTGCTTGTCACAACGAGCACTTACTTATTTACAAAATTCGACACACATTCATTATGTCTCAAGCGAGAGTAAGCGGATATACTTTCCCTCTCATGACAAGAAGAATAATTTCCCATGATGTCTCTAGCAAGAGTAAGCGGACGTACTGTTTCTCTCAAGACGTGATGATTAACATCTACCCAAGCAGATCTTTCCCTCCAGCAGTTCCCAGCCGTGTCCTGCTACTTGCAATATTTTTCCAAAGATTATCCAAACAATTTCCTCTCAGCAGTTCCCAGCCGTGTCCTGCTACTCTCAATGTTTCGTGTTTCCCCGCGGAGTCCGACGAGGGTGTCGTTCTCCAGAATTTACCAAACCCAAAGCCTTCTTTCTTAGGTTCGTAAACCCGAAATTAGGACTTTTTTAACTATAGGATCCCAATCCTTCTAGGTTCATAAGCCTTCAAATTCCGATAGAGTTCCTATACCCAACCTCCGGTTTACCCCTTTATGTTGAACTTACTTTAGGCCTCCTTCCCGTCAATGCTTTCCTTTAGGGTCCCATACCCTAGCACAATCCTTATATATCCTTTAGGTCTTACCCTTAGCTCCCATGCTCAACCTTAGCTCCTACGCAACTCCGGAAGCATCTCGAGGAAGAAGTCTCAGGTATGGTCTCTTCTTATGGCTGGCGAGCCTCCTTATGTAGTCTAATGGGCTTTAAACGACCCTCCCCGATAGTCGACAGACTCTAAAATGTTCCCGACGACAGGTCCTTGGTTCAAACCCCTTGAGCCGCCTCGCGTCCCCATAGTCGTCAGGTTGTAATCTTAGATTGACCTGATGGCTATACTTTGACTTTCGCCTTGTCCAAGCCTTAGTCAAAGTGGGGGCTCTGTAGATACCTCATTTCTGCACCTCCCGCAAACCACCCGGTGATGATTGGGCCGCATGTTTGATACGCGGAACGATTTGTGACAGTTCGTAATATTATCGTCAAGTGATTGCTCAAATATTAATGTCGACCTCTTGGTTGTCATCTACGTCCTGATACGGTCGTTTTGGCAGTAATTAGAGTACATTCGGAGTCCGGGCCTAAAACCGTCTCCATTTTCTGATAACCGTTAAATCCCGAGTCAGAATGTTCTGGAATGTTCCGGATATTTCTATTCCATATTTCATAAATTTTATCTTTTGGCAAATAATATCCCGTAATATTCGTATAGGATATTAAAGAAATCGAATTATTTCCGTCCTACCATAACTCAAACGCGGAAATCTTTCTTCAGCAGGAGGAAACCTCCACAGGAATAGACGCAAGCAGTCTTTGCGCCTCTTCTTCCAAGAGACGCAGTGGTCGCCGCGCTCTTTCCCAGCCCTTTTCTGCATGTTTCTCGTATCTTTTTCATATCTTTCCGAGATTCACTTCCAAAGAGTCTCCGAAACCCTAATTCCTTCACGTGATTAGTATAAATAGGAGCCTTTGCTCCTCATATTTCTCACGCGAGTGTCCGTCCTTCTCTTCTCCCTTTGCATTCTAGACTTTGTTCTTACTTATTGGCGCCTACGTGCTTGAACTTTCGACCGCGTAAGCTCGGATCTTTCCGGGTACCAGCCTCTCCGCTGCATGACCAACCAATTTGACCAACTACACTCAATCAATTTAATTAACTTAATCGTTTTCCTCTTACGAGGGCACTCTCTTTGCATTCGCGTCGAGCATCACTAATCGATATCTTAGTCCTTCTCGTTTCATCAACATGTAAGTCTGAGGGTGTAAATTCTCTTTTCTTTATTGTATTTTACTTTTCGTATCATCAATTGTAAGGTTTATGTCGAAAATACCGTTGAAACCGATTTCTAAAACCCTTTGTTAAAACCTGTTTTTGCGGATTTTCGGTAGATAACCGTCGAGAAAGGACGCAGCAACTGCTGCGCCTCTTCGAAGGAGCGCAGTTCCTGCTGCGCCTCTTCACGAGGCTGCCGCAGTTCCTGCTTCCTTTCTTCTTCGTTTGTCCTCTGTAATTCGTGTTCAAAATCCTTCTTTTACTTATTCGCTCGTTAATTCTTCGTCATGATAACATATAAATCACATGTGTATATTATTCATCATCTTTAATATGTTTAATTTGTCATAAATCCGACTTAAATCCCTTATAATTCATATTTGCGGGTTTTCGTCATAAAATTCAATTCCGGGTTGTAGAGATTCAATTTGTTCGTATTGAGTTTCTGGAATTCGTCTTTGATATAGTTCTCATCTGTTTGTTCGCATATTCGTCGCATATTCCTCATTAATCCGTTGTATCTAACTTAGTTAATTGAATTAATTCATAGGACTCATTAATATTTTTCACATCTATCATTATTTCATCATGTAATTAATCCGTTTGCATCCGTCTCATTCATATTTTACTGTTTTCACGACCTATTCATATGTTAAATAACCTGTTAATCACTTTCATCCGAGTAAATAATTTAATTGATCATTAAAATCACCAATTAACATTAACGGCTTGCAATTACAGGCTTCACAGCCAGAACTGAGCCAAGGAACAGACGCAGCGTCTGCTGCGCCTATTCCAAAAGACGCAGCTCTGCTGCGCCTGTTCCTGGCTGAGTTCTGTCCCTGAACTCCGTTTCTGCTTTGACGTAGTTTAATTAGTTTACGTATTAATCAACTATTAACCGTATTATCACCTTCTGTTTTGTTTGTTGATTCTTTCTTTCTTTTTTATTCCTTTTTCTCAAAATTATCCGTTTTAAAGGTATTTTCGACATGAATCGCCTATTCCGTTGTAATTAATGTAATTTTCATCATTGTAATTCATAATTATTGTATTTTGTATTTTGTATGTTTTCACATGTAAATCAACATTAAATCCCTACCTCGACCCAATTGTTTGTTAATTACGTGTCAACCGACTTAGTATTAATTCTCACATGTTAGGATTAAAACTTGGATGTTGCATTGCATGCATATAGCCGACGATACATCAAGTACGAATAACTTCCCTAATCATTAGTAGAGGCCGCTATCGAGGCGGGCGGGATTAGGTGTTCGATCAAAAGAGCTTCCTAATACTTACCCTCACCCCCTTACTCCAGATATCTGTGAACACCCGTGTTCATTGGCATCCACGAGTGTGGACAAGGCCCTCGGGAACAGCGTCCGCGGGATCCACACTAGGCATAATCGACTCGAGGTTCTTTCGAATCGAATTAAGACCAATTAGAGTCGCCACCAAGTTTTTTGGGAACTTGGAACCGTTCAAGTCAACTTTACACCTTTCATCGAAAAGCATAAAGCCAATCGACTACGAGTGATTAAAGATAAAGACTTGTACCCTATATAACTCGATTTGAATGACTCTCGTAATCCAATGGTATTTAGACGGATCCACAAACCATAGATCTTGAGTAAGGGGTGAGGGTACGTGTTAGGAAGCCCATAAGGACACCTAACCCCGCCCGTCAATAACGGCCTCTACTAAGTCAAGTGTCGGATTTCAAACAAGGTCATAGCTACTACGATATATGATATGCAAACATCGTTTTAAAACCCTAACATGTGACAACAATTTCTATGTCGTTTTAGATGCAACTAAACTAACTTTGTCAAAGTTGTAATTTAGCATGTGGGTTGATTGATCTAACAACATACAAACGAAACAAACAAGGCTTGATGGGAATGGGGGAGCCGTTGGGATCTACCTATTACAAACCAGGCATTTCATGCCGACACAACAATAAATTAAAGATACAACTCGATCTAAATACAATTGCTACATACGATACCATACACGACACATGGCCAATTCGGCCTAGGAAAGCGTGCACAAAGGGGTGGCTCACGGCCTACATGACTCACGGCCTTGGGTCACTCCTCGTAATGTGTGCATTCACTTAATCTTATCGAATTAGACATTGGGCCACGCACCAAAGCATGCATTAGCATAAATCGGGCCATGTTGCTTTAAACAACATGCGATTTACTACGCTCTTACTTGCATTGGGGCACAACCATCTAACCAAACAAGACTAAGGTTTTTAAAAGAGGTTTTGACTCGATAAAAGAAAGCTAACTTGAAAATTACAACTCGATGAACAAACGATAAATTACAAGCGACAAAACAAATAAAGAACGAACGATGCAAAAACAAACGAAACAAGAAAGGCCAAAGGCCACGGCCAAATCACGGCCAAACCAAACACGGCTACCCTAGGTCCTAGGTCAGGTTCATTAGTTAGATCAATTGATTGCGAAGCGAGCTCAAAACAAATTAGAAAACTAGTTAGAAACGACGTTGATCGATTTGGAAAGATACCTTGCAAACGCGCATTCTACACGGCCTAAAAGGGGTCAAATTAGGTCAAGTTTACTAATTAATTTAACTCATCGAGTGTTAATAAGAAGGTGCTAATCACGCACTCTTATACTAACGAGAAATTAGGTGAAAGAGAGAGATGCGTTCATTAAGTTACAGAATTGTTAGTCGGTTTTTAAAGCTATGTCGATGTACCCTAAAGTGTCTAATTAGGTTATTAAACTAATCTAATATCATCTAAACGAGTTATATGTTAACAATCAGAGGTCATACTAACATGTGACGGGTCCTAAGATGGGTCGAATTGGCCGAAACAAACAAAAGGTCAAAAACGAGGAGCGAAGTTAGAAGTTCGTTTTATTTATGTCCTACCTTGAACACGAGGATATGTAAATGAGACGGGGGTGTACGACCGACTGATGTAGCGGTTTCTTTCCCATCTCAAGTTAACGCGGGTGTTCATGGTGGTACTTTAACTCATACTCGGACTAAACTAGTTTCATAGTTAATTAAACGATAAACAAAACGATAAACGAAATAAAACGAGACAATAAAAAACAAACATAAAACAAACAAAATAAAAGGGAAAAGAGGAGGATTTGATGCACCCTCAACCTACATGTATCGTTGACACCGTCTTCGGTCGTAATCGATGGTAGATTTTATCTCGAGAGGCCGTCGTCGACGAAGAAATAAAGCAACACGCGTTTTTTTGACAAATCTGGACAGCAACTTTCAAACGATGATATCTCCCTCGTTTCACGACGAAAATTCGATTTAAAAGATGTTTTGAAAACTAGAAAGAGAGGAGAACAGGGATCTTAAAGAAATCCCTGCTCGTTTTGGGTTATTGGGCACGAAAAACGAGCACAAACAGAACTGGACAGACAAGAATAAATCCGCGAAAAAAGTGTATAACACTGTTTTTCGAGGGATTTCGTGTACTCTCAAGGGCAATTTGCCTCGTAAATCTTTGTCTAATGTGTATATGGATGTTATTTGGTTAATTAGGAATAAGAAAATCGAGTTTTGATGGAGGTTTGATAGAGGAACGAGTTGTATTTCGAGGAGGACACACAAACAGTTCAGTTTGTGTGTCGGTTTTGTTTAGGGTTTTGGGGAGGCAATTAGGGTTTGTTTCTGAGGTTTAAAGCTTGTGGGTGATGGTAGGATGTATGGAGAACTTAGAGGAATGAATGTATGGTGAAGGGGTGGTATTTATAAGGAGTTAAAGTAGGGTAAAAGAGAGGGAGAGGCGGTCGGGCTCTTGAACATAGTCGCTAACATCCAAAGCCAGACTTTTGGCGAGCTTTCTAGGGTTCGTTTGGGGGGGTTTCTTGGTGATTAAGGTAAGGTAATATGGGTAGGATATTAGGGTATGGGTTAGGGTTAATGGGCACGGGTTTTGGTGGTGTTTGGAGCGGGTTTTGGGCTCGGGATTGAGCTGCCAAAACAGGGGGGGCTGCTGTTTGTTGCGGGCTGGTTGGGGGTGATTTGGGATGGAATTTTGGGCCGTGGATAGGGGGTTCGAACTGGGGTGGATGGGTAGTGGTCTAGGTTAGTTAGTGTACTCGAAATTCGTGCCAACTCACAAAGAAAACGGGCCCAAAAACCGAGCTAAAATTGAGCTCAAAAACATGCTTTTAAAACGAGTTCTTTTCGATTTTCAAATCGATTTTTCAAATCAATTAACACATTAAAATAAATGATTTTTCAAACCAAATATACTCACAAAATGATTTTTCAAATAAAATATTTATTTTATTTTCAATAAAATGAACTTGGGAAAATAAATTCAAAATAAAATAAAATAAATTGAATTCACCTTAAAAACTTTAATTTAAATATCATTTAAATTAAAATACTCCGTCGACAACGCTCATTCTACATCGTAAAACGAACCCAAATAAATGACAGTGACAACTAAAAAATACATGTGTCCTATCATCATCGGGTGTTTGTCGGGTTCTCTATAAATTCCAATATCGACGGATACGGGTATCTACAACGAGAGTCATTCTAGAGATACAATGCTAAGGGTAACGATTGCTTAGTGTTCATGTCACTACTTTGTGTCTTGACATGACACGAGGTATTCGAACGGTTCCAATTTCCCATAAAAATTGGTGGCGACTCCATACAAAATGCAAACGCTTGTTTCGTTCTCACCAAGCGCCCCCGTGGGCGGCCCGCTGTCCACAAACCGTTTTATCAACTCTTGCACTTAAACAACCATGGTTGATCAATAGAGGCTGTTAACGCGGGCGGGATTTGGTGTTCGATTAAAGAGCTTCCCAATACGCACTCTCACCCCTTACTCAGAACCTTTGGATAGTGGATGCCCTTATCCAGGGCGTACGAGAGTCATTCTAGCGATAGGATGCTAAAGGGGGACGAGTTCTTATCTTTAGTACCTATGTCAAGCACCGCTTTTTACCTTGATTGACTGAGGTATAAAGTCTATTTGAACAGTTTCTAAGCATCCCATAATTGCTTGGTGGCGACTCCTAATGTAACACCTCGGTTTATGAAGGAGCCTTTAGCAAGACATTCCCTAATAAACCGGGCTGTTACCATCTCGGTTTCCCGAGGTAGTGAATAACAAATTAAACTCCAAGGCAATTTATATAATCTTTTAACTTAACTATTACAAATCCTCTTTTCAACTCAAATTACAAGAATTGACATAAATAAAAGTGAAAGTCTTCTAAATGATGAGCTAGCTACTAAGTCGTCTGATCCAATGTCTCACGCCCATCCAGCTCCCATCCTATCTCTTAAACCTGTCAAGTCTGCTCCCCATAAAACGGTTCATCACAGGTGTTCACGAATACACAGGGTCAACCACGAGGTTGAGTAGGGAAAACAATAAAACAGTAAATATGATATGCATGATACTCCGACACCTCCATCTCCATCTCAACTCATCACACACATCTCATATCCCGGAACGCCCAGCCATACCGATCCCCGGTAGACTATATATATCGACCGAAGCCGATCTGCCACTCAATGAGGACACCAGGGCAAGTCTGCGAGACCCGCCTTGGGCCTTATCACAACATCACATCGTATCTCCACATCACCACCACATCCTCCTCCAACTCCAATGCATATGAAATGCTCAACAGTAATTAATGCAATGCAATATGTATATAATTCACTGAACTGATAAATCATAAAGTCATGCCAGATACCCGATGTTGTGACATCATACTCAATACGATAAATTCAGTCAATCACTTCCCAAATATAAATGATAACGTAAATCAACAACCAGGAATCAAGTCAATACAATTCAACTATGACGATAATAGGATAAGTGTATTTCCCTACCTCAAAGTGCCAGCAATTCCAATTAAGCGATTAAGCGATCCGAAAGTAAAGCAATGAATTTGACTATCGATCCTTCACGAATCCGTCACCTAAAACAATTATAATAATTATAATTACTAACTACTAAATATAGTAATTTCCCAAAATAGAAGCTTTCCCAAAATATAATCCCGACACCAACTTGTGCCCAATTGTTAACTAAAATAACCCGATTAATATTTGACCCACTTCCCAAAATAGAGAGTTATTAAAGATAGAATTTCTTAAAATGAAAACTTTCCCGATATAGTAACCTTTCTCTTTTAACAAACCCGACTCAAAACCCGTCACTAGTTAATTAATTATTATTTTATTTTAATTAACTCGGAACTTAAACCAACACGATAATTTTAAACGAATTATACGATTTAAGAAAACCCGAATCCAACATAGAACAACTCAACCCGTCTTTAATTATTTAATAACTCGGGAATTAAATTGAATAAATTAATTAAAAGACTCGGGACTTATATTAATTAATTAAGAATACGATTCATTAACGAATTCTAGTGATTAAACTTATGACCAAAACCCGTTTCAAAACTAAAACAACCCGACTCTCACTACCCACACTTCACTCTCGCCCACACTCACCATGCGTCGCCTGAACCACCACCACCACCACCACCACCGTGGTACCCACATTGACCCAGACCACCAACAACCCACCCCAGCTGGTCGACTCCACGGGAGTTGAACCAGGGCCGTCATTTGGCCTTCCACCGCCGAACCTCACCAAACACCCACTGTTTCCCCTCTCACCACCACCGCAACCATCACCAATCCTGTCAAACCACCACGGCTATGCTCGCCGTCACCCCACCAACACGGACACGGTGGCACCACCATTTCGACCTCCCCCGAGTCCACGGTGGTGCCACCCCAACACTACTCGTCTAACTCGCTTTGAAAAACCGCATTTAAACTCGTTTGTTACCCCTATGTCGATGCCGCCTATTACTGCCACCCTAACCACCTACAACCACCCCAACAACCACCAAATTACTCGCCACTCACCACACTACTCATATAACCCGTCAACAACCACCCTTACTACCTCTCTAAGTCACGCAACACCCTCCAAAAACCCGACACTAATTCGAAAAACAGGGGAGGGAGTTGGCTGCTTACCTTTCCGCCGCCATAGCTACCACCAGGGCCGCCCACGAACGTCGACATTCATCCCTATCTCTTCCTTGCTGCACCGACACCACCCCTGCTCTCTCTCTCTCTCTCTCGTTTTGCGTGAAGATAGAAGTTGGAGATGATGAAAGGAGGGAGGCGGCTGAGGGAAGAGGGAGGCGGTTGTGAGAGAGGTACTATTAGGTTTAGGTTTATGGTTAGGGTTAGGGTTAATGTTTAGGGTTTAGTTGGGCTTTAAGGTTTAATGGGTGGACGGTTATTGGGCCACCAACTGGTTACCTCACAATTCGAATCCTATATAAACCCGTCTTAATTAACTTAGCTCGATAACTTAACGTATTTATCGACTCAACAATTAACCCGATATAATTAGTAATAAAATGTATATTAAATAATATTTAATAATATCCATTTAATAATATCCGTTTAATTCATTAATTATATAAAATACGGGGTATTACAGTCTTCCCCCCTTAAAATGAACTTCGTCCCGAAGTTCGCTCCCATACTCAAACAACAGAAAGGTATTGTATATTGTACTTACGGACGTCACGCAATTCTAACACGGTTAACACACTTTTGACTCATCAATTAAACGTAACAAATACGGAATGTTACATTCTGCCCTCCTAAAAAATAAACTTCGTCCCGAAGTTTAACTCATCTTTTTCTTAATCCAATTAACTACAACTAATAACTACCTGCGAACACAAATGTATAACAACTAAATTATTCATCTGAGAACACCGTCATCTTCCTTCTAAATTCCGATCTCAAACTCAAGTAACTCAATAACCAGGGTCTCACTGGACCGCAAACGTAACTCGGCACAAAGGCCCCACAACTCAATACTAGTGGCCAATCTCAATCTCAATATCAATAGTTTAACTACACTCTTCTTTTACACATCAACCACTAACAGAAGCATGAATAAAACATATAGAACTCATTTGCATAGATACCCCACAACGAAACATCTACTTGGTCAAAACTACCATCTACAAACAAGTGCAACATAAACATTAAGATTTTACAATCCTACCCGACTAGAAACATGGTTACGTCCTCGTAACCTCTTTTCAATTTTCATATACCTATACAACAAAATCATTATCAACCACATGTGACAGGAAAGAATACATGATAAGGGATTGCGCATCAACATTAAGGTCGAAACGAGGTTTTATTAAGGAATTAACTGATTCTCAACAAGTAGCATTTATTACTAGCTCATGCTTAACTTAAAAACACAACATCAAACTAAAAGAACAACAAGAAAGGAACCAAGGTTTACACGGTTTCACAACTAAACAAATTTGATGATCAATTATAGACTATGAACGAGCGAGAGCAAAATCAACAAAACGATTTAAGAACTTCTCACATTTGTAAACATATCACAGAAATAGATCTACCACTACTATCTATCACAATCACAGGATCTTATTGACACGTCCATTCAACCCTTTACTCACTCACTGGTTTAGGTCACGAATTAGGTCGATGAATTTAAGCAATCAACAACATACCCATAATTCATACTTTAAATTATAAAAATTGTTTGCACGATATCAATTCTGAAAACATGTTTCCCAATAAAAGTAACTACATATGATCTATGACAACGACAACATTACTTCCATATCACACCTATGTTTCACATTTTAGCAACCATATCATTCAATGGTTTCCAGCAACTTAGTATAATTCATTCTCAGCAAAACAAGAGATATTGTATAAATAGTTTAAACATATACATTTGCCATCATATACTTTGTAGAACACTAGCTATGATAAAAGATTAGCAACTTGAACAACTTCTCTGATTTGCATGATTGAATAATTAGGCAACTCGTAGGCTCGATTAAATGTAACTATAACGACTATCATTTAAACCAATGCATATCATGTGTATCATCAAAAGAGTTATCCCATTATAATTGCCAACATAGTTATCATGACGATTTTTATTATAATATAATTGATAGTAACGACTCGAGAATATAGATATGCCAATTGTCATGTTATATCAAACAGTTTCCTTTATATCACACCCATACAATTGCAAGAATCACTTTAGCATTTTATGACAATATAATAACGAACATATTCAATAAGGAATAACAACATTATTTATTATCATGTTATAGTTTTAGGTCCAACTGAAATAATTTAATGTGATGAAGGTAATAAATATAACTATTGGCACACAACTCATATGAAAGACATTGGAACTTAGATGCATCCTACATGTGTGAACATTTGGACATACTCATTACTATCATCCATGTGTAAACATTTAGACATAATTATTATAATTATTCATGCGAGTATATTAGAACAATCAAATTAACTTTTAACGCCATCAACTTTACCAAGATATGAGAACATAGTTTTATATTTATATATATCCGACCACCATGCAAATATGATGAACATACTAGAGATATTACAACATGCCAAACATACATACATATGCAACAACTGGACTCGTATAAAATATTTCACCCTTGATTAAGAATCAATTTAAGCGATCCAATTTTTTACTCACGCGATCATGCCAACAATGTTATCAACTAGACTTTAATTTTTATCGCCTGTTAAGATACATAACTACTGAACATGCGTGCTACTATCATCATATAAAACATTATAAGATCACATTAATAAGGCTCATGAAATAACCAAACAATTATATGAAAACTCACATAGTACGCACATTTTACAAGTCATGATTCACGTTGTAACTTTCAAAAATCACAAATAAATAACCGTCCAACGAATACTTGAGTTAGATTACTTTTTATAACATACCGAGAGTTAAAAACACAGGGGAAAAAGAATTATGTCTAAAGCACAAGAATTTCATTTTTAAAGCATTTTACAACTCAGTTGTTCCAAATAAGTATGTGACGGCAATTGGTTCGAAACTTGGGTCAGTTTGCAAAACGTACCAGTTAATATAGAAACATCAAGAATTTTCGTGGCTTAACAATTTGAAAATATATGCGAATCTTCTGATCGATGGAGTTGGAATTATGCAAAAATTATCAATACAATTTAAATGAGGATTTTTACAAAATCATTGGTCAAAACATCACTGCACAGGAACTTCCTGACCACAGCCCACTAAAATATTTATTACTCCTAATCCGTATATCATATAAGCATGAAACCAACGCCAAATGAACACTGACTCACGAGGATATCTCTCACAAAATTTTCATCCATAGGGGATTAACAGAAAAGAAATGACAGCAAGATCAATTAGGGAGTAAAATCAAACAAACGTGTTTCATCACTAGGTCATTCATCTACTATGTTCCAAGCTCTTACAACCACACTATCGATACTAACTCATCCTAACTTAAATCTCACACTGTATACCTTCGTAACATCTACTCCTTAAATCTAATCACGATTGCTATGACTAGAAATATGCAATTCAATAGTGTTTCTTATTACTATCACAAGACTATACTAGCATGGCTTTGGGATCACATAACCGCATATCACTAAACATAATAGTACTATCAGCACATCATTCAACATCCACCTAGGTAAATATCCTAATTTCGTAATTATTTTCACACTCACGATTACCACATTCCAACACTTCATTGATTATCAATCTGAACACGAAGATTTATTTCTCATTTCCACAACATCATATGATCACATCATCATTCATACAAAATACTTACCGTAACGTTGTCCTGTAGAATGGTTAAAACATATGGGTCTCAAGGTGTACATCCACTCGATTATATTCAAGGTTTTCCTTCTAACTACCCATTCACTCAATTTCTCTCGGGTTACCTGGTTCAAAACTGAGAGGGCAAAAGAGCACGTATTAAGGGCGCCTTCTTAACCGCACTGTGAGCTCCTACCAGTTTATTCCCAGGGGTTCATTTTACTTGGCTACATCCTACGTTCATTGGGTTCATTGGTTTAGGCCTGAGGATCGTTCGCTCTGATACCACTTTGTAACACCCCGGTTTATGAAGGAGCCTTTAGCAAGACATTCCCTAATAAACCGGGCTGTTACCATCTCGGTTTCCCGAGGTAGTGAATAACAAATTAAACTCCAAGGCAATTTATATAATCTTTTAACTTAACTATTACAAATCCTCTTTTCAACTCAAATTACAAGAATTGACATAAATAAAAGTGAAAGTCTTCTAAATGATGAGCTAGCTACTAAGTCGTCTGATCCAATGTCTCACGCCCATCCAGCTCCCATCCTATCTCTTAAACCTGTCAAGTCTGCTCCCCATAAAACGGTTCATCACAGGTGTTAACGAATACACAGGGTCAACCACGAGGTTGAGTAGGAAAAACAATAAAACAGTAAATATGATATGCATGATACTCCGACACCTCCATCTCCATCTCAACTCATCACACACATCTCATACCCCGGAACGCCCAGCCATACCGATCCCCGGTAGACTATATATATCGACCGAAGCCGATCTGCCAGCTCAACAGCTGAGGACACCAGGGCAAGTCCTGCAGAACCCGCCTGGGCCTTATCACAACATCACATCGTATCTCCACATCACCACCACATCCTCCTCCAACTCCAATGCATATGAAATGCTCAACAGTAATTAATGCAATGCAATATGTATATAATTCACTGAACTGATAAATCATAAAGTCATGCCAGATACCCGATGTTGTGACATCATACTCAATACGATAAATTCAGTCAATCACTTCCCAAATATAAATGATAACGTAAATCAACAACCAGGAATCAAGTCAATACAATTCAACTATGACGATAATAGGACAAGTGTATTTCCCTACCTCAAAGTGCCAGCAATTCCAATTAAGCAGTTAAGCAGTCCAGAAAGTAAAGCAATGAATTTGACTATCGATCCTTCACGAATCCGTCACCTAAAACAATTATAATAATTATAATTACTAACTACTAAATATAGTAATTTCCCAAAATAGAAGCTTTCCCGAAATATAATCCCGACACCAACTTGTGCCCAATTGTTAACTAAAATAACCCGATTAATATTTGACCCACTTCCCAAAATAGAGAGTTATTAAAGATAGAATTTCTTAAAATGAAAACTTTCCCGATATAGTAACCTTTCTCTTTTAACAAACCCGACTCAAAACCCGTCACTAGTTAATTAATTATTATTTTATTTTAATTAACTCGGAACTTAAACCAACACGATAATTTTAAACGAATTATACGATTTAAGAAAACCCGAATCCAACATAGAACAACTCAACCCGTCTTTAATTATTTAATAACTCGGGAATTAAATTGAATAAATTAATTAAAAGACTCGGGACTTATATTAATTAATTAAGAATACGATTCATTAACGAATTCTAGTGATTAAACTTATGACCAAAACCCGTTTCAAAACTAAAACAACCCGACTCTCACTACCCACACTTCACTCTCGTCCACACTCACCATGCGTCGCCGCCCGAACCACCACCACCACCACCAGCCGTGGTACCCACATTGACCCACCACCAACAACCCACCCCAGTGCTGGTCGACTCCCACCGGCGAGTTGAACCAGGGCCGTCATTTGGCCTGGTTCACCGCCGAACCTCACCAAACACCCACTGTTTCCCCTCTCACCACCACCGCAACCATCACTCGAATCCTGTCAAACCACCACGGCTATGCTCGCCGTCGCCCACCAACACGACACGGTGGCACCACCATTTCGACCTCCCCCGAGTCCACGGTAGTGCCACCCCAACACTACTCGTCTAACTCGCCTGAAAACTGCATTTAAACTCGTTTGTTACCCCCTATGTCGATGCCGCCTATTAGTGCCACCCTAACCACCTACAACCACCCCAACAACCACCAAATTACTCGCCACTCACCACACTACTCATATAACCCGTCAACAACCACCCTTACTACCTCTCTAAGTCACGCAACACCCTCCAAAAACCCGACACTAATTCGAAAAACAGGGGAGGGAGTTGGCTGCTTACCTTTCCGCCGCCATAGCTACCACCAGGGCCGCCCACGAACGTCGACATTCATCCCTATCTCTTCCTTGCTGCACCGACACCACCCCTGCTCTCTCTCTCTCTCTCGTTTTGCGTGAAGATAGAAGTTGGAGATGATGAAAGGAGGGAGGCGGCTAAGGGAAGAGGGAGGCGGTTGTGAGAGAGGTACTATTAGGTTTAGGTTTATGGTTAGGGTTAGGGTTAATGTTTAGGGTTTAGTTGGGCTTTAGGGTTTAATGGGCTGGACAGTTATTGGGCCAGCTCAACTGGTTACCTCACAATTCGAATCCTATATAAACCCGTCTTAATTAACTTAGCTCGATAACTTAACGTATTTATCGACTCAACAATTAACCCGATATAATTAGTAATATAAAATGTATATTAAATAATATTTAATAATATCCATTTAATAATATCCGTTTAATTAATTAATTATATAAAATACGGGGTATTACACCTAACATCTCTACATAGTTTTGAGACCTTTGCCGAGACGAAACCGGCCTATCTAAAACAATCCGTTCGAAAGCATTTCTACGTCTCCAAACGTGGCTTTCCGATTGCTGCATGTCCACATATTGGCTTGGCGTGCAGGTGGCCCATGTCTACAGACTGGTAAGTGGACCATGTCCACAGACCGGGAGGTTGCCCTCGTCCACAACTGGGGAGAGAAGTTGAGCATGCGTAGCATACTTAGGATTGGGCTTGACAATATTGTGGGATAGATGGGTACCATGACTATGAGAGATAGAGGAGGAGAAGGAAGGGGAGGAGGAGGGTTTTTTTTTATCAAATCCCTCTCGACCTAAATTGCTAATAATCAATATCAGTCGGTTTTCGTCACTATCTCAAATCCGGGTTTAAGGGTTTCGATTTTCCCATATGGAGTCTCTCGAATTCGACTTTCTGTACATGTTTCAGTTTATTTTGTTTTATAATATGACTAAACTCCTTAATAATCAACTTCGTTCCTCCTTAGTTCGTAATTCATTCGAGTTTATAATTTGTAAATCGATTCCGACATCGACTTTTCTTCATAAATCGCTGTATAATCCATGTATAAACTCGACTCTGACTAATTCATGATGATCTTAGCATGTGAAACATGCTTAAATCACTTCCTTTGAGTCCTAATAAAAACATTCAATTACATCAAACCAATTGACATTAACGGCCGCTGGTCTGATTTTCACAGTCAGAACCCACCTTCACAACAGACGCAGAGGTTGCTCTGCCTCTTCCAGAGGATGTATCATCTGCTGTGCCTATTCAGAGTTGGTTTCTGCCCCTGAACTCAGCCCGCCTGACATAACTCATGTATATTCCTTGTAAATCGACTAATACGTCATTTTATCGCCTAATTCTAATATATTCGACCAGTGTAATTAATTTCCATCTTCTTTTAAATTCTTCTATTTTATTTTCTTCTTTTAAAACTTCTTTTTAAGCTTTCTTCTGACGTGAATTCAATATTTCATGTTATAATTAATATCTCGTATCTTGTATGCTTTATTGGCTTGGCGTTTCTCACATGTAATGAATGTAAATATTCACCTCGACCATTGTAATGTTAAATTGTTTGTTCACCGACTTAGTCAATATTCTCACATTCTAGGGTTAATCTAATGGATGTTGCATCATATGCATATAATCAATAATATTGAGTCTAAACATTTTCCCCAATCATTAGTGAGGTTGCCATCATGGCGGGCGAGAATAGGTGTTTGAGTAAAGAACTTCCTAGTACGTACCCTCACTCTTTACTCAAGATCTCTTTGGACATCCGTATTCATTAATATCGCGAGAGTCATTTTAGACATAGAACGTTAAGGGTAAACGAATGCCTTTAGTATTCATGTCACGTCATGTTGACATGGCAAGAAGTATTCGAACGGTTTCCAATTTTCCACAAACATTGGTGGCGTGTAACACCCCGTATTTTATTAAGTTGGATAAAATTCTTTTAATTGCTATTTTGAATTTAATTACATCATTTAACGATTTATATATTTATGCTTAGCTAATTAATTAATTTCATCATAATTCGATACGTTAATTTTAATAATCATTAATAAGTTTATTTAAAGTTAGTTCGAGTTTATTGAAATTAGTTCGAGTTTATTTATTTAATAATTTCCGTTTCTTTACGAGTCCTTATGAAAGTTGTTTTAAGTGAACCCGAGATGGATTTTGGGAACAAAACCGTCCAATTAGCTATTTTGAGCCTATTTCACTAAATTAGCAATTTTTATTAATATCCGTTAGTTTTGTAAAAATCGCTAATAATTCCGATTCAAGCTGATATTGTATTATTTACGTTAACTAGCTGAGTTTATTTTATTTTCACTCATTAAATTTATTTATTATTGATTCCGTTTTATTACTGAAACTTTTACTTAAACCGGTTAAATTTAACTCGAAACGGTTTTAATAACTATCGAAGTTTCTTAACGACGAAGAAACGTACGTATAATAAATAGCAGGCTGGCAGGCTGCTGCCTCATTTTCATTTTCTCACTTCTTCTTTTCTTCTACTTCCTTCTTTGTTCTTCTTTTTCACGTTTCATTTTTTTTCTCTGTCAATCGCAAAATCGATTTTCGGTCGTCCGTTTCTCATCCGTTTTCGACGATTTTCGTTCCATAGCATTCCTCTCGTCGTTTCCGTCAATCCGTTGTAAGTAAAATTCATTTTCGTCATGTATTTTTACAAACCCAATTTATACTTTCAGCTTTATTTATTATAAGACGGTTGTAGGTACTAAAATAGACGGTCTTGTAGAAGATTTGTTAGTCATAAATGATTAGTTCAATCGGAAAAAGGTAACAATTATGGATTACTCGATATTACTTGTAAAATATGTTTATTTCGAATGCTGGTTAGTCTGTTTTATATTTGAGACGGTGTATAATTATATATAGGGATCCTTATGGATGTTAATTAGTCAGTTGTATAGTTGAGACGGTGTATACTGATATGTGGAGATGATTGAGACGGTGTATACTGACCTCTAGGGATCATTTGGGATGCTAGCTAGTAAGTGGTATATTTAAGACGGTGTATGCTGACATGTATGGATTGTTTTGGGTCATAATTGGTGTGTTTTATAGTTGAGACGGTGTATACTGACATGTAGGGATTGTTTTGGACTAATTTGGACTCTGTGTTGGGGCGATTTTTGTAGTCTTTAGGGTCTGTTTTTTAGTTGCTTTATACTTGTGGATTTCCGCTCTAAAACCGTTTTAAATGCTGACTTAGTTCGCTCAGCTAGGACTGTTTTTAGGCGCGAGAATGGAGTCTTAAGGGGACGATTGGTACTCTGTTTTGGGCAGGGACGAGAGCTGTCATCGTGGGTTTTCACTTTGCATTTGAGGACTGGAGTTGGGGTCGAACTTAGGCATCTTTTGGGTTCTGTTTTGGACTGATTTTTGGATCAGGTTATGAAGTAGGGTGAAGGGTGGCTATGGGTAGTCGGGTGGTGGTCGTGTCGGACTCCTAGTGGCCTGGTCGTGGCCTAGGCAGTGACCTAGCTAAGTCACGAGTTTGAGGCCATGTGTAGTTAGTGGTTAGGCCGAGTTTGAGGTTGTCATAATAATTTTAGAGCCGTGTCTATAATTTGTTTTGACGCTAGTTTGGTTTATTTAAAATATAATTAAATTAATTTCCGTCTCATATTTTTATATAAAGATAATTCGTTAATATCGTCCTTTCACATAATTATTTTAGGTGACTCATATGTGGTTGAAGATGAAGAGTAATTTTGGGTTTTAGAAGCTTTCTCAAGTTATTGCTTGTCTCTTTGCTAGCTTAAGGTAACTATTCCGAGTTACTCGACGAATTAATGTCACATTAGTAGCCGATGTTGTGTTTGTTGTTTGTTAAGTGTTTAGGTGATTGATAATGTGTTACTTTCGTTTTTCACATGATAGAAATTGGAAATAGCATGAGAATAATATTGCGATAAAATTTGTAATTTGGGCCAAAGCGAGCCAAGACTACGAGTGGGCAGTTGACCGAACGAGTTTGGTCAAACTAGGTTTAAACAAGTCAGCCTCGATTTGACCGATGACCCATCGCGGGACTCGGGTCGAGGGTTTGTCTTTGAGGTGAGATTGGTTGTTATTGGAAATTTTATGTTATGTCTTGATATTTGTAATTATCATTTCACATGTTGGTTGTTGGATGAATTGGCTGCCTTATACTTCAGTCTTGTTGCCTCTTTGCCATTTTAGCTTGTTCTCATGAATTATGAAATTAACGGTTAGCTGGAATTTGGATTATTATTGATAATGGAGATATTGTTGGATTGTCAACTGAATTGGGTATCCTACTTGTCTTGTGTGGTGTGGGCTAAAGTATTCAAGTGGGACTAGTCGGGACTAGGTCCTAGGTGAGTATTTCGGCCTTCATCATAGATAGGTCATTATAGTCTTTGACGAGTGTATGTTCACTGCTCAATAGCCTTTGTGTTCTGACTTGGTGGGTTTATATCCAAGTTGGGGCATGACCTCGTTACTTATTTTGAGAGTAAGTGGTCAGCTTAAGTACTAGCCAACCCTTTGGTGGACTCCTTAGGGTACTCACATGGTTTTATACAATTGTGGGTCTTGGGTGCGGTGGTGTGTATCCGCATGTCTAGGTCTGCAAGATTTTTAGGCTAGGGTTGTGTTGTGTCTTGGCCATGTTTTGATAGAACCTCTGAGCCAAGTTACCGGTTCTATTACCTTCCCTACCTAGTGGTATAGACTCGAGTTACAGAGTGACTATTGACCGTACTAAGAACTTATGCCTGTCTTTGATATATTGCCCTTTCTTGTTTGATGATTCTATGAATCATAGAAGGTGAGATGCAAGCCGGCTATGATTGATAGAGTTTGGATTCCTGGATGTTATGTGATTCACATGATAGTGTAGTATGAGTCGGTCTAGTATTCGCATGCTAGGACTATGTGTTGTTATATTGTTGTTCACATGATAAGCACGATTGTCTAGCATCTATATGCTAAGGCTATGTGTTATTCATATTCATATTCTTATGTTTACATGTTATATTAATTATGACATTTCGTGGCTGGGAGAACTCGGAGTTACTCCCCACTGACTGTGGCTTTCGTATTTGTATAAAATGTGATTGACAGGTAGGTGATGCATATATGGGGTACACGGACGAGCTAGCGAGCAAAGTAACCTTGGAACCTAGATTGGCTTTATTTTATTGTGACTCTTAAACACTTTTTATGTCACATACCTTTTAGGGACATATATCTCCCTCTTTACATTTGGTTGTATAATCTGTTATTCGCGACTTTAGCAATGGTTATGTTATGACACTTCTAGTTAGACCTTGTATGTTTGACACCTTCCAATTTGGATATCTTTATAACAGGTTCAGGTTTTAAAATTACAGGTTTTTACCCAATTGAACCTATTACAAACATATCCATGCAGTTTTATTCTAGAAGTACGTGTTTACTTTTCCGCGATAAGTGAGGGTGTCACAGTTGGTATCAGAGCATATTTGCTCCCGACGCACGTTTGTGCACCCCAATATAAATAACTTGACCTTAAAATAATAAACTTGAGAGATGGGTAAGATGGGTAGACTTAGGACCTTATGTTGTAGTCTCTTTGTGTTTGCTCTTTGTTAGGTACTAACCTGTTTGTTGATTGTCATTTAATAATTGTTGCGTTCTTGGATCAATGACCGTGAGCTAATCTATAGCTAATGGAGTTATTACCCTTATTATAAAAAAAATTTGAACTAAAGGTTTTGAAAATATTTTAATGTTTTTCACTGGTTTTTACGTCAATTAGTGTTAAAGCTTATTATTGGAGACGTCTGATAATTAGTTTTATCATTTGTTGGTGTAAAAATGTATTTTTATGTCTTTGAATTGGAATATTGATGTTCTTGAGTGATCGCCAAGAGTATCTCCGTTCCATTGAAAGGACACTTATATTTTAAGAAGATCAAGATTTAGTGCCTATTGCTGAGGAGTGAAGATTTGTTCAACCTTTGAAGAATGCTTCTACTTCCTTGAAGATGTTTCTCGTTCTTTTTGTATCTCGCCTTATTCTTAATCTCTTGGTGCTTATCCTCCTTCTAAACTCCCTTCTGTTTTACTTTAAAAGCTACGCTTGTACTCCTAACTTGTCCTTTGTTCTTTGCTTATCCTCCCTTAACGCCATTAGATAGTACTCTTTCTTGTGAGGAATGTTGACCTGGGTTGGAAAATTCGACTTTTGAGAAGATTGTTTGTGTCTGACCCTTAACCCTGGCTTTGAGAAGTCGTGATGTTAGAAAGACTTAGGTAAGCTGATAAGACATACTTAGTGATTCTTATACCTAGTTCCTTGACAAAGTAAGTATAATCGATTGGTGGATTCTTTGTGTTAGGAATGAGTTGCCTATGTGATTAAAGTTATAGAACTTGGCTTTGTTGTTTATGTTTGGGATTTGAAAGCTTAGTAGGTTGAGAGTCGTCACCTTAGGAGTAAACATGAGATAAGTTTAGAATATGAATTTGGAAGAAAACCCATTTTTAGATGTTAACAATCCCGTATAGATTGGGAATGTGTTTTGGTGTTAGTTGTTTCTTGAGAACTTTGTTGAGAAATCTTTGTCAATTTATTCTTTGATTTTTTAAAACATTGAGGTTGTGTCGAGTTCTTGAGATACAGAGATGCTTTTATACTTGAGTGGTAGATTTGCTTTAGGGAAATCCTAATATGTGATAAGATAGGTGGAAGAAGTATCTAACCGATTTATCACCCCTTAAGCGAGCGTTTATTTTACCTTGACCCTTGTTTGGGATTTGGTCGTTTTGTCATGAAGGTACAATACCCTAATAGACGTGACCTTGTTAGAGAGAACCTTAAGTTTTAGGAAGCGTATGGTTTAAGCCTTAAAATCCTCTTTCATACCTTTAATCGTTTTCCTCCCTTTCGTTCATACCTTGGTTGGATTTGATTCTTAAGTATAAAAGTTTACTCGTTATTTCCTTGTCTTGAATACTTCCCTAATTCTAATATCTCTTACTGGTTGTTAACTAGTTATCTTTATGTTTCGACTCTTTTAGTCTCACACCCTGACATGTTGCTTAAGTTTCCTTGTTGTCTAATTTCCCTTTCTCCTTGATCATAAGTGTTACCGTTCATACCTCATTTCCTCGCTTCATCTTGCTCCTCCTTTAAGTTTGACATTCGTATCTTGTGAAACTCTATCTTTGACATCCTTGTAATTTTGACTTCAATTTTTACCCTATGAAAGTCGTTATAGCTCTCTTGTTGGTTAAGTTTGAGCTCTCTTAACATACTTTGTTTTTATGCTATCTAAGTTACTTTCCTTTTTGTACAACTTCTAAACTTTCAAGCTACCAGTTTCGATTCATTCTTAAAAGTTTATGTCACTTCTGCAAACCTAACCTATTTTTAAAGATTTGAAAATGAAAATTTGATATAATTCCATATTTGTTCCTTGAGTATAGACTTCTTTATCATGATTTTAATCGCTAAACCCGAGATTTCTTTAAATTTTATTCAATTTCTGTTAACTTTTATCTATTTATGACTTCTTTGTCAAAGTTTAATGTTACACTTTCAGGGATTTAACCCCCAATTGGGTTTAAAAGTGAAACCTTTATTTCTATTTTGGCTTTTTGCAAAAGAAAATTTGAGTAGATTACCTTTTCTTTTGATTTTAACGTTGATCGGATGATAGAACTAGTTATTGGAAACGTTTGATAACTTGTTCTACGCTTGTCGGCGAATAGTTTTTGTTTTAAATTTGTCTTTGACTTGGAAGGTTAGCGTTCTTGTGTGCACAACAAGAGCAATTTCGTTCCATGAATGAGACTTATACTTTTGAAAACTCTTCATTAATGTTTTCGAAAGTATTTTGATTTTTGATTTATACAAATGATTTGCCTTTGACCTTATCTTGGATTTGGAATGTGATGTTCTTGAATGCGCAACGAGAGCACTTCCGTTCCTTTGATGAGAATCGGGTTCTGTCGGAAAATTTTATTTGAAACTTTTGAAAGAATTTTGATTCTTACGATAAGTGACCTTTTAAATGTTTTGGTTACCGATTCCAATTTCAATTTTATTTTTATAACCTTTCATTTATACTTTCAAGTTTCGAGGACGAAACTTTTTAAAAGATGGGGTGATTGTAACACCCCGTATTTTATTAAGTTGGATAAAATTTTTTTTAATTGCTATTTTGAATTTAATTACATCATTTAACGATTTATATATTTATGCTTAGCTAATTAATTAATTTCATCATAATTCGATACGTTAATTTTAATAATCATTAATAAGTTTATTTAAAGTTAGTTCGAGTTTATTGAAATTAGTTCGAGTTTATTTATTTAATAATTTCCGTTTATTTACGAGTCCTTATGAAAGTTGTTTTAAGTGAACCCGAGATGGATTTTGGGAACAAAACCGTCCAATTAGCTATTTTGAGCCTATTTCACTAAATTAGCAATTTTTATTAATATCCGTTAGTTTTGTAAAAATCGCTAATAATTCCGATTCAAGCTGATATTGTATTATTTACGTTAACTAGCTGAGTTTATTTTATTTTCACTCATTAAATTTATTTATTATTGATTCCGTTTTATTACTGAAACTTTTACTTAAACCGGTTAAATTTAACTCGAAACGGTTTTAATAACTATCGAAGTTTCTTAACGACGAAGAAACGTACGTATAATAAATAGCAGGCTGCTGCCTCATTTTCATTTTCTCACGTCTTCTTCTTTTCTTCTACTTCCTTCTTTGTTCTTCTTTTTCACGTTTCATTTTTTTTTCTCTGTCAATCGCAAAATCGATTTTCGGTCGTCCGTTTCTCATCCGTTTTCGACGATTTTCGTTCCATAGCATTCCTCTCGTCGTTTCCGTCAATCCGTTGTAAGTAAAATTCATTTTCGTCATGTATTTTTACAAACCCAATTTATACTTTCAGCTTTATTTATTATAAGACGGTTGTAGGTACTAAAATAGACGGTCTTGTAGAAGATTTGTTAGTCATAAATGATTAGTTCAATCGGAAAAAGGTAACAATTATGGATTACTCGATATTACTTGTAAAATATGTTTATTTCGAATGCTGGTTAGTCTGTTTTATATTTGAGACGGTGTATAATTATATATAGGGATCCTTATGGATGTTAATTAGTCAGTTGTATAGTTGAGACGGTGTATACTGATATGTGGAGATGATTGAGACGGTGTATACTGACCTCTAGGGATCATTTGGGATGCTAGCTAGTAAGTGGTATATTTAAGACGGTGTATGCTGACATGTATGGATTGTTTTGGGTGATAATTGGTGTGTTTTATAGTTGAGACGGTGTATACTGACATGTAGGGATTGTTTTGGACTAATTTGGACTCTGCGTTGGGGCGATTTTTGTAGTCTTTAGGGTCTGTTTTTTAGTTGCTTTATACTCGTGGATTTCCGCTCTAAAACCGTTTTAAATGCTGACTTAGTTGGCTCAGCTAGGACTGTTTTTAGGTGCGAGAATGGAGTCTTAAGGGGACGATTGGTACTCTGTTTTGGGCAGGGACGAGAGCTGTCATCGTGGGTTTTCACTTTGCATTTGAGGACTGGAGTTGGGGTCGAACTTAAGCATCTTTTGGGTTCTGTTTTGGACTGATTTTTGGATCAGGTTATGAAGTAGGGTGAAGGGTGGCTATGGGTAGTCGGGTGGTGGTCGTGTCGGACTCCTAGTGGCCTGGCCGTGGCCTAGGCAGTGACCTAGCTAAGTCACGAGTTTGAGGCCATGTGTAGTTGGTGGTTAGGCCGAGTTTGAGGTTGTCATAATAATTTTAGAGCCGTGTCTATAATTTGTTTTGACGCTAGTTTGGTTTATTTAAAATATAATTAAATTAATTTCCGTCTCATATTTTTATATAAAGATAATTCGTTAATATCGTCCTTTCACATAATTATTTTAGGTGACTCATATGTGGTTGAAGATGAAGAGTAATTTTGGGTTTTAGAAGCTTTCTCAAGTTATTGCTTGTCTCTTTGCTAGCTTAAGGTAACTATTCCGAGTTACTCGACGAATTAATGTCACATTAGTAGCCGATGTTGTGTTTGTTGTTTGTTAAGTGTTTAGGTGATTGATAATGTGTTACTTTCGTTTTTCACATGATAGAAATTGGAAATAGCATGAGAATAATATTGCGATAAAATTTGTAATTTGGGCCAAAGCAGGCCAAGACTACGAGTGGGCCGGATTGACCGAACGAGTTTGGTCAAACTAGGTTTAAACCAGTCAGCCTCGATTTGACCGATGACCCATCGCGGGACTCGGGTCGAGGGTTTGTCTTTGAGGTGAGATTGGTTGTTATTGGAAATTTTATGTTATGTATTGATATTTGTAATTATCATTTCACATGTTGGTTGTTGGATGAATTGGCTGCCTTATACTTCAGTCTTGTTGCCTCTTTGCCATTTTAGCTTGTTCTCATGAATTATGAAATTAACGGTTAGCTGGAATTTGGATTATTATTGATAATGGAGATATTGTTGGATTGTCAGCTGAATTGGGTATCCTACTTGTCTTGTGTGGTGTGGGCTAAAGTATTCAAGCTGGGACTAGCTGGGACTAGGTCCTAGGTGAGTATTTCGGCCTTCATCATAGATAGGTCATTATAGTCTTTGACGAGTGTATGTTCACTGCTTAATAGCCTCTGTATTCCTGACTTGGTGGGTTTATATCCAAGTTGGGGCATGACCTCGTTACTTATTTTGAGAGTAAGTGGTCAGCTTAAGTACTAGCCAACCCTTTGGTGGACTCCTTAGGGTACTCACATGGTTTTATACAATTGTGGGTCTTGGGTGCGGTGGTGTGTATCCGCATGTCTAGGTCTGCGTAGATTTTAGGCTAGGGTTGTGTTGTGTCTTGGCCATGTTTTGATAGAACCTCTGAGCCAAGTTACCGGTTCTATTACCTTCCCTACCTAGTGGTATAGACTCGAGTTACAGAGTGACTATTGACCGTACTAAGAACTTATGCCTGTCTTTGATATATTGCCCTTTCTTGTTTGATGATTCTATGAATCATAGAAGGTGAGATGCAAGCCGGCTATGATTGATAGAGTTTGGATTCCTGGATGTTATGTGATTCACATGATAGTGTAGTATGAGTCGGTCTAGTATTCGCATGCTAGGACTATGTGTTGTTATATTGTTGTTCACATGATAAGCACGATTGTCTAGCATCTATATGCTAAGGCTATGTGTTATTCATATTCATATTCTTATGTTTACATGTTATATTAATTATGACATTTCGTGGCTGGGAGAACTCGGAGTTACTCTCCACTGACTGTGGCTTTCGTATTTGTATAAAATGTGATTGACAGGTAGGTGATGCATATATGGGGTACACGGACGAGCTAGCGAGCAAAGTAACCTTGGAACCTAGATTGGCTTTATTTTATTGTGACTCTTAAACACTTTTTATGTCACATACATTTTAGGGACATATGTCTCCCTCTTTACATTTGGTTGTATAATATGCTATTCGCGACTTTAGCAATGGTTATGTTATGACACTTCTAGTTAGACCTTGTATGTTTGACACCTTCCAATTTGGATATCTTTATAACAGGTTCAGGTTCTAAAATTACAGGTTTTTACCCAATTGAACCTATTACAAACATATCCATGCAGTTTTATTCTAGAAGTACGTGTTTACTTTTCCGCGATAAGTGAGGGTGTCACATGGCGACTCCTTAAATGCAGGCTTGTTCAACCTTTTAATGGTTTCAAAACCTTTCAAATTGGTAACGGCCCATGACGTGCTTTGTTTACAAAGTTCCATGGGAGAAGTGCCGCCGCCTTAACAGAATAACGCACGGATGCGCGCGGCGCGGGTGGCGTTGGTCCACAAACTCTAATATTTTATTTCGTTTTACCGAGTGTAAGCGTCAGGTGCGAACTACGCTTTGGTGCCAACTATAACCACCACTGTAAAACAAGAATATAATTTAAGTTCAAGGTGACGGAAACGCCTTGAAATCCGCAATAGTTACTAACTAAAATTGCATACTCAAATGAGATACAAGGGTCACGGGAATAAATACCTCAACAACTAAAATAAAAGAAAGGTCTAAAACCCGAGTAAAGAGAAACTAGTATAGTGCCTCATAACAAAGGCACTTGCTAGCACACTCGATCCAACCCCAACTAAATAATAAGCATACGTCAACTACATGTTAGTCATCATATGAATAATAACCACAATCACTGGGAGTAACTCGAGAGTCCTCCCAATCATATTCCAACATCATAAAATTAACAAATTATAATATATTACCAAATAATAACTCGCTTTTGTTTATCCTACTATTATTTCTTCCCTAATAAAATAAGAATATCATAAGATATAATATGATGATTATCTGTGATTATCTCTAATATTCCCCAACAAGATGGACGAGTGCAGCGAAGGTCCAATTTAAAAAAAAAAAAAGTATATGAAGACGAGAAAGTCGAGGGAACGACTTTTTTTTCTTTCTACAATAGAATGACCATGTTGTGATCATCGGTGGTGGAGGAATGTTGTTACATAAAGAAGTGGCGAAGTAAGCAAGCCAAGATTAAAAGGGCGGTCATTTAAGTGACCTAGTTTATAAGGGTTAGCCGTGAGAGCGACAAAGTTTATGAAGGGTTTCCCACAAAGGCAACAAAGTTATGAGGGACGGTCCACAAGATTATACGAAATTTAATCAACCTTCGCGTTAGCGGAAGCAATAAAAATAAACTTGTAAAACTTGCAGCGGAAAACTAGCAAAACTAGTTGATGGAACAGTCGGATAGACTGTTACTAACGAATATGGCACAGATTTGAGCGAAACAACCGTCTTGGGGACTGTATCTACGAACAACAACAATATTAACGAAACAATAACAATAACTAATTGTAAGAAAAAACTAACAAGGAACACGAAACAATACCCACGAACACAGTAGCAGCAACAGGTCTGATCTGGGCACGAAAACAATGCACAAACAGCCACAACGAACACAGCAAACAAGGGGATATTTGACCGATCTAGATCTATAGATCGTTCAATGGTGATTAAATCGCAAGACCTATTGCAATCAGTCGGGTTAGAGTTTGAAGCGTATTAAACAATAACAAGGACGGAACGAAATGCGTCGAATTTAGGGTTTACAGGACTTATAAACAGGAAAAGCTTCTGCTTATTTTCTTAATCATTCAATGTCTGAATAAAACAATACATAAGACCTCCTTATATAGGAGTTAAGACCGACTAAAAAACAACCTAAACCTACAGCTAGCACATGCCCTAACCGACCTAGAGCTAGCATACTTTGCTTATTAAATTCTGACTACAATTATGAAATAAACTAGTAATAAATTAAATAGGAAATAAACTTATCCTATGGTTTTTAGGAAACCATTATTATATAAAATAATAGTAATAATAATTAGACTTCTATTCCTAACCCGAGCTAGACTAGTAGATTCGTATCTTGATTAAATTCCAAGCTGAATTGACCTCGAGCCTTATCCGAGTTCATTTCCATCATTCACGTAAAATTTGGACAACCTAGCTTAAAACGATCACATCTCACTCGTTACTTAATCGAATTAAGTATAAGACCACTCGATGGAAAGTTAACATCATGAGTTTTCATCTCCAATTAATTTCAGTGCAAAACTAGTCACAGTTTTTTAGATATTCGTCGTTTAAAATAGCTAAACGAATTTGGAAGTTCAGCGATCAGTCTTGTTTATTGCATGTCAAAAGTTGACCGAATGTTACTTCATTGGCTTCTTCATTCGAGCTCGACATTTTTGGATCATCCCCTCCCCCTTCGAAAGGAATTGTCCTCAATTCATTTAGCCTCATTCCTCTGGGATTAAAGACGAACCTCAGAGATTTAAATGCACGATCGATGATGAACATTGGCAATGAACTGGAATCATCATTTAGTTCATTATTTTCGATACAAACCATAAGCTCCTCCATCGTGTTCTATTTCCAACTCCTCGCATGCCTGCCACCCCTCCACCCTCTGTGCATCAGAATTAGAAACTTGTTAATAGTTGCGTGTTCAAGATCAAGTGAACAAGATGAATTTTTGACAGTTGCAGCGCTCCTCCTCATTTGAAATTTGCACAAAAAATAACTTGGCTGACCTTCTTGTTTGACGAACTGGAGTTTTAAACAAGCCGGATTCCTGAACATTGTAGCATCATTTCTTGTTTGCAAATCCCTTAAATAACAACCTCGAAATTTACTAGGACCGAAGGCATTCTTTAGCATCTGAAAATCAGCCAAATATTAATCTGAACAAATCTGAAACTTGTTAGCAACGTTTGTACTCCTGTTCGACTTAAAATTAATATCGATCTCATAATCATCAATAATTGAAAAGGATGGTTCCTGAACATTCACAACAACCTTTTTCACATCTCCATAATTTTCAAACAAGGGCGGACGATTGAAATCAATTGAAGAATCGATGTCGCATTCAAATTGTTCTTCTTCAGCATAAGTATCAATATAGGAGGTAAATTCAAGTTTAAAGAAGAATCGTCGTCCTTCTTAAGATCTCCTGAAAAGAATAAACTCTCCTCAACAACTTTCGCATACTCCTCCTTCTTAGTCCGTCTGGATTTTTCGTAGAGAACTGGCAAAGCCTCGCGGAGAATATTCATAAAGATAGGATCATTAAAATCTATATCGATAAAGGATCAAGAGCCGAAGTTGTGATACCACTTATGATAAGAAAGTTAAGCAAACCTTCGCGGTAGCGAAAGCAATAACAACAAGCCAGCAGCAATAACGAATAATAACGATGAAGATTGTAACAATGATTAGAATAACGAGTAGTAGCAACGAACCAGCGAATAAGAATAACAACGAACCAACAATAACGATCAGTAAACAAGAATAAATACCACGAGCAGCGGCGGTAACATTAACGTTAAGAACAAAGACAAACGAACTAGACTTGACCTGGTATGAGGAACAACGCACAAATCAGGAACAATAACGATGATGAATAGTAGTGACGGATAAACAGTGACGGTGAATAGTGACGATGAACAGTACCAGACACGAGAACGAATGAATATTTGACCGATCTAGACTTATAGATCGTTCAATGGTGATTGTTTTCGCAAGACCTATTGCTAGACAATCGTGTTAATGCCCGAACGCGTCAAGTAAGAACGAGGGTTGGAACGAACGCGTCGAACCGAATGTTTACCGAGTTTGCAAACAAGAGAAAGCCACATCTTTTATTTTCATTAATCAACGTCTCAATAAAACAATACATAAGACCTCCTTATATAGGAGTTAAGATAGACTAATAAACAACCTAAACCTACAGCTAGCACACACCCTAACCGACCTAAAGCTGGCATACTTGCCTTATTCAATTCCGACTACAACTATGAAATAAACTAGAAATAAATTGAATAGGAAATAAACTAATCCTATGGTTTAGGAAACCCTTGTTATATAAAATAACAATAATACTAATTAGACTTATATTCCTGGCCCGAGCTGGACTAGTAGACTCGTATCTTGATTAAATTCCGAGCTGAATTGACCTCGAGCCTTATCCGAGTTCAATTGCATCATTCTCGTAGGATTTGGATAGCCTAACTTAAAACGATCATATCTCACTCGTTACTCAACTGAATTAAGCGTAAGACCACTCGTTGGAAAGCTAACATCATGCACTTTCATCTCCAATTGATTTCTGTGGAAAACGAGTCATTGTTTTTGAGATATTCGTCGTTGAAAATAGATGGACGAATCTGGAAGTTCAACAAGCATTCTTGTTTATTGCATATCAAAAGTTGACCGAATGCTACTTCATTTGCCTCTTCATTTGAGATCCGCATTTTTGGATCACAGGGTGCCAAAGATTATGAGGGGTGGCTCACATGGGCGACAAAGTTTAAGAATGATGGATACAAGAGTACCAAAGTTTACGAGGGGTGACCCATGCACAAGGGTGCCAAAATATAAAAAAGGTGGCCATAAGGGCAACAAAGTTTAAGAGTGGTAGCCTATAACAATGCTAATGTTTAAGAAGGGTGGCCACAATGGCGCTAAATTATAAAATAGAGATGTCCGCATAGGAATAAAATTTAAAAAGGGCGATCATGTGAACAACAAAGTATAAAAGGGGTCACATGAGTGACAAAGTAAAGGGTGTGGTGTTGATCGGATAATAGACCTCGTCACACGACATGAGGAGCGCCAGTGTATAAACGTTAAATTGATCACCTTTGATGAACATGATCAAACATTGTAGAGTGATGAAGTGTATGTATGGTGGCAGTGGAGTTTTCAATTTTTGTGTGTTTTTTTTTTAAAAAAAAATAACTATAATTTCGGCACATATTACGAAAGAATAAAAATCTACCCGTGGGCAATGAAAATTTGTTTAGGCCCTAAAACCCGAGAGACACTGATATTACCGACATAATATGATTATCGATGATTATCTTTAATAATCCATTGTTTATAACATTCTTTAATACTCCCTTCAATTCAATCCAATCCAAACTACCATTTGACTTTTTATGGTCTACAAGATGATACTTTTACCACGTTTTTCTTCAGTTATACATTATTTTTTCGTGTCAAAATTATAATTTTTCGAAATCTCATTTTATAACAAATGTAAATATGTCAATTTTACGTATAAATTTTAAAAATTTGATTAAATATAATCGATGTCAAAATTTAACAAGGTTAACTATAAAAAGTGAGTGGGTAGTTTGGATTGTATTAGAGGGAGTATAAAGTAATTTTGGCAAAATACTCTATGTTAATTAAACTATTACTTTAATGCGTTTTAAGTTTTTAACCACTGAGCCAAATGTCTCGATCCTAATAAGTAGCCCAATCTAAACATTCAATGTAACTCAATCCAAAATATCCTATTCCAATTAACCTATTTACCACCTTAAAAAATAACCCCATTATAAAATGTCGTCGACGTTTTATAACGAATCGTCGACGCTTTTTCATAAAAAAGACGTTACATACCCTTGACATACATCTCTCTTACTCTCCTCTTACACTTTATCACCAACAGTCCAACACCCATTTGCATCCCCACCACCACTACCGCCACTGCCACCACACTACCGCTGCACCACTAACTACCATCGCATATCTTCTCTTTCCCTCTGTCCTTGTTGATATGAATCAATGACTGAAAAATTGCTGGAGATGAATTTAGTCGCACAATTATTTTCCATGAAAATGCTTTGAACGTTTTGTCCACCATAATGGAATTGCCATAGAAGGATTGAATAGTGTAACTAGATGAAAAGAAAGGAACAAAGCTTGCCACTAGTGTAAAAATATGGTCAACGAAAGCAACTAATTGGGTACAAATTTGTTACTTTTCTTTTACTTTTCACAATGTATTACGCATATACCGACAAAATCAAAGCTAAGAACAATAAGGTTTTAAGTGTATATTGATAACGCAAAAACTAGGTGTCATAATATACTAGAATTAACCTATTAAATTAACAATTTATAAACCAAACTCAACTCTACACTATGCAATTAAGAATAGTAGTAAAGGGAAGTAAGGGTCGAACCCAAGAGAAGGGATTTAAGACTAAAAACTAGAATTAAAACTAATTAAGATGGACAAAGCACAAGACTATAAACAAACAATGGTTATCAACAATGAACAACAATAGAGAGACATATATGGAGAATTGGCATGGAGAAAACAAGTAACAAAATCAAGGAGATGTGAGTTTTCCTATGAGACAAGATAACAAACACTTGGTATGCAAGTAACAATTATAAGAGGTGAATACTTGGTATAATCCTACAAGTTCCAACTTTTCTCAAAGCAAGACCCTTTCTTTCCAATTTCATTTACCCAACAACAATCCTCAAGCAATTGATTACCACTATCTAAGCCAACAATGATAATCCTACTTAAACTACAAATTCTAACATTAAACCATGTAGGAATTGTAGCTAAGAGCATGAAGAACAAAACCAAGAGGAAAGTAAATGGGATATCACAAAGATATGTTTAAACTAACAAACCCAATGATACAATCAATTTCTACTCACAAAGGTTGATACTTTAAACCAAGATATCAATAATCATGAGGTGCTTCAACAGGTTATTACAAAAGCAAGGAACTTTGCAATAAACAAGCAATAGATGAACATTAAAGAGGCAAGGGTAATTACTTCTCACAACAAAACATTCATCATGACATTCAAACTTAGAAATTGAAATAAATGAAAGAGTAGAGATTAAAGAGTCAATACAATGATAAAGATGAAAGCTTGCAATGGATTACACCAAGTATGGAAGGATTTAGCCTTCCATAGTCTTCATAAACCCAATAATAAAGAAAGATTACAACTTGAATGGAAAATAGTCTTCTAAATTATTACAAGATTAAAACCCTCAAAATGAGATTAGATGAGATGATGGGATGGTAGGTGAATGCTTTAAGTCTTCAAAATCTCGGGTATAAATATGGCTTCCCGAAAACTTAGAAAGATTTCCAATTAAGAAGCCCAAAAAGGAGGTTAGAAAACCCGTATAGCAGAGCTGCGCAGGCTGCGCAAAAACTGTTCTTGTCTGCGCAATCGTGCGCACCTGTGCACCCTGTTTGTGCAGCCTGCGCACAAGCTCGCATTTGTGGAATTGCAGCGCGTATTTGCGCAGACTGCGCAAACAATTGCACAGGCTGTGCACACAATTGCGCAGGCTGCACTTCAGACTGACAGAAGCATCTTGCAAAGGCCATATCTCCCTCGTTTTTTGGACAAACGAGGCGTGTAACCTACCGTTGGAAAGCTAAGATCACAAGATTTCACCTCCAATTGGCCTTGAGTCGATACGAGGTCTAGAACTCGAGATATACTCGTTTGAAGTTGACCCTTGTGAAACCGAGTTTTCAATTCTTCATTTTGGCTCTTGTTTGTGCATGTCAAGGCTTCAATTCTTCCTTTTGCTTGCTTCTCTTGATTTTGCACTTATTCCCTTGGCTTTCCTTTTGCTCTCCTTATTTTCCTTGGTAAGTTATAAGCTAAGACTCTAAAATTACAACCAAAAGTGCAAACCGGTATATTACAACAAGTCCAACTAAAACCCGGTATCAAGCATGTTCATTGTGATAACATTAACCTATTGACTCGTCACAATTTGACACTATCAAGTTTCAAATTGATAGTATCAAGTATATTGCAGTGCACTGCACACCAAGTGTTGGACTTCACGGGGTAGGGGACGTTGAAAATCAACGTTTGGAGGTGGGTGGGAAATGGAATCAATACTCTGTTTTGGCATCAGAATTGGGCGACTTCGTGTCCTCTGAAGGAGCACACTTCGAGCCAAATACCTGAAGATCTCATCAATTGCACGGTGGCTGATATGTGGGACCCCCAATTAGGATGGCGATGGGATATGTTTTGCAGATTACAATTTTCCATATGGTAGATAGAGAATAACTAACTTTTATAATCGAATGGTAGAGGGATTCGGGTTTGGTCCAACGGGCGTGATTATGCTAAAATGTGGTTCGCATTAAGACATCAAGAAGGTCAAAACCGGTCACATAGTTGCTGGACACTGTTCCTAGGCCAAGTAGGATAAACGATTTTCTAAATCGTGTAGGATTAATTATTTAGATTAATTTACTGTTTTCGAATAAAGTTAGGAAAGCTAGATGTTTCCTAATCGTAGTTTAATTAGAATACCGTAAATCTGATTGTATTTTAATTATTATTAGTTTAATAACTTTCCTAGTTAGTTTAGGAAAGAAGTAGATGGCTTAATATGCAAGCTAAGGAATTAGAGCTCGAGTCAGATTTCTGACATCGAGTAGAATTAGGAAAGATAGCTTAATAGTCAAGCTAAGTAGGAGTATAAATAAGGACCATGAATGACATTGTTCAAACACGTGAGATTGAGAATTTTAATAGAAGTTTCCATTGTGAACTTTGTCTGATTAGGCTTGCGAGTTTAATCTTTTAATCTTCCTTGCGAGGTTGTTTGTAAGTGTTTCGAGGTCGTACCTTGCGAGGTGGAGAGCGAGATTCACCATATTATCCATGTTACCATAGAATTTCACGAAAGCTACAATAAAACAAACAAAATTCCGCTACAAATCTACTAATTACGTCAATAAACATACACGAGTTTATCCTATCCTGAGAACGAACAGTCTGTCGTACTGTTCAATCACGTCCTTTCGGATGATTTTATATCAAATTGGTATCAGAGCAAGGTTCAGATTTATTCCTTAATAGATCTGTCTTGGGACGTTGCTAATCACGGTTAAAGATGGTGATGATGCTCCGAAAACATGGGAAGACGGTTATATCGAGCTGAAGATAGAGATGGCTCAGATGTCTTATGTGTTGAAGAACATAACAGCCATGTTGAAGGATAAGGAGAAGAAAAACAGTTCGGACAATCCATCCGAATCTGAAAAAGATGAGCAGCCAAAGGAAAAGTCGAGAAACAAGAACGATGATGATCAGGGTTTAAAACTCGATATTCCAGACTTTGATGGCGAGATGGATCCGGAAAAATTTCTGGATTGGGTAAGACAAGCTGAAAGGGTTTTGGAGTATAAAGAGTATGATGACAAGAAGCAATTTAAAGTTGCAATCTTGAAGCTTACAAAGTATGCATCTTTATGGTACGAGAATCTGAAAAAAAAACAAAGAAAGAAAGAAGGTAAAGCAAAGATCGAATCTTGGCTGAAATTGAAGAAGCATCTTCTGAAACGGTTCGTGCCAAGGGACTATGAACAAGAAAACTACTTAAAGATCCAATCTTTAGAGCAAGAAAGAATGTCCATGACTGATTATATCAAATAATTCGAAAAGATGTCAATCGTGTACGATCTTGAGGAGAAAGAAGAGCTAAGAGTGGCGAGATTTGTCAAGAGCCTAACACCCGCGCTTGCTAAAAGAGTCGAGATCCAGAATTATGAAGGTCTTAATGATGTGTGCCGATTAGCGTTAAAGTTCGAAAAACATGATAAGGAACGAAAACCGCATGCTTATTCGAAAGGGACGAGCTCTTATTCGATGCCAGCAACTAGCGAGTCCAAGGAGGTCCAAGCAGAAGACGTGAAGGACAAGAGAAAGAGCGTGATCGTGGAATCTAAGAGTGCTAGTGTAAGACGGTGTTTCAAGCGCCAAGGATATGGACACATAGCAAGTGAATGTCCACAAAATAGAGCCCATACAGTACACGAGTTAAGCGAGATAGTACCTTGTTTTGTTCTACCAAACAGTCCAAAAGACTGTAAAATCCAGAATGAAGAAGCAAAAAAGGAAGGTGAGTCTATCACATATGATGTTGAACCAATGATGTGTGACGATGACCAACCAGAGATGGTGATTCGCAATCCGCATATTCACGCTAGTCCGTTCAAGGAGAAAAAGTTTGAGTCTTTCAATGATGCTATTGACGAGGATGAGCAACAGGTTGAAATGGGCTTGGTTTATAAACTAATTGTGAGTGAGCACGAGGTATTTTCGAATCTGTCCAAGGCTGAAACAATTGATGATAATCTGATATTGAGTAAGGCATTGTCACATGATAATGATTGTTCAAGCTTTCAAAATAAAGAACCTTATCAATCACCACTTGATAAATCGATTAACAAGAAGCTAGGTGTTGAAGATTATCGGTGCTGTTGGGTTTTGAGTTCGGTACTAGTAGATGCTCACGGTGAACTTACGAGCTCAGACAAGTGTTATTTCGATTTTTCGTTACTTGTGCGTGTTGGAACATGTGTCCTCCGACAATAATGCGATCACAACTGTCGATCATGATGATCGCATGTTTAAATCTCATTTTAAGAATACATGTGGGATGTAATATTTTACAGTCAACTGGTCCACACATATCGGTAATGATTGGCTTTCTAGAGTTTGACATTACTGTCGTGCGACGGTGGTGATCAGTTGATCCCCTTAGGTCATACCAAAAGGGTAACACTCTTAATTGATTATTTAATTGATCGTATGCTGATACGGGTTAATTAAATTGCTTAAAATTGAGGGACGATTTTGTGAGTATTATTGACGTATCTTATTGTAATTCGATTAAATAAGATACGATCTAAGTGATCAAATTGTTTTATTACTTAGATAAAATTATTGTTTATGAAACAATTAAAACTGAATGAATAATTTATTATAAATACAAGATGTTATGATTTATAATTGGTAAACCGTTTTGGTACAAGTAATTATGAATTACTAAGTCGATTTTGTACATGACGTATTTTTATTAATACGTTGATTTTTAATATGTTAAAAATACATTACAATTACACATGTCTAGTGACATGTGACAATTGACAAATGACAAAATATAAAATGGACCTCACATTTTATAAGTGCCGAAAAATGGAGGGAGTATATGTTTAAATTGTGTTAAATAATTAAGTGGAATGCAAAATGATTACACTACTTCTAGCTATGCATGGCTAATTGCTTTTGTTAAGAGCATCTTCGCCATGCATTGGCTCCTTTTCTTCCTCCACTCGGTTTCGACCAAGAAAAACAAGAGTTTTTCTTCCATAATCATTCTACTTTTACACTACATATTTTTCTAGTGTAATATTATTCCATTCTCTAAGATTACTAGAACTTAGAGATAGAAAATACTCCATCATTCTTTCCTTCTCTTGGCCGAAAAACAAGAGAGCAAAAATAATATTTTGGGTCAATTTTTAGTAAGATTAATATTGTTCTAGATCAAATAATATTAGTCTTTTAAGAGGTTATCTTGGGTATTCATCTTCGGGAGGGATTCTAAGCTTGAATATTTGTTCATCCATATAAGAAAAGCTCAAGAACAAGTAAGAAGGAGATCTTACTTGTGCCTTTTGATCCGAAATTTTATAGTAAGGAAAACGATTTCTTCTCTATTCTTATTCATGTTTGTATGCATAAGATTTGTAATTATTTTATGACTAAATAATTTCTCACATATATGAATATGTAAATTAATGAGATTAATTATTTCTAACAAGTGGTATCAGAACCTTAGGTTGTTTGCATGCAAATCGGTTATTGTTTTTCCGAGTTATACGATTAACAAACAAAACTTATAAATTTGTGTTTATTATGAAATATCACGATTTTTATTTTCATGTTAAAATTTCTGGTCCTAAAATGTATTTAGGATTTTTGGGTTTATTTATGGATTTTATTGTTTATTTTATATAATAATGACATTAAAATGTGATTTTTATGATAAAAATGTCAGTTTTGGACTAAAAATAGCTAAACTTCGTTTTTTCCAGTGGTTTTTGGATATGTTTTCACATATATTATCTACTGATGGCCTGTAAATTTTCATGATAAAATGAGTTTTTATACTCGAAATATGGATTTTTCAAGTTAAAATCGTATTTAAATGGAAAAATAGGTTAATATGAGTTATATTTCGAATCTGGTCATAGGAATTTAGTATGTTGTCACATGCAATTTTACAATATGTGTGGAAAACATTTGACTATAATGAAGTCTTTATGCATGATTTATGAATTTTTGATGAAAAATCACATAAATAGTGACTTTAATTAATAAAAATTGCTAAAACATACTTAATGACTAAGGAAAAACGTCACATGTTGCATTTTATCACACATTTCAGAGCTAAAAGTTAAAATTTAATAAAAACAATTTTTCTCATATTTTTATGGTAATAATTGATAAATTCGATAAACCGCAACATTGTTTTTCTCGATAAATTTTCGAAATTTTTAACCTATGTTTTGAGCATTATGAGTGTCATGGTATTTTTACAGAATGTTCATGAGTTTAAATTTCAAATTTCAAATTTATTTGAAATTGTTAATGATTTATTTGTAGTTTATGATATAATATTGTATTTTTGAGTCCATTTATGAACAATTTTAAGAAATATAAGTTAATTTTTGTCAATATATTAGTGGAGACTAATTTTGAGTCCTAAGTTGGTTAGGGTAATTAACTTGTACATAAATATGAATTTATGTATTTATTGTGATTATAAAAGGTTAAATCACGCAAATCCGTAAAGACCGATTAATATACGATATTAGCTCCTTAAAGGCGATTTAGCATAAAATTGGGCATGTTCATACATATTATAATGCTGCATTTTATTTATGATTGTCATAATTTTAGTTTTAATTTTATGTAATTTTGAATTTTGTAACTTTACTTAGTATGGCCTTAGTTTTTTAATTGGTATTACCCGAAATGTATGGGAATATCGATTCGGTTGTAATTTATTGTGATCTCGTATCACCGTTTTGTAATTTAATAGATTTATTTTTATTTTTAATTACAAATGTATAATAGGAAATTATGTAATTTATTTATTCCGGAGTTCCTTGAAGACGGTGCCACTTGAGAAGGCGATCCATTAAAGAAAGTATTGCCTTGAAATGCGTGCCAAGACCGAAGTTCAAGGGACCAAAGGAGTTGGTTTCCGAATTTGTAATAGTTTATTAGATTTACTATTCTAGGAAGGACATACAAGGATTTAATTTATGCTTTGCGTTTTATTTATATGTTGCATGCATCGCTAAATCGCCATAACTAAAACATGCATCATCATTTTATCGAGTTTATCGACCGTGTCAATTACAATTATCGTAGTTCACCTCTTTAGTTCACTTAAAACGTGATAGATAATAAATTGACATGACCTCTCGCTAAAAATAAACAATTGAGACTTAGCCTTACCAAAAAGTAGAAACCATGAAAACCTATTTCGTGAGGGAGTGCACTCGGCCACACCGGGGTACAAACCTTGTTACGTAGGGGAAGTGGGTGATAAATGTCTATCCACCGAATTCATGTTGATGAGGGATTTATCGGTGACACCGTGCCCAAGTTAATGTGGGTTTGGATCATGGACACATTTATTCGAAATTTGGATTGAGCTCAACGGAAGTATTCGTGACCGTAGTCGCATGTGTTCCGGGCTAAAGATAAATATTAATGTAATTTTATCGACCAAGAGTTCTAAAAGTAGAATCGATTAAAGAGTTAATCCACCGAGTTATATTGATAAGGGATTCATCGGCCACACCGTGCCCAAGTTAATATGAATTTGGATCTTGGAATCATTTATCATAGTTGGGTAGAGGTCACTATGTAAATGCTTTACTTGTTATTTACAAGTATTAATAAAACGATAAATGTTAAGTTTTCCACTATTCCGTTATAATATTGTTCTATTTCTTTACCATAATTCATATACGATATCATTTGGATTTTTGATTCAAATCTCCATTAAAACATCGTAACTAAATACAAATATGAATTTTCTTCTAAAACCTTGAATTATCCATTGTAAGGATCTCTTGTGAAAAGTATAGATGGAAGTTATTTGTGATCAACAGGGTTTTTGATTCCTGACTAACATATCTACTTACAATTGTTTCTCATATGCTTAATTAAGTTAAGTACTTTGAAACGTTAAATCATTTTGGTAACTAGATTTGTTGGAAATCAAAATTGACCAAAATACCGCAATCACTTCAATGAAAGTTTTAAGACTAAACGAACGAATGAAGAGTAGTCTTCATGAAATTAAATTTTGCTTCTCTAAGAAAAGACTCATTGAAATGAGTGGGAGCATTCTCTTAAACCGTTAAGAAAAGGATAAGGTTCTAAGAAGTAAAATTAGAACGGAATTGATACAAGGTAATGTAAAAAGTAACGTTATTGAGAATAACAATACTAAACCTATCAATCCCGACCGATAAAGTTTCCATTGTCTTAATTGTTGGACGCTAGAAAGGAAACTACCCCAAATTATTGAAGAATCAACAAGTTAGTTGTGAGACATCTAAAGGGACCTTCTTCTTTAAATGTTTATTTGATTAACATAAATTTTGCTAATACTACTTCGTCAATATTAGAAACCGATGGTGGTTTTCATCATTGTATTTGATACATAGAATGATTAAAATATGACGACTAGCAACAATGATGTTGAGAGATAGAGTAATTGTGTACTCAATCTAGTTTTTGGATTTAAATTTGTACTTAATTGTGACTATTAAGTGCATAAACGCTAAATAAGAATATAAACTTGTTAAGATACAAAAGAGGTTTCACTTTTGTGACCCTATACACCATAATTTGATGTATGGCTAGCCCATTATCAAGGTGATTATATTCTAAACCAAAATAGAATGACACATCATGTAGAAGATGTAAGACTCAAATTGGTAACCCAGGATTAAACCTTAAATACTGGAATGATGAACGCAAAGAGTTATCGAGTACTCTTGAAACCATTAGATTGTTAATCTTATGGTATATGCGTATCTTGTATTCAAAATAAGATGTCTCGTGCCTTTTGGTTGAAAAGGAGATCGAGGTTGTAAATCATTGATCCAAAATAGGTTGATCATTTTCTTTTACCAACGATTTAATCGTGATTGGATTATCAAAGTGAAGACTTTGATATAAACCAAATGAAATGTGATATAGTATCACAAGTTAATCTCTCTTAACACACATCATGGGATAATGTGTGGTTAGATAAGAAATCAAACGCTATTCGATATGGTTTGGACTCCAATCAAGTTACTTTGAGTTACTTGATGCTTTTGGGAATTTTATCATTTTGTCTAAATTATTTTTACACTAAATCTAAAATGAATCATATGAGATATGAAATGGTAGGGTACCATGTTTGTAAGTTTTCAAAAGAAACAAATGCTCTTTTTTCCTTACTATAATCACGAGTACAACGGAATTGTGGCTCGTAAAGCTGTCTTTCTAGAATACAAGTTTATTTCTAGAAGACAGAGTGGGAGAAATTATTCAAGAGCCACAAAGAATGTTATGTCGCAAGAAACTGGTCTTTCTTGGCTACATGAGACGTTTTGTGTAAGACGTTGTTTCTTCAAAACATAGGAGGTTAAAGTCTTCACTTGTTGAAGACGATGAATTAGTGTTACTTTTAGAAAATAAAGAGCTTGCAACTTACAAAGAAATTGTTTGATTCAAGTTGATTACTTCTGGAAAGTAATGAACATATGACTTACATGAGAGTGTTTATGTCACAACTCAATACAAGGCTTAGCGCCATGAAAATCCGAAATAAATTCCAAGTGAATTGTTAGATATCAAAGCTTGATTGGTTGCAAAGGGTTTTTGCATTAGTTGAAATGATTAAGTCTATTTGGATCTTCTTAGGGATTGTGTTTCATTATGATGATATACATATAGCAAGTAAATCTAAAACCCACTTCTTCCATTAGAAGGAATGTATTCAATACATGTCTTGAGTTTTATAGCTTCTTGCAATCCTAAGATAATGTGAAACTTAAGACAGGGTCTTAAGTAGGACATCAATGAGTTGGAATCAATGTTTTAATCATGTTATAAAACCTTTCTCGATAAGTGGAGAAGTTGTGTTTATACATGAGGTTTAGTGGGAGCTACGGAAAATTTAATTAGTCTAATATGTGGATGACATATTGATCATTGAGAATGATTTAAGACTTTTGGAGTAATATAATACATCTTTAATATCCATATTTATGTAGATAAATCCACATGATATTAGCGTCAAATAAGAAGTCTTATGTTGATAAGATTCATGACTAGTTCAATCAAGTTGAACATATTTGATTGATTCCATTTGCTTCCGCTGCCGGATCAATTAAATGAATAATGATGTATAACATTTCATATACTTTGAGTATGATGAATTGTTTCAAATCGAATTTAAGTAATAGTTACCAAGTAAGCCATAAAGATTACCCTTAAGTGCTTGCAGAAGCATTAAGGGTGTAAAGTAAAGTGTCTTTGATGCACTTTTGTGTAAGGGTGTTACACAAATGACAATTGACAATTGAGATTGCGCATGGTTTCCGATAAAACCATAATCAAAACACATTAGGATGGTTAAGATACCATTGTGGCTATGTTATTTAAGAAATAGATTTGTTAGAATCGTTCTAAGCAATAAAGAACAATGAGGATGCTTACAACGGAAATTGAGTACACTTGCAATCATGAGATGTGGAAGAAGGATGAGTCCCGCACACTGTGAAAACAGTGGGAGCTATTCTAAGGCTAGATGGCCTATGTCTTGATTGGATCTCGACACGTACTCAGAAAGTTTTGTAATGCAAATGTATACATTACAAAGGAAAACGAGTATGTAGTAAGTTTGAGTAAGGTACAAGAAGTTGATAAAACCTACTAACCAAAGCCTTCTCATAGGCCTAACATGATGAGTCATGTCATTTCAATTGAATTGAGATGAACAACTACATTCAAGATCAAACTGGATTATAGAATATGAAGTAGTAATCAAGTATTAACTACTCATGTGATAATCACATTTATCGTTCGAGTTTTTAAATCTGAAAACTCCTTTTATACTTTGTCACATCCAAACGGGTTGTAGAGACAATATTGAACCCCGTTAAAGTGAACCTGGATGAACATTTTATTCGCCCATAGTCACTTATATGATGTGACGTCTCGAAGTGACTAGAGTGTGATGCGATTGATGGCAAGTTCAAGTGTCATAGAGTCATGTGAGATGACTAGTCAATCACATAGGCAGACTGTTAGGAACATTTTGTCGGGCCTTATGACCGCTTATAGAGTTCTGGCAAATTTATATAGCCTGGTCGTGGCGAGAGCTACTATAGTATTCTAATGAGTCGATTCTTTTGACTAAAGACTGTTCGCTTAAGGTGGCACAGTTTAAGATTAACTTTGATTTATATTACTACGACTTTCGTAAATGGGGTCAAATGGGCATATTTTGGGTTATGATGGTTGTGGCTAGTCGAAGGGAATAAGTGCAATAGGAATTGTCCACCCCCTTGTCAAGGTTATAACAATATCTCACGGCCACTCGACGAGTAATGAACTGGAAATGCGTGGCCACGCTCGGAAGGTATCTATGGTAGATAATTCCGCCAATCAGTTATTCTCCAGATCGAGGAAACGACTATCGATGTGATCACTTGCAAGTACGACCTGAAACACACCTTGCATTGAGTGGGAGATAGTAATAGGACAAGAGAATTGGTGACGCACACTTGTCGAGGACAAGTGGGAGATTGTTGGAACATGTGTCCTCCGACAATAATGCGATCACAACTGTCGATCACGATGATCACATGTTTAAATCTCATTTTGAGAATACATGTGGGATGTAATATTTTACAGTCAACTGGTCCACACATATCGGTAATGATTGGCTGACTAGAGTTTGACATTACTGTCGTGCGACGGTGGTGATCAGTTGATCCCCTTAGGTCATACCTAAAGGGTAACACTCTTAATTGATTATTTAATTGATCGTATGCTGATACGGGTTAATTAAATTGCTTAAAATTGTCGGACGATTTTGTGAGTATTATTGACGTATCTTATTGTAATTCGATTAAATAAGATACGGTCTAAGTAATCAAATTGTTTTATTACTTAGATAAAATTATTGTTTATGAAACAATTAAAACTGAATGAATAATTTATTATAAATACAAGATGTTGTGATTTATAATTGGTAAACCGTTTTGCTACAAGTAATTATGAATTACTAAGTCGATTTTGTACATGACGTATTTTTATTAATACGTTGATTTTTAATATGTTAAAAATACATTACAATTACACATGTTTAATGACATGTGACAAATAACAAAATATAAAATGGACCTCACATTTTATAAGTGCCGAAAAATGGAGGGAGTATATGTTTAAATTGTGTTAAATAATTAAGTGGAATGCAAAATGATTACACTACTACTAGCTATGCATGCCTAATTGCTTTTGTGAAGAGCATCTTGGCCATGCATTGACTCCTTTTCTTCCTCCACTCGGTTTCCACCTAGAAAAACAAGAGTTTTTCTTCCATAATCATTCTACTTTTACACTGCATATTTTTCTACTGTAATATAATTCCATTCTCTAAGATTACTAGAACTTAGAGATAGAAAATACTCCATCATTCTTTCCTTCTCTTGGCCGAAAAACAAGAGAGCAAAAACAATATTTTGGGTCAATTTTTAGTAAGATTAATATTGTTCTAGATCAAATAATATTAGTCTTTTAAGAGGTTATCTTGGGTATTCATCTTCGGGAGGGATTCTAAGCTTGAATATTTGTTCATCCATATAAGGAAAGCTCAAGAACAAGTAAGAAGGAGATCTTACTTGTGCCCTTTGATCCGAAATTTTATAGTAAGGAAAACGATTTTTTCTCTATTCTTATTCATGTTTGCATGCATAAGATTTGTAATTATTTTATGACTAAATAATTTCTCACATATATGAATATGTAAATTAATGAGATTAATTATTTCTAACAGTGCGAGGAGGGAGGCGGGGTGGAAGGCACAAGCACGAGTGGTGGGTCGAAGACCATAAAAGCCGCAAGAAGATTGCTACTACGGAGGAAGTCGAAAGAATGTTAACTAAGTCCGTCATTACAATTATGATCTAGCTTGTGTGGTACGTTTTTGATCTCGTTGGCAGCATGCATGATCGAAATTTGAGGTCAAATTTAAAAACAAAAGAAGGAGAATATGATACAGGAGCATACTCGGAAGATAAATCGAATGGTAGAGGGATTCGGGTTTGGTCCAACGGGCGTGATTATGCTAAAATGTGGTTCGCATTAAGATATCAGGAAGATCAAAACCGGTCACATAGCTGCTGGACACGGTTCCCTAGGCCAAATAGGATACACGATTTCCTAAATCGTGTAGGATTAATTATTTATATTAATTTACTATTTTCGAATAAAGTTAGGAAAGCTAGATGTTTCCTAATCCTAGTTTAATTAGAATACCGTAAATCTGATTGTATTTTAATTATTATTAGTTTAATAACTTTCCTACTTAGTTTAGGAAATAAGTAGATGGCTTAATATGCAAGCTAAGGAATTAGATCTCGAGTCATATGTCTGACATCGAGTAGAATTAGGAAAGATAGCTTATTAGTCAAGTTAAGTAGGAGTATAAATAAGGACCGTGAATGACATTATTCAAACACGTGAGATTGAGAATTTTAATAGAAGTTTCCATTTTGAACTTTGTCTGATTAGGCTTGCGAGTTCGTACCTTGCGAGGCGGAGAGCTAGATTCACCATATTATCCATGTTACCATAGAATTTCACGAAAGTTACAATACAACAAACAAAATTCCGCTGCAAATCTACTAATTACGTCAATAAACATACACGAGTTTATCCTATCCTGAGAACGAATATTCTGTCGTACTGTTCAATCACGTCTGTTCAGTTTATTTTATATCAAATTGGTATCAGAGCAAGGTTCAGATTTATTCCTTAATAGTTCTGTCTTGGGACGTTGCTAATCACGGTTACAGATGGTGATGATGCTCCGAAAACATGGGAAGACGGTTATATCGAGCTAAAGATAGAGATGGCTCAGATGTCTTATGTGTTGAAGAACATAACAGCCATGTTAAAGGATATGGAGAAGAAAAAGAGTTCGGACAGTCCATCCGAATCTAAAGAAAGCGAGCAGCCAAAGGAAAAGTCGAGAAACAAGAACGATGATGATCGGGGTTTAAAACTCGATATTCCAGACTTTGATGGCGAGATGGATCCGGAAAAATTTATGGATTGGGTAAGACAAGCTGAAAGGGTGTTCGAATATAAAGAGTATGATGACAAGAAGTAATTTAAAGTTGCAATCTTGAAGCTTACAAAGTATGCACCTTTATGGTACGAGAATCTGAAAAAACAAAGAAAGAAAGAAGGTAAAGCAAAGATCGAATCTTGGCTGAAATTGAAGAAGCATCTCCTGAAACGGTTCGTGCCAAGTGACTATGAACAAGAAAACTACTTAAAGATCCAATCTTTCGAGAAAGAAAGAATGTCCATGACTGATTATATCAAATAATTCGAAAAGATGTCAATCGTGTACGATCTTGAGGAGAAAGAAGAGCTAAGAGTGGCGAGATTTGTCAAGAGCCTAACACCCGCGCTTGCTAAAAGAGTCGAGATCCAGAATTATGAAGGTTTTAATGATGTGTGCCGATTAGCATTAAAGTTCGAAAAACATGATAAGGCACGAAAACCGCATTCTTATTCGAAAGGGACTAGCTCTTATTCGATGCCAGCAACTAGCGAGTCCAAGGAGGTCCAAGCAGAAGACGTGAAGGACAAGAGAAAGAGCGTGATCGTTGAATCTAAGAGTGCTAGTGCAAGACAGTGTTTCAAGCGCCAAGGATATGGACACATAGCAAGTGAATGTCCACAAAAGAGAGCCCATACAGTACACGAGTTAAGCGAGATGGTACCTTGTTTTGTTCTACCAAACAGTCCAAAAGACTGTAAAATCCAGAACGAAGAAGCAAAAGAGGAAGGTGAGTCTATCACATACGATGTTGAACCAATGATGAGTGACGATGACCAACCAGAGACGGTGATTCGCAATCTGCATATTCACGCTAGTCCGTTCAAGGAGGAAAAGTTTGAGTCTTTCAATGATGCTATTGATGAGGATGAGCAACAGGTTGAAATGGGCTTGGTTGATGAACTAATTGTGAGTGAGCACGAGGTATTTTCGAATCTGTCCAAGGCTGAAACAATTGATGATAATCTGATATTGAGTAAGGCATTGTCACATGATAATAATTGTTCAAGCTTTCAAGATAAAGAACCTTATCAATCACCACTTGATAAATCGATTAACAAGAAGCTAGATGTTGAAAATTATCGGTGGCTGTTGGGTTTTGAGTTCGGTACTAGTAGATGCTCACGGTGAACTTACGAGCTCAGGCAAGTGCTATTTCAATTTTTCGTTACTTGTGCGAGGAGGGAGGCGGGGTGGAAGGCACAAGCACGAGTGGTGGGTCGAAGACCATAAAAGCCGCAAGAAGATTGCTACTAAGGAGGAAGTCGAAAAAATGTTAAGTAAGTCCGTCATTACAATTATGATCTAACTTGTGTGGTACGTTTTTTATCCCGTTGGCAGCATGCATGATCGAAATTTGAGGTCAAATTTAAAAACAAAAGAAGGAGAGTATGATACAGGAGCATACTCGGAAGATAAATCGAATGGTAGAGGGATTCGGGTTTGGTCCAACGGGCGTGATTATGCTAAAATGTGGTTCGCATTAAGACATCAAGAAGATCAAAACCGGTCACATAGCTGCTGGACACGGTTCCCTAGGCCAAGCAGGATACACGATTTCCTAAATCGTGTAGGATTAATTATTTATATTAATTTACTATTTTCGAATAAAGTTAGGAAAGCTAGATGTTTCCTAATCCTAGTTTAATTAGAATACCCTAAATCTGATTGTATTTTAATTATTATTAGTTTAATAACTTTCCTACTTAGTTTAGGAAATAAGTAGATGGCTTAATATGCAAGCTAAGTAATTAGATCTCGAGTCAGATGTCTGACATCGAGTAGAATTAGGAAAGATAGCTTATTAGTCAAGTTAAGTAGGAGTATAAATAAGGACCGTGAATGACATTATTCAAACACGTGAGATTGAGAATTTTAATAGAAGTTTCCATTTTGAACTTTGTCTGATTAGGCTTGCGAGTTCGTACCTTGCGAGGCGGAGAGCTAGATTCACCATATTATCCATGTTACCATAGAATTTCACGAAAGTTACAATACAACAAACAAAATTCCGCTGCAAATCTACTAATTACGTCAATAAACATACACGAGTTTATCCTATCCTGAGAACGAATATTCTGTCGTACTGTTCAATCACGTCTGTTCAGTTTATTTTATATCAAATTGGTATCAGAGCAAGGTTCAGATTTATTCCTTAATAGTTCTGTCTTGGGACGTTGCTAATCACGGTTACAGATGGTGATGATGCTCCGAAAACATGGGAAGACGGTTATATCGAGCTAAAGATAGAGATGGCTCAGATGTCTTATGTGTTGAAGAACATAACAGCCATGTTAAAGGATATGGAGAAGAAAAAGAGTTCGGACAGTCCATCCGAATCTAAAGAAAGCGAGCAGCCAAAGGAAAAGTCGAGAAACAAGAACGATGATGATCGGGGTTTAAAACTCGATATTCCAGACTTTGATGGCGAGATGGATCCGGAAAAATTTATGGATTGGGTAAGACAAGCTGAAAGGGTGTTCGAATATAAAGAGTATGATGACAAGAAGTAATTTAAAGTTGCAATCTTGAAGCTTACAAAGTATGCACCTTTATGGTACGAGAATCTGAAAAAAACAAAGAAAGAAAGAAGGTAAAGCAAAGATCGAATCTTGGCTGAAATTGAAGAAGCATCTCCTGAAACGGTTCGTGCCAAGTGACTATGAACAAGAAAACTACTTAAAGATCCAATCTTTCGAGAAAGAAAGAATGTCCATGACTGATTATATCAAATAATTCGAAAAGATGTCAATCGTGTACGATCTTGAGGAGAAAGAAGAGCTAAGAGTGGCGAGATTTGTCAAGAGCCTAACACCCGCGCTTGCTAAAAGAGTCGAGATCCAGAATTATGAAGGTTTTAATGATGTGTGCCGATTAGCATTAATGTTTGAAAAACATGATAAGGCACGAAAACCGCATTCTTATTCGAAAGGGACGAGCTCTTATTCGATGCCAGCAACTAGCGAGTCCAAGGAGGTCCAAGCAGAAGACGTGAAGGACAAGAGAAAGAGCGTGATCGTTGAATCTAAGAGTGCTAGTGCAAGACAGTGTTTCAAGCGCCAAGGATATGGACACATAGCAAGTGAATGTCCACAAAAGAGAGCCCATACAGTACACGAGTTAAGCGAGATGGTACCTTGTTTTGTTCTACCAAACAGTCCAAAAGACTGTAAAATCCAGAACGAAGAAGCAAAAGAGGAAGGTGAGTCTATCACATACGATGTTGAACCAATGATGAGTGACGATGACCAACCAGAGACGGTGATTCGCAATCTGCATATTCACGCTAGTCCGTTCAAGGAGGAAAAGTTTGAGTCTTTCAATGATGCTATTGATGAGGATGAGCAACAGGTTGAAATGGGCTTGGTTGATGAACTAATTGTGAGTGAGCACGAGGTATTTTCGAATCTGTCCAAGGCTGAAACAATTGATGATAATCTGATATTGAGTAAGGCATTGTCACATGATAATAATTGTTCAAGCTTTCAAGATAAAGAACCTTATCAATCACCACTTGATAAATCGATTAACAAGAAGCTAGATGTTGAAAATTATCGGTGCTGTTGGGTTTTGAGTTCGGTACTAGTAGATGCTCACGGTGAACTTACGAGCTCAGGCAAGTGCTATTTCAATTTTTCGTTACTTGTGCGAGGAGGGAGGCGGGGTGGAAGGCACAAGCACGAGTGGTGGGTCGAAGACCATAAAAGCCGCAAGAAGATTGCTACTAAGGAGGAAGTCGAAAAAATGTTAAGTAAGTCCGTCATTACAATTATGATCTAACTTGTGTGGTACGTTTTTTATCCCGTTGGCAGCATGCATGATCGAAATTTGAGGTCAAATTTAAAAACAAAAGAAGGAGAGTATGATACAGGAGCATACTCGGAAGATAAATCGAATGGTAGAGGGATTCGGGTTTGGTCCAACGGGCGTGATTATGCTAAAATGTGGTTCGCATTAAGACATCAAGAAGATCAAAACCGGTCACATAGCTGCTGGACACGGTTCCTTAGGCCAAGCAGGATACACGATTTCCTAAATCGTGTAGGATTAATTATTTATATTAATTTACTATTTTCGAATAAAGTTAGGAAAGCTAGATGTTTCCTAATCCTAGTTTAATTAGAATACCCTAAATCTGATTGTATTTTAATTATTATTAGTTTAATAACTTTCCTAGTTAGTTTAGGAAATAAGTAGATGGCTTAATATGCAAGCTAAGTAATTAGATCTCGAGTCAGATGTCTGACATCGAGTAGAATTAGGAAAGATAGCTTATTAGTCAAGTTAAGTAGGAGTATAAATAAGGACCGTGAATGACATTGTTCAAACACGTGAGATTGAGAATTTTAATAGAAGTTTCCATTGTGAACTTTGTCTGATTAGGCTTGCGAGTTTAGTCTTTTAATGTTCCTTGCGAGATTGTTTGTGAGTGTTTCGAGTTCGTACCTTGCGAGGCGGAGACAATTTCATGAAAGCTACAATACAACAAACAAAATTCCGCTGCAAATCTACTAATTACGTCAATAAACATACACGAGTTTATCTTATCCTGAGAACGAACAGCCTGTCGTTCTGTTCAATCACGTCTGTTCAGATTATTTTATATCATACCATATATAAGAAATCTTAAACGGTTTCCCTCCAAACTTCATTTACTTACATAAGGAAAAAAATTCATTCCAAACTTTATTTACTTAAATAAAAAAAATAAATGAACATTAAACTATTACTTTTTCATTAAAATATAACTTTTCATCAAATTAAAAAAAAAATTTTAATTAAAATAAATATACTAGTCTAAATACAAATTGCTAAACTTTGTTTGAGAATGATTTGTCGCATATTACTTCCTCTCTATTAAACAAAAATATAAACAATGATTATTAGATTCGTGGAAAGAAAAAAGCATTAAAACAAGTTTAGAAGTTTATAAAATTAAATTATTACTTTTGTGATTAAAAAATAATTAATATATAAATTTCATGATATTACTCAATTTTCTTAATTAATTTTACAGTTCAATTTTTTTTCTCATATAAAAATATAATGACGTGAAATATAAAAACTAATGATGTGTTAATTTAGGATGAATAAGTAATAAAAGAATAATAACTCTATAAACACCGCGCATTAATTGCCCGGGATCTACACTAGTTGTCAAGTAAATGAGTAGGTTATCGAGTAATTGGAATGGTAGATAAACGATTTAATAGATCAACTAGTTTAGACCTCGTGCAATAAATGCACGGCATATAGAGTTTTTAATTTTCAATAAATTTCTTATATAATACTGGTATCTTATTAATTGTTCATATTTCTCGTCATTGTTTATTAGTTGGAAAAAAAATATTGGAATTGAAAATTAATGAATGTGCTAAAATGTATTATACAGAAAATATTCTTATACCACAAAGCTAAAGATTCCAATTTATAAATTCTTTCAATTTTTTTGTTTTTTGCCACGAAAGTAATAATAGTGATTTACAGTTTTGTTTATATATAGTATGGGTCAAATCATTCTCAAATAATAGCATTTAAGAAATTTAACAATTTATAAATTTTTATAAATTTTATCTATATTTTAAATAAAAATATTACTCGTATAGTTTAAATTTTAGTGAAAATAATATAATTTGATGAAGAATTTAATTTTAATGAAAAGATAATAATTAATGAAATAAATCATAATTATTGTTTTCCTTGTTTAGTGAATGCTAAATTGTAAATTAACTTCCTTATTTAAGAAGATGTTTTTTGGAGGGAAAAGTATGAGAATAGCTATTCTTTTAGTAGATAGGAGATTAAGAAAACAGCATATCAAATACAATAAATAAGGTCATGGTATAGACTAGTGTTTAGAGTTCAAAGGTACACCATAAAATTTCAAAAATATAGGGATAAACCATAGAAAACCGAAAAACTCGAGAATATACAATAGAATATGCCATGAAAAAATTATATTCTTTTATGTCACTTAATGCAAGTTCACAAATTTACGGCTAAAACTAGACCGACTAATTTTGTCATTGTGGAGCTGGCAAAACCTGACCTGACCAGACCCGACCCGAATCACCAGACCCGACCGAAACTCGACCCGATAGAACCCGAAAATTAGGTAAACTGAAGCCGACCCGACCCGACCCGACCCGATAACCGATAGCAGGCTTATTTTTTCCAACCCGACTTGAATTGACTCGGCCCACCCGTGACATGATATTTTCTCAACTGGATAGATGACCCGATAATTAACTAGCTTAATAATGATGTAAATAAAATCAAATTGACATTTATCTGGATTATTTTCACCTAATACGACAATCAATACACCTACTCATTGTTTAAATATAAAATTACTATCTAAAACTAAATATATAAGATAATATATGCTGATAACTTGACCTGAAACTGACCCGCTAATGACCCGATCCGTCCCAACCCGAAAATGACTCGACATTAATCGAATCGACCCGAATCCATTACTGACCCGATATAACCTAAACCCGATATGAGCCAACCCGCTTTGACCCGATCCGTAATCAACCTGAATGCCACCTCTACATAGATCAATAGATCGCGTACGGGAAATTGAAAAGCATGCGTTACGATTTACATGTTTCCCACACTGTATTATTTTGGAACTATCTAAACCCATCCACCACCTTCTGGAACTTTTCCAACCCATTACACTTGTACGTCAATCACGAACACCCTAGAATCATCTCCCAAAATTCTTATCCCTCCCTAGAAACATCCATTTCATCTCTATAAATTCCCCCACACTCCCACTAATCTCACCAACAATCAACATCTCTTGAAAAACAATCACTCTCAAGATTTCAGACTAATTCCTCAACAAACACAAAGAAATGGATTTCAGAATGATGGGTTTCGACGCACCAATCCTCAACACAATCCAACACTTCCTCGAAACCGATGACTTCACTCCCGCCCAAAAACCCACCACTGGTGCTGAGTCCTATGTCCGCGACGCTCGAGCCATGGCTCGCACAGCTGCGGACGTGAAAGAGCACCCGGACAAGTACGAGTTCATCATCGACATGCCGGGTCTCAAGAGCGGGGATATCAACGTCCTTGTTGAAGATGAAAACGTCCTGGTGATCAGCGGGGAGCGGAAGAGGGAAGAGGAGAAAGAAGGGGTTAAGTACTTGAGAATGGAGAGGAGGATTGGTAAGTTCATGAGGAAGTTTGCGTTGCCGGATAATGCTAACATGGAGGCTATTAATGCTGTTTGTCAAGATGGGGTTTTGGTTGTTACTGTTGAGAAATTGCCACCTCCTCAGCCTAAGAAACCAAGGACTATTCAAGTTCAGGTTGCTTGATTTCCTCAACTAATCATGTTCGTGTACTCAACTAATCATGTTTAATTTGTGATGTTTTGTATGGTTAATGATATGAGATTATGGGTTAGTGAGTTTAATAGCTTATGTATGGTATGGTATGGTATGGTATGGTATTGTAATAATTGGTTAGAGATAATCGGGAATGTAATGCGATAATCCGGTTTTATACAATCAAAATATGTTCTGTTTTTAGTGATTGGGAAATTAGCGCCAATCTCTTATGAACGGATGCAATCAATTGACAAGTCAACAGTAAAAGTAAATAAATGTAAGCAATATTAAGATGAGATTATTTAGGGTCAAATTCTGGTGTTTAACTTCCAAATCGGATGTAAAACACAGTAGTCAAATTTACTAGAATCCACTATATTTATATATTACTAGTATAACGTAACTATCCCGAATTCGAAACACACAATAATATAAGATAACAATCTCTAACCTTCAATATTAGCCAATGCAACTAATATAATCTCTAGAGTAACCTGTTAAATTATTGTATATAAAAACACCTGTTGTACTCCACCTTATCCTCAAACCCCGACTTTTTAGTCACTTTGTTTCCTTACATTGTGTGAGATACTTTTACCAAAGGAATTGCATCCTTTATATAGCATGTGAAAGTGTCTATAACTTAATACTATAAAGGCACTTCACGTTATCACAACAAATGAATTAAATCAATTCATTCATTTTCTGCATATTTTTACACAAATGAATTCACATTCATTTAACTCTAACATGTTACATGCGCATTGTAACATTTATCATTAAACTTAATTTTGTAACTTGTGTTGGATTAATTTACCCAACAAATCTCTCCCTGGCCTTCAACACAAGTGATAACCACCGAGGAATCAACCATTGGCCTTTTGAAATCAACAGCTGCACACCCGGGTTAATATTCGGTCCTCACCCTAACTCACTATCACGACCAATGCACCGCATATAGCCTAAACCCAGTCAGTGACGTTATTTAACTCCGGAGAGTAACCTCTTGCTCTCCACCTTTTTAGCATCAGGAATTTTACCTTTGCGCCCGTCTGTAACCTGAAAATAATCTACCTTCGTCGCCTCATCCGCGAACGAAACATGTGTACGACTTTTCCATTTCCAGCTATCATGTGAGGTTTTTATTACATGCCGACCCATATGGTATATAAACCACAACGTAACTCCCTCTTCATGAGGATCATAGAACCCTTAGTAACTTTCATTACTCCCCCATAAGTTTTACACCCATAATCTTCGGAGTCTAGTTGACTAAGTGAGATTAGATTCCACCGCAACTTTGGAACATAAGCAACCTTGTCCAAAGTGTGTACCACTCTATTTGACATTTTGAGTTATCAGCCAAACTCAACTTCCTAGCAACGCCTTCTTGGAGTTCATCAAAATTATCTTTTCGGGTGCAAACATGGTTGACACAACCAGAATCTAATATCCATTCTTCTTTGGATGACACGTCGTTCACATCCGTGACCGCAAATATGTCACTACTGAACGTCTGTCGCGTACCTGTCAAAAATAACCAACCGGCTCTAACTAATATAGCTAGGGAAGTCGGGTCGAATCCACAGAGAGGTAGGAAATTGTCTGCTAAAACTAGGTTCGTCAAGGTAACCAATTTGGGGGTTTGTAAAATGTGATTTCTAAACTAAGAGAATAAGGAAAAGAGAAATAAAAGGAAGGAGTTTAACAGATAATGGAGAATAGCTAAGACAAACGGTTCACCATAATCATCTGGTCGAGTAATCTAGGTCCCAGGTCAATGCAGTACGGTCTAAGGGGTAGCGAACGTCACCTTTCGGTCCTTAATTCACCCTAAAGTGTAAACAGTTTAACTTTCGCCCTCGCTGCAATACTCTATTGTTCGCTACTAGTCTGCCTCTTCCAACCTTTCGGTCCAGGTCAAGGTCCACTAAGAATAAGGGTCTAATTGCGTCGACTCAATTAGGCAATTACAATTAATTGTAGCATTTAAACAACAAAGACGGTACCAACATTAACCTAGTAAATCGATTACTCTCCCTTCATATTATGGATCCCTTATAGTCTTAGCATAGGAAATTAGCTACTCATAATCGTTGGATTAACAATTACAATAACCAAATAATTTAAACTAAGCATGATGAATAAACTATTAAGAGACTGATTGAACAATTATAAAGCAAAGAGAAAAGGATTTAAAAGCAGTAAATACGATTAAGAAATAAACTAGATTGATAATACCGAATCCGAGTAACAAATGTAGAGAATAGAAATCCAAAGAACAAAGTGTGAAGTAGCGATCGAAAAAATGTACGTAGTGAAGAGATAGGAGTAACGTGATGTTCTCCTCAGTCTTATACTGAAAAATCGTCTTAAACCTAATCTATGGACTAATTACAAAAGCCCATAAAAGATTAGGCGGAAATAAACTAAAAGCACACGAAAACCCCTCGATCGAGTAGAAAGATTACTCGATCGAACGCAAATCACTCGATCGAGCTAGAACAACCTCTCGATCGAGCACTGCTTGCAGAACTTCCTCGATCGACTCCTTAAACTGGTCGATCGACCAGTCTTGAGTGTGTAGAGCATTCGATCGAACAGTAACCACTCGATCGAGCTATTTAGGCGTGTTAGGACTTGAATTGCTTTCCAAACTCAGCTCATACGTCTTCCAATTGTTAGATTTCCAAGCTCCAGCTCCTTCTTTCCATGAATGCGTGCAATTGGGACAGTTAAGGCTCGATTTAGCTCCTCTATGGTCAATTCCTGCAAATTACAATAAACGGACCAAAGTAGAATATTCGGGGGCATTTGTAGCCAGATGCTACATAAAAAGCACAGAAATGCGTGTAAAAATGAGGTGAAAACCTTATATAAAAGACACGCATCAAATCTCCCCAAACCAAACCTTTGCTTGTCCCCAAGCAAATATGTATGCAACTAAGGGTGAACAATGGAACGGGACCAACGCATCAGCTACAAATCATCCACTAGAACCAGTTTAATGCAACAAAATGTCAGAATGGCAACTGAAAAGTGCAAACGAGTTAAATTAATGTTTCAAACTTACTGAACCGTCGACCTTGCAAGACTCAAAGATGTCGGACTCTCACGGGTCGCTCATCACTCAAAAACAGGCACAGGCGAGTATAACGTGAAAGATAGAAAAGAATCAGACACTCACCTAACTCGACCTATAAGAGCATGCATGCAGTTAACATGAATAAAGTCTCTACAACCGTACATATGCATTCCAACCATACTAATGATCAAGACACGTGCCGAGGACTTACATTTGGGTAAGTGAGGTAGTGGGTAAGAAGGGGCTAAAGTGAATTTGGATGTGTGGGGTTAATAGCCAGGCTAGCAACAACGGATCCAAAAATAGACTGCATCCCAACTTCGTACTCATAACAGCAAGATGAAACGGTGCAAAATTATGCACTAAGCTCACAAAACACCAAAAATCGTCAACTCCCCATAAAATATAAATAAGGCATGGGAGTGTGAAACATTGTGCAATTCTCATTCTTTTTTTTTTCATTTTTCATTTTTCCTTCATTTTCCATTTTTTCTTCTTTCTTTCGCACTTTTCGTTCTCCTTTTTTTTCCTTTTTTTTTTTTCTCAATTCAACATTTTTTCTTTCTTTCCCTTCAATCTTTCCACCATCTTCTGAAATCAGATAAAATAACCGTATTGCAATAAAACATTCCAAGAACTACTCGTTACTAGCTCAGCTAGGGTAGAAAGTATTATAGAAAGTAGTTGATCGGACAAAAAGGCAATTTGGCTATGTGAGGCTCATGGGTAGAATGAAATAAGGGGACTGCCTCTCCTAACACGCGTCACCATCCACAGACCGAATGCATACAGGTATTAAGAATACTAGACTCATGCTTATGCAAATTGATGTTACATGTCTTAGAGAGAGTACTACTCACATCCTAAATGAAACCGGTCATGAATGTCACCAGTTTAATAAGCTCTAACCTCAGAATGTAATGTAGCTTGCCGACATAATGAATCAAGTCTATTCGTTCAGATAAGGAAGAAACAAAAACTCGTAGATTATGCACATAATCACGCCAACTAAATGTCAAGGAAATGCAGGGCTCAAGTAAGGGTTCAAAGTAGCGTCAATGTTCAAACGTTCCGACTCAAATTAAACATGAAATTTTTTTGAAAATTTTTTGATTTATGAAACAAACAACGATGCATGCGAAAATAATAAAAATGGAGGCAGAAATGCAATGAAACATGCAGACACAGATATGGATGCATACCTCCCCAAACCAAACCGTACAATGCCCTCATTGTACTGAAAATAGGGAAAGTAATGCAAATTGAAAGGAAAAGGAGAAGCGGTGTCGGAAAACTTACAAAACGTCATAAGGAGGGACCTCCCCAAACCGACCATGAACATGGGAGGTCAAAGAATGTCAAGCAGTGGCTCCATAGACGTAAAGTAGCGGCTGGAAGTCAATACCCTTCGATCGAGCACTTGGAACAGCTCGATCGAATGTTTTGCAGCATGAGTGGACTCGATCGAGTGAAAGGCCATTCGATCGAGTAGACGTGGTATGGGTTTTGGTCGATCGAGGACTGTTATCACTCGATCGAGTGGAATCTCCCTCAAAAAGCGCTCGATCGAGCACACGATCTTTCGATCGAGTACTCTTACCTGCAAACACGCACTAAAAGCAAAGAAAATGCAGATGGAGTTCAAAATGCAGCATTCAAAGTTCAACGTATGCCTAAGAAAATTTAAATAGTTCAACAAAGGTATAATAAAACAGTCCGGGCTGCCTCCCGGAGAGCGCTGGTTTAAGAGGTCCCGCACGACCTTTCTGGCATCAATTTACTGGCGCGTCGAGCTCGTCGAAGCGCAAGACTTCGACACGATTATCCGCTTCACTCGCCTCGTGGTAATGCTTCACATATTGGCCATTCACCTTGAATCTATGACTCTCGGAATCTTCAAGCTCTACGGATCCAAATTTGGTAACAGCTGTCACCGTATATGGACCGCTCCATCTGGACTTCAGCTTGCCAGAAATAGTCTCAGCCGGGCATTAAACAACAAAGCACCTTCTGCCCGACATGAAATTCCCGAGGTAGGATTCTCTTGTCATGCCATCTCTTCGTCTTTTCCTTGTAAATGCGCGAGCTGTCATAGGCATTGAGCCTAAACTCCTCTAATTCATCTAGCTGCAAAAGACGATTCTGACCACACAATTTAGGATCATAATTAAGCTCACAAATTGCCCACCAGGCCTTACATTCCAGCTCAACAGGTAAGTGACACGATTTCCCATAAACTAACCTATAAGGTGATGCACCGATTGGTGTCTTAAAGGCAGTTCTATAAGCCCATAATGTGTTATCTAGCTTAAGACTCCAGTCTTTCCGTGATTTAGAAACTACCTTAGACAAGATCTCTTTCACTCACGATTAGAGACCTCTGCGACCACTAGTTTGGGGATGATACCCCAAACCACGCCGGTGTTGGACACCAACTCTAGACAGTATGGAAGTGAGTTTCTTTTCCTTAAAATGCATCCCCCCATCACTAATGACGACCCTAGGGACACCAAATCGGGGGAATATGATCTTTTTGAACATCTTTATCACGGTCTTACCATCACAATGAGGTGAAGCAATTGCCTCAACCCATTTTGACACATAGTCTACAACTACTAAGATGTACCTGTTACCTTTACTGGACGGGAACGGTCCTTGGAAATCAATGCCCCAGACATCGAAAACCTCAACCTCTAGGATGCCGTTTTGTGGCATCTCATGTCTCTTCGAAATATTCCCTGATCGTTGGCATGCATCACAAGTGAAACAAAAGACTTGGCGTCGGCAAAAACAAAGAAGGCCAAAAAAAAACCAGGATCAAGTACCTTAGCCACGGTGCGCGATGGACCGTGGTGACCACCATATGAAGAGGAGTGACAGCCTTCCAGGACTATTTTGGTCTCCCACTGCGGAATACACCGTCCGTAGAGACCGTCCTCGCACATTCCTTAAACAAGTAAGGATCGTCCCGGATACTTGCTTAGCGTTATACGACGCTTCTTTTTCTTGATGAGAAAGGTCAGGCGGCAGCTTGCCACTGACAACGAAGTTAGCTATATCTGCATACCAAGGTTCTTGGTCAACAATAGACGATATAACAGCAATTAAAGTATCGTCCGGAAAAGAATCATCAATAGGTAGAGAATCTTCCCCTTCTTGTCGCATCAGTCGCGACAAGTGATCAGCTACGACGTTCTCAGCTCCTTTCTTGTCCTTAATCTGCAAATCAAACTCCTGAAGGAGGAGTATCCATCTCAGTAGCCGTGGTTTTGCCTTCTTCTTAGCGAGGAGATGCCTCAAAGCTGCATGGTCAGTAAAAACAGTGACTTCTGACCCAACTAAATAAGTACGAAACTTCTCTAAGGCATAAACTACAACTAATGACTCCTTCTCGATGGTAGTGTACTTCACTTGAGCCTCATCCAGAGTTCGGCTCGCATAGTAAATAGCATTCAAGGCTTTGTCTTTCCTCTGGCCTAGCACCGCTCCTAGTGCATAGTCACTCGCGTCACACATGATCTCAAATGGCAAGTCCCAGTTGGGAGGCTGTATGATCGGCGCGGAGACTAAGGCCTGCTTTAACCTGTTGAAAGCAGAAAGACAAGCATCAGTGAACACAAAAGGGGCATCCTTAAGCAACAATTGTGTGAGTGGTTTAGCAATTTTGGAGAAATCCTTGGTAAACCGGCGATAAAAACCGGCGTGACCAAGGAAGCTCCGCACCCCCTTAACATTAACAGGAGGTGGTAATTGCTGAATCACTTCCACCTTTGCCTTGTCAACTTCTATTCCCCTATCAGAAACTAAGTGCCCTAAGACAACTCCCTCGTTGACCATAAAGTGGCACTTCTCCCAGTTTAGCACAAGATTAACCTCAATACAAATACGCAACACTTTCTCAAGGTTAGACAGACAGTTAGAAAAATCACTTCCATAAACACTGAAATCGTCCATAAAAACTTCCATGATAGACTCAATATACTCTGAAAATATCCCCATCATACACCTTTGGAAGGTGGCGGGGGCATTGCACAAACCAAAAGGCATTCTACGATACGCAAAAACGCCCTTAGGACAGGTAAATGTAGTCTTAGCCTGATCGTCCGGGTGGATAGGGATCTGAAAGAACCCTGAGTACCCGTCTAAATAGCAGAAAAATTTATGAGAAGCTAACCTTTCTACCATTTGATCAATAAAAGGAAGGGGAAAGTGATCTTTCTTAGTGGCGGCATTCACTGTCTCGTAGTCTATGCACATCCGCCAACCAAATCACTACTCGGGTGGGTATTAATTCATTCTTCTCATTCTTAACTACGTTGTCCCTCCTTTCTTCGGGACTACCCGTGGACTCACCCATTTAGAATTGCCGACGAATAAATAATACCGCATCCAAAGAACTTCATTACCTCGGCCATCACAACATCCTGCATCTTCCTCGGTTCGGCCCGCCGACCACTGCGGGGTTTGTGATCTTCCTCCAGCTCTATCCTGTGCATGCAAATATCGGGACTAATCCCCGTGATATCGTCCAATGAATAGCCCATTGCCTTCCTGTTTTTCTTAAGGACAGCTAACAAAGAGGTCAGCTGATCATCACTAAGCTTGGCACTAACAATGACTGGATATTGCTCTGTATTGTCTAAGAAAGCATATTTAAGATGAGAAGGGAGAGGTTTACGTTCCGGTACCTTTACCTCAATGGAGCAAAGAGTGCTGATCATTTGTTCCACCTGTTCTCCCTCATGCTCATCTAGATCATCGACAAGCAAATCCATCGCGGCGTCATCGTCATCTGGGCTATCTGCACACTCATCAAAAAGCATGAGAGCTTATAGTGGGTCCCTCATAAAAGAACCCGACCAGAAGTCATAAATAGACTCGTCAATGATATCGACCGAATAGCAAGTGTCCTCTATCATTGGGTGGGCTAAAGTGCTGGGCAAACTGAATGTGATAGCGTCATCCCCTACTGCAAGAGTCAGACGCCCTTGTCTGAAATCAATAACAACCCCAGCTGTACAAAGGAACGGTCTCCCTAAGATAATCTGGGTCCGAGTGTCCTCAGCTATATCCAAGACAATGAAGTCTACTGGGATGTAAAGCTTGCCTATTTTCACAGGCACGTCCTCTAAGACACCTAAAGGCCTCCTAACAGATCTATCAGCCATCTGTAGGGTAATGTTAGTCACTTTGAAGTGACTCTTCTTCAATTTCTTGCAAACAGGAAGGGGCATGACACTGACACTGGCACCTAAATCGCAAAGGGCCTTATCAATAACCATATTACCTATGACACAAGTAATAGAAAAGCTGCCCGGGTCTTTCATTTTTGGAGGGGCCTTATTTAACAGTAAATTACTAGACTCTTCCATAAATGAAATTGTCTCAAATTCGCTCAAATTCCTCTTACGCGTCACGATATCCTTCATAAACTTAGCGTAAGTGGGTACCTGAGTAACAAGTTCGGAAAAAGGGACAGTTACCTGGAGATTCTTCACGATGTCCACGAACTTACCGTACTGTTGCTCGATCTTTGCGTCCTTCAAACGACTCGGGAAGGGTACTCTGGTAGCGATGAGCGATCCTGCAACCTTTTCTTTACCCTTATCAATGCGTGACGTCTCCACAGCAGGGGAAGATGACACGGTGGCGGTATTAGATAGTAAATTAGAATTTCCGCCACTTGAAGTACTGGATCGAGTACCTTTGTCGCTCGATCGACCTTGTTCTTCACTCGATCGAGTGATATCTTCAGCATGGTTGCTCGATCGAGTAGAAGAGTCACTCGATCGACCGTCTCGGAATTCTGCACCTCTCGATCGAGCACCATTTTTACTCGATCGAGTCACTGGACGATTAGAACCGCTCGATCGAGTAGAAGAGTCACTCGATCGAGTGGTTACAGCACACGCATCAAGTATTTCCTGCAACAACTCGTCTAGATCATCATCTGAGTCATCATCAACTGTCAACACCTCGTTTTCTTCTTGAATAAGGTCATTTTGAAAATTCATCGCACTGGCTGGATCGCAAATTGGAAGAAACTTGGCTTGATCCGTCGCGTGTGTCAACTGCGCGACTTGCTCTTTCAATTCCGATATAACCGTATCAGATTTCTGTGACATACTCATCATAATGGATTTCAACTCGGCAATTTCTTCTCTTGCAGAGGGAGAGACCGGTTGTGGTACTGGCGTAGAAGGGGTAGAGACGCTCTTTATCTCTTCATATAGCTGAGAAAAAGGAACCCCTTGCTTGTACTTCTTGTAAGCAAGGGCACGCTCTATACTTGCTACACATTCATAAAGGTCATGTCCTTCCTCGCCACATCTACCACATGGCTCTGTATGCTCTGTAATCGTAGGCATATTGCCAAGCAACTTTCGAAGCAACAGCTAATCTGCAGAACTGATCAAAACTTTGCAGAAAATGAGATCAGCCTCAAGGAATAAATTCCTTGAGACAAAAGACAAACTTAATTAAAGCAACAAAATTGCGCCACCTCCCCCGAATTCGGCGCCAAAATTTGACACGTCTCGTCGCGCACTGTCAAAAAAATAACCAACCGGCTCTAACTAATATAGCTAGGGAAGTCGGGTCGAATCCACAGAGAGGTAGGAAATTGTCTGCTAAAACTAGGTTCGTCAAGGTAACCAATTTGGGGGTTTGTAAAATGTGATTTCTAAACTAAGAGAATAAGGAAAAGAGAAATAAAAGGAAGGAGTTTAACAGATAATGGAGAATAGCTAAGACAAACGGTTCACCATAATCATCTGGTCGAATAATCTAGGTCCCAGGTCAATGCAGTACGGTCTAAGGGGTAGCGAACGTCACCTTTCGGTCCTTAATTCACCCTAAAGTGTAAACAGTTTAACTTTCGCCCTCGCTGCAATACTCTATTGTTCGCTACTAGTCTGCCTCTTCCAACCTTTCGGTCCAGGTCAAGGTCCACTAAGAATAAGGGTCTAGTTGCGTCGACTCAATTAGGCAATTACAATTAATTGTAGCATTTAAACAACAAAGACGGTACCAACATTAACCTAGTAAATCGATTACTCTCCCTTCATATTATGGATCCCCTATAGTCTTAGCATAGGAAATTAGCTACTCATAATCGTCGGATTAACAATTACAATAACCAAATAATTTAAACTAAGCATGATGAATAAACTATTAAGAGACTGATTGAACAATTATAAAGCAAAGAGCAAAGGATTTAAAAGCAGTAAATACGATTAAGAAATAAACTAGATTGATAATACCGAATCCGAGTAACAAATGTAGAGAATAGAAATCCAAAGAACAGTGACAGAAGTAGCAGTCGAAAATGTACGTAGTGAAGAGATAGGAGTAACGTGATGTTCTCCTCAGTCTTATACTGAAAAATCGTCTTAAACCTAATCTATGGACTAATTACAAAAGCCCATAAAAGATTAGGCGGAAATAAACTAAAAGCACACGAAAACCCCTCGATCGAGTAGTAATATTACTCGATCGAACGCAAATCACTCGATCGAGCTAGAACAACCTCTCGATCGAGCACTGCTTGCAGAACTTCCTCGATCGACTCCTTAAACTGGTCGATCGACCAGTCTTGAGTGTGTAAAGCATTCGATCTAACAGTAACCACTCGATCGAGCTATTTAGGCGTGTTAGGACTTGAATTGCTTTCCAAACTCAGCTCATACGTCTTCCAATTGTTAGATTTCCAAGCTCCAGCTCCTTCTTTCCATGAATGCGTGCAATTGGGACAGTTAAGGCTCGATTTAGCTCCTCTTTGGTCAATTCCTGCAAATTACAATAAACGGACCAAAGTAGAATATTCGGGGGCATTTGTAGCCAGATGCTACATAAAAAGCACAGAAATGCGTGTAAAAATGAGGTGAAAACCTTATATAAAAGACACGCATCAACTACCCTCGGTAAGGAAACAACCACTACTTCCTTCACCGGCAGCCAAGTTGGTGTCGCCCTTGTTTTCTTCATTCCCGCATTTATTAGGACAGAACCGCCTAATATACCCAAGGTCACCACGCTTGAAACACTTCACATCATTATTCTTAGAAGCGTTCCTGGACCGAAACCTGCCATGCTTCGAACCATCATCCCTGTTAAACGATCAACCTCTCCCATCTCGAGCAACTGCAACTGTACTCGTACTGTCACTTCGAACCCCAGCCTTGTCCTTCTTCCTCGCATCAAAGGACAATAAAGCTGTTTGTCCTTGATCTACCGTGATAGTGTCTTTACCGCACAAAATAGTATCCACATAAGTATCATATGTGTCCGGGAGAGAATTGAGGAGTAGTATCGCCTTATTTTCCTCCTGAAGCTTCACCTTGATCTCCTTTAACTCGTCTCACACTCCATTTGAACACATTTACATGCCCAATTAAATTTTCATCCTCGTCCATCCTCAACCGATATAACTGTCGCTTTAAAAGCAACTTGTTGGTCAAACTCTTCGCCATGTAGAGCTTCTCCAGCTTTTCCCATATCACCGATGGAGAGTCGTCATCAAGAACACAATTGATGACCGAATCCGAGATGCACAATATAATAGTACTTGCACACTTGGTGCAAACCTCTTCCCAGTTGTCATCACTCATCTTCCCCGGCTTACCATCATCTCCTTTCAAGGCTCTAGCCAAGACAAGATGAAGCTGGAGCTCCTTCATCCTTTTTTGTCAAATGGTGAAACTACTTTTACCATCAAATTTTGGTACTGCAAATTGAGACCTGTGGCCATGGGCCACAGGCCGGCCTGCAGGCGCGATGTTGCCTGCCGGTCTGTAGTCACAGGCCACCTGCACGCCAAGCCAAATTGTGGACATGCATCGGTCTTTTGAAAGCCACGCTCGGTGACGTAAAAATGCTTTCGACCGGATCGCTTTAGATCGGTCGGGTTCGTCTCGGCAAAGGTCTCGAAACGATTAAAGATGTTCGGAGTCGTCGCCAAGCATTTGTGGGATGCCTGAAACCCGTTCGAATCCGCTTTATACCTAGGTCAATCAAGGCAAAAAGTGGTGCTTGACATAGGTACTAAAGATAAGGACTCGTCCCCCTTTTAGCATTCTATGCCTAAAATGACTCTTGTACGCCCTGGATAAGGCCATCCACTATCCAAAGGTTTTGAGTAAGGGGTGAGGGTATGTATTGGGAAGCCCTTTAATCGGACACCCAATCCCGCCCGCGTTAGCGGCCTGTACTGATCGATCGTGGTTGTTTAAAGTGCAAAAGTATCAACGGTGTAAATGCATGAATGCACATCCAAAAGTTTTGACCTAACATGTGAGAATTTCCTAAGTCGGTTTGTTAATCCAAATATCAAGTAATTGATGTCGAGTAAGATTTAGATTGATTTGCATGTGAAAACGGAAATTAAACATCCATTTACCAAATTAAACACGATCCATTTATTTGAAAAAGTGTGTTTAATGACAAAGTGTAAAAACATAAACTTGTCAATCTGATCCGTCACATATTCGGGTTAACCGTAATCGGGATCGTCCTAGACAGGTGTTAAAACGAGACATAACAGTGCCCCATTGGGGCGCGGGCCTATTGGCGAGGGAAGGGCTCTGCCCAGGTTTTGAAATATGAGAACGGACGGCCTCTTAGGGGCGCGAGTCAGACGACGACCCAAGGGGCGTCTCCTGGTTGTTAAAAAGGTTGTTTAAAACCGTTTTTTGTGATTAATAATTTGCAAGTATGATTTGCATGACTCAGAATAATTACTATTATGTTAGTAATATTCGTTGTCGGATTTGCAAGTTTGAAAAACATCTTAAAATGTGTAAAAGGAAAATGTTTGATTTGAACTAATTATGTTAAGTTCAATTATTTGTAATTAGTCAAGTTTGTCATCGTACTCGGATTAAACCGACATGGTATAAAGAACCAAGGATGATTATAAATTATGACTAATATGTTTGTAAATGTATATAAATGAGAAAAAAGGTAAATAAAATAAAGGGGGTTAAAATACCCTTTAATTTGTAATTAACCAATAATATCATCGAGTCACGGAATAAACCGTCATGGTATAAAGAACCAACGATGATTTTTGTAATGGTCAAAATATGTTTATCATAAAAATGAATTAAAATGGTAAATGAAAGAAAAGAATTTCCTTTAAAATGTGATTAACCAATTAATATCACCGAGTCACGGATTAAACCGTCATGGTATATGGAACCAAGGGTGATTATAATTTATGGCTAAAAAGTTTGTCATAAAAATGATTTGAAATATTTGAAATGGTAAAAATCGATTACAAATAAGAAATTAAATAAAGAGGAAATACGAGAACAAACACGTTTGAGTCTGACCCGAGAACCCACAAGAGGCGCGAGCCTCTTTGCATAGCAAGGGGCTTCTGTCTCGGGCCAAAACTCGGTTTTGGCTCGTCCAACCTATATTTGAATCGTGTTATGCATTGTTCATGCTCATAAACTCATAAAAACAGTAGAGCCATGAAATAAGTGAGATATTTACACCTTCAAACTTACATGTATTGATGTTTGCGAAGTAGACGACTTTAGAGGCGGTTTTCTCGTTGTGACTACTCGCGATCAAAGAAGTTTAAAAGAGTGCCTTCAAAAAAGGATTTTGTTTTGAAAATATGTTGAAAATATGTTAATTAAAACATGTTGATTGATGAATCGAGTTGGTCAAATGGGTCGGTCGAATCAGGGCGACGGTACCAAACAAAATGTGTAAGGCTTGTGTTTACGATCGGTAGGTCGTAAACACGTGTCGATTTTGTGACTTAGGAAGTCGAGTCTAGTAGTTTAAGGGAGAGGTGAAGGGGCGGACGCTCGCGTGAGGATTGCGTGGTGTGAAGGGTGGTATTTATAGAGAAATGTGGGGAGGTGGGTCGGTTGATTTTGCGTAGAGGCTAAGCAGACACCTGCTTTAGGCGCGAGCTACCTTATGATACAAATGGGTGTATTGTCCTTTTCGCAAATTTGGATTTTCCATTTGTTCTAACCAATGTTTTGTTGGTTGTGACTTGTGGTCTTTGATGGTTGCTTAGCCGTGGAAGCTTCCTCTTGGGTGATATCTGGGGTAGGTATTTTGTGTCTTTGACTCGGGTTTGACCCGTGTGAGTCGGGATTTGAATTTCGAGTCGGTTTTTGGCTCAGTGTTGGTTTTAACTCTAATTAGGGTCATTTTAATGGAAATGACATGATAAAGACATTCATGGCATTATTTTCGACATTCAATATTTGGTTTGACTCGAGTTGCGGGTTTCTGAGTCGGTTTTTTGCCCCTGTCGGTCTGGGTATCTACAAGACCCCATATTTGACATACTTGCCAATTGAACCAGCCACCAGACCGAGCTTAGTGGCTCTGATACCACTGTTGGGAAATTAGCGCCAATCTCCCACGCGCAACGGAACCAACCAATCGACAAGTAAATTGTAAAATAAATAAATGTAAGCAATATTAAGATGAGACAATATTTAGGGTCAACCCCAGGGCAAAACCTTCCAAACCGGAAGTAAAACCCACTAGCCAAATCTACTAGAATCCACTATAATAATATAGTACCAGTACAACGTAACCGTCCCGAATTAATACCAATTCGAAACCCACAATAATATAAGATAACAACCTCTAGCAATCCAGTAATATTAGTCAATGCCACTAATATAACCCCTAGAGTAACCTCCTAAATTATTGTATATAAAAACACCTGTTGTACTCTATCTCACCCTCAAACCCCGACTTTTTTAGTCACTTTGTTTGATTACATTTTGTGAGATACTTTTACCAAAGGAATTGCATCCTTTATATAGCATGTGAAAGTGACCTTATAACTTAATACCATAAAGTCACTTCATGTTATCACAACAAATGAATTAAAACAATTCATTCATTTTCTGCACATTTTTACGCAAATGAATTCAAATTCATTTAACTCCAACATGTTACATGTGAATTGTAACATTTATCATTAAACTTAATTTTGTAACTTGTGTTGTATTAATTTACCCAACACTAGTGTTGATGTTCGAATTTACAATGATGTTACTGCCTTCAATCACAATACCCAAAACTCGTGTAAGGCGGTTTACATAAATTTATTGTGAAACAAGATCTTTTAGGAGCCACATTTACACACAAATAGGACTTTGTTAGCAATATATGTCCTTTCTGTATAAATGTATCCCCAGTTTCTTGAGTGCGTGTGCAAATAATAATAATCAACAAGTAATTGAGAACGTATGTACTTTGTATGTGTCTGCCGTAGCGTCATTGAGGATGATTTCACTAAATCGTCTAAGAGATCAGTATAGTTATGGAAACAGTACCCCGTCATTTTCAAAATAGGCACTATCGGGTTGCACATGAGTTAGGCTCGTCGAGCAGGGGAGGTTGTTCACTTTACAGATTTTACAGATTTAAGGAGGTTCTATCATAAAACTAATTGGCAATTAGTGGAGTATGCCTTTGGATTATAGAGTATATTGGTCTTCTCTATTTCTTCAATGTGGAAGATTAACATGTGACTTTTCGCCTCCTCACATGTAAGGCTCCTCTTTGATCGATAAAAAAAACCCTGCTTCGTTTGGCGGTAGAGTCGTCTCTTTCCGAAATCGCTAATAGTGACTGAGTTTTACCTTTTGTTGGACGGGAACGTTGTCGCTTCTCTGACATGTCTTCGTCTCACAACCTAGGACTAAACCTTGGTGTAACACCCCCATACTCCAAGTGCCTTACCAGGACCACTTAAAGTATGAGAATGCTACCATCTCGGTTACCCGAGGCAATGTATATCAAATAGACAATAAAGAAACATATTTTAATAAATGAATTTTAAGTGATACAAGTCCAAAACCAAAATTGATAAAGTGAATACAACTGTTTCTCAAAAATACTAATCCAAACAATGTAAAAGAATTTTCATGACACAGCGGAAGACTTCTAGACATCTCGTGGCGACTCACCCAACTATCCCATGCGCATCAACTCATACCTGCTCAATAACTGCTCACCATCCCCGAATGGATCACCACAGTTTTCAAAACATTTAAACTGGGGTCAGTTACTGTTTACATAAATCAAAACAACAGAAGCAATACAACAATCCTCCAATCCCCATCATAACACCACACATCTGACTACACACTAAAGTGTGTAGTCTTGCCAGAATACTCATCGCAACAAGTATTCCACACCGCCAGTGGGAGACCGTAGCAGTTCCCACCTAAGCCCCGCTCATCTCATCCGAGCGATAACCCAAGTTCCTAAATGTGCACATTCCCTCTGTGGCGGGTTCCACAAAGGGCGAATCAAGGGCGTGAAGTGTAATACCCCGTAATTTCGTAATCGTTTATAAGAATAATTTGTGTAATCTGAACAATTAATTAAAAGGTTAAAAGGTTAATATTTAATAATTATGAATAAGATGTAATGATATAATAAAGTAATAAATAATAGAATTACGAGTCGGGATAGAAATTAGATAATTAATAATATACGATAATTCATATAATGATAATAAATATAATTATGTTATAATAATAATAATAATAGTAATAATAATAATAATAATAATAATAATAGTAATAAGGTAATTACATAGTTTCCTAATTGATTTCTTATAGATCTAAACCTACCCTATAAATAGAGATAAATACCTTGCCCTAGTTTATGATATGCAAACTGAAAATTTGAGAGAAGAGGAGGTGGTGTACAAGGAATTAAGATGGAATTTATATCGCTAATTAACTCGAGGTAAGACCATCTCATGTATATACTTTGCTTTGGTATAACTTGTAAACTAGACCACCATAGATCAGGCCGTAAGTACCATTGTGACCGTGGATGACCAAGGATCACCGTCGACCTAATTTGACCACTGTTGATCGATAGGAAAGGGGTGTTTGAAGGGTGTTTTCGAGGGTGGTTTAAAGGGGGTTGTAATATGGGTTTACACGGGTTTATACCCTATACCGTGATTATATTGAGACCGGACCTGGGTGGTTGGCTTGGGGGCGGTTAGTCGGCTCTAGTAGTGGAGGTAGGCTGGTCTGGGGTGGTGCTTTGCGTGGTGGCTGGCGATAAACAGGGGAAAAGCAGGGGAGCGTGTTGTTTGCGCGTGACCTTCTTAAGACGAGCACCGTAGTCGTTTTTCTGACCATGTGTAAGGTTGCAAGGTACCGTTGGAACCTACATAGACCAGGGGTGTCAGTTGTGGTGTGCATAGGTGGTATTGGTGGTTGTGGGGACCGTGGGTGTCGGTTTAAGACACGGTGGTTGGGATTGTTGTTACCGGTTTTGTGATCTGACTCGTGACTATACAGGCGGTTGCACCACCATGGGTTTGGCTTAGACTTGGCCTGGGGTTGGGGACACGGCCGTTGGACCCACCGTGGGTCATATTAGTCCACAGTGGTGGTCAGTGACGGTGTTTTTGTTGTTGTTACGGGATGGGTGCTAAGGGTGTGTGGGTGTTATGTTTGTTGGTTGTTTGTTAATGAGGGGTGTCGTGGGAGCTGCTAGGGCGTGGCTGGTGGTTGTTGTACGGTGCTGTAGGCGGTGGCTGATGTTGAAGTTGTGGTTGTCGGTTGCACATTACCCGGCTGAGACGTATAGCGAGTATTTGTATGGAGGGTTTGTTTGTATGACATTACACTTTACACGTTGCTTTTAAGACGGGTTTTGATTACTAATTTACGTAATAATATAATTATTATTAAAGTTAATGAATAAACATAAAGAGTTGATAATGAATTATTAATAAAGTATAAATAATTAATAATCAATTTTGAATAATTTGCTATTGTTTAGGTGACGGATTTGTGAGACGGGTTTACTGAAGAATATTTTAATTGATTGCGTAAATTGAGGTATTGCTGAAAAGGTAGGATAATCTACTTAACTATATCTAGTTTGCGTTTTTAATACGTGAATGTATTGAAAGGATGATTGGTGTATGATTGCTTATTTAGTTAAGCTAATTGAGTGATTAACTTTGTTAATTGTTGGAGTTGTGTATATTTTATACGATTATATTGTGGACTAGTTTATGAGAATTGGACTGCACCAGGCTTAGTCTCTGGTGGATAACGTGAGTGGTTGTTGGAGTGCCCCAGGCTTAGTCTATGGTGGATAACGTGTGTGAATAATTGGAAGGTCCTAGGCTTACTCTCTGGTGGATAACGTGGATAGTTGATGTCGAGATGTAACATGTGAACAGTTGAGATTGGAATATTGACAGTTGTGAGAGATTGGTTGTTTTAATGTATTTTATCCTACTCAACCTCGTGGTTGACCGTGTATTCGTGAACACCTGTGATGAACCATAATGGGGAGTAGAGTTGACAGGTACTAAAGATTAGATGACTTGGGAGCATTGGGATGTGAGCTCGACTTGGACCATAGTTGCTGTCTAGATCACTTAGTTGACTTATACAACTTTATTTATGTTATTTCCGCTGCGTAGTAAATTGAAATGTTAAGTTTTATATTTAATCGGTTGGCAATGTAATAAAACCATTCTTTCAGTTAAAGTACTTTGGTTTGTTTAAATTTGTATCATTTACCTCGAGCAACCGAGATAGTAACCCTCTCATTTACTTGGGAATGTCTAGCTAAAGGCTCCCGAATAAATGGGGGTGTTACAAAGTGGTATTAGAGCAAAACAATCCTCAGGCCTAACTAATGAACAATTAATGAATATAGGTTGTGTCTAATAAAATGAACCCGGGTAGAAACTGTTAGGAGCCCACTTAAGGCTTGGGATGAGTAGAGCCCCTCATACCAAACTTCCGGCCCTTCCAGTTTCGAACCGGTTACCTTGAGAGATAATGAAAAGTGGGGTAATTTAAAATGAATTTGGTTTATTTTCTTAGGAATAATTGTTGCCTTGGATGTGTATTGTTTTCGTTGATGAGCGAGGTTACGGGACGTAACCTTGATTTTAAGGAGAATAGGATGGATGAAATAAGAATTTGATGTTTAATTGTTTTGATCAAGATCATGAAAGTAATTGTCGAATTGGTATTGCTTATGTGATTGGATGATTATAGTAGTATCATGTCTAGCGATATGCGGTTATGTGAATCCCAAAACCGTGCTATTTATAATATTATGAAATGATTAAAATGATGATATGAATGCTTTAGAGTAAATACTAGTCGTGTGTAAGAGTTTGATGACCAAGATGGGTTGATACAAGTATAGAAGGGTGTTAATGAGGGCTTGTGTCCTTGTTAAAAGGAATGTAGAAGTTGAACTTTAGTTATCAGATTTTATCTCTATTTGATTTAGTTTTCGTGTAACCTCTGTTTATCGTATAAGGTCGAGATTTTTATGAGTGTTGACACAAGGAGTTACCTTTCCAATGTAGTTAGTCTCATATTTAAAGGTTTTACGGTTTGGGAGAAATAAATATTTTAGTGGACAGTGGTCGGATTACTCCTGTGCAGTTAATTTTTCGACAAGCGATTTTGTAAAATTTCTCATTTAATTTGTACTTAAGATTTTTGTTTAAATCCAACTCCAATGGTTAAAAGGTTCAAATATGTTTTCAAATTGATAAGCCACGTTCCAAGGTTAAGTTTTGACAATTTATAATGATTTTTACAATTTGACCCAAGTTTTGACAAATTGCTGATCGGTTTCTATTTGGACCAACTGGATTGTAAAAATCTTTATAAAATGATTATTAGGGATTTGGGCGTAAAATATGTTTTTCTCAAGTTTGAAAACTCTTTATATTCTCTGGAAAGTATAAAAACTCATCGTGGAATATGACGATTATTTAATGGTGATTTTTGAAGTTACAGCTTGACTTTGATTTCCGAAAACGCGAGTTTTGCCAAAAGTTTAAATTAAATGTTTTATCAATTTTCTTAACCTATGATAATTGAAGGGTACAAGTGTTTATAGGAGGACCTAAAGAGGGTACGAAAGGATATAATTGACCACACCTTATCTTTGTAAGTATAGAATATTTAAAATGTTAAGCCATCTTTCCTCAGGTAGAAACTTATGTTGTCTTGTTTTACTTTTATAGAACCATGCCTCCAAAGAGATCTACACCTACACCCTCTACCATGTCCCAAGAGGAGATTGACCGTTTGATATCTATGAATGAGGCTTTGACTGCGGCACTGAAGGTTAAGGGGTCGATTCAGGATCCAGCAAAGATGAGCGCTAGTATCGCAAGGCATAACCCGACGAAATATGACGGATTAGGTGAACCATCTTTACTTGGGGATTGGCATAGGGAGTTTGATAACCTTTTTGAGTTGCTAGTATGTCCTGCGGAGATGCAAGTAGATCAAGCTGCTTACTATTTGAGGCGAAAAGCGGGTTTGTGGTGGAATTGTAGTAAGGAGGTCTTAAGGGAAGCTTGGAGGGAGAGTGATGAACCTTTTATCACTTGGAAGGGTTTTAAGGAAACTATGAGAGCTGTATTTGTGCCAGAACATATTAGGAGTAAGATGAGAGCTGAATTTGATTCTTTCAAGATGACTGATGAGATGACAGTAGAGACTTATTATAACAGGGTTATGGAATTGTCAGAATATGTAGCTGATTTGAATTTTAGTGATGAGATGTTGGCACTCAGATTTGAAAAGGGATTAACAACCACTATTAAGAAGAGGCTTGCAGCTGGTCAGCCAAGTACCATGGATGATGTTTATCAGCAAGCTGGGCACGCGGAGAGGATTGCAGATATGTTAAAGGAAGAGAGGAGGGAGAAGAAGGACAAGAAGGGAAAGAGTGAGAAGAGAAAGGCTGAGTCTTGTTGTGAGAATGTTGGGAGTAAGAAACAAAATTCTAACCAATATCACCCTTACTTTGCTAATAGTGCACCAATGGGAGGAGTGAGTCGTGGAAGTGATGGTCGGTCAGTGGCGAGTAGAGAGCAATAGAAATGCAGGACAATGGAGTACCCAGAGGAGCTACAACAATAGGCAAGGCAATGGAGGTGATCAGAGTAATGGTGGGAAGACATTTGGAACAGCTGGTACAGTACATAGGAATGGGGAGAAGGGTAACTAGTTTATTCGAGAGGATTAGACTCTTATCATTTTTATAAGTATTAAGTTGTTAGTATTTTTAATAAGTAATAGTAGTTCTGAAACTTCGGGACGAAGTTTATTTTCAGGAGGGTAGAATGTGACACCTCATGTTTTGAGTTTATTTTTGAGATACATTTCCGTGTGTGAGTTTATTTTATGATACATTTTGATAAGTTTGATATAGTTTGATGATAACAGAATAGTTAATCGTGTTTAAGTGGTAATAAGTTGAAATGGTATTCATGGTAATCAGTTGTGTTGATTGTTGTTGAGACCTTCGTGGCATTCCTGGGTGAACTTCGGGACAAAGTTCTTTTTAAGGGGGGAAGACTGTAATACCCCGTAATTTCGTAAGCGTTTATAAGAATAATTTATGTAATTTGAACAATTAATTAAAAGGTTAATATTTAATAATTATGAATAAGATGTAATGATATAATAAAGTAATAAATAATAGAATTACGAGTCGGGATGGAAATTAGATAATTAATAATATACGATAATTCATATAATGATAATAAATATAATTATGTTATAATAATAATAATAGTAATATTAATAATAATAATAATAATCATAATAATAATAATAATAGTAATAAGGTAATTACATAGTTTCTTAATTGATTTCTTATAGATCTAAACCTACCCTATAAATAGAGATAAATACCTTGCCCTAGTTTAGGATATGCAAACTGAAAATTTGAGAGAAGAGGAGGTGGTGTAGAAGGAATTAAGACGGAATTTATATCGCTAATTAACTCGAGGTAAGACCGTCTCATGTATATACTTTGCTTTGGTATAACTTGTAAACTAGACCACCATAGATCAGGCCGTAAGTACCGTTGTGACCGTGGATGACCAAGGATCACCGTTGACCTAATTTGACCACTGTTGATCGATAGGAAAGTGGTGTTTGAAGGATGTTTTCGAGGGTGGTTTAAAGGGGGTTGTAATATGGGTTTACACGGGTTTATACCCTATACCGTGATTATATTGAGACCGGACCTGGGTGGTTGGCTTGGGGGCGGTAAGTCGGCTCTAGTAGTGGAGGTAGGCTGGTCTGGGGTGGTGCTTTGCATGGTGGCTGGCGGTAAACAGGGGAAAAGCAGGGGAGCGTGTTGTTTGCGCGCAACCTTCTTAAGACGAGCACCGTAGTCGTTTTTCTGACCATGAGATGGGTGCTAACGGTGTGTGGGTGTTATGTTTGTTGGTTGTTTGTTAATGAGGGGTGTCGTGGGAGCTGATAGGGCGTGGCTGGTGGTGGTTGTACGGTGGGAAATTGGAACCGTTCGAGTACCTCGTGTCATGTCAAGACACAAAGTAGAGACATGAACACTAAGCAATCGTTACCCTTAGCATTCTATGTCTAGAATGACTCTCGTGGATGCCAATGAACACGGGTGTTCACAGATATCTGGAGTAAGGGGTGAGGGTACGTATTTGGAAGCTCTTTTGATCGAACACCTAATCCCGCCCGCCTCGATAGCGGCCTCTACTAATGATTAGGGAAGTTATTCATACTTGATATATCGTCGATTACATGCATGCAATGCAACATCCAAGTTTTGATCCTAGCATGTGAGAATTAATACTAAGTCGGTTGACAATTAATTAGCAAACAATTGGGTCGAAGTAGGATTTAATGCTCATTTACATGTGAGAACATACAAACAATAAAAGAAATACAATAATTATAAATTACAATAATGAAAATTACATTAATTACATTGGATTAGGCGATTTATGTCGAAAATACCTTTAAAACGGATAATTTGAGAAAAAGAGATAAAAGAATAAATAACGAACAAAACAGAAGGTGATAATACGATTAATAGTCAATTATACGTAATCTTAATAAACTAGGTCAAGGCAGAAACGAAGTTCAGAGACAGAACTCAGCCAGGAACAGGCGCAGCAGAGCTGCGTTCTTTGGAATAGGCGCATCGACGCCGCGTCATTCCCTTCCTTGGCTCGGCTGTTGTGAAGCCGTAATTGCAAGCCGTTAATGTTAATTGGTGATTTTAATGATTAATTAAATTATTTACTCGGATGAAAGTGATTAATAGGTTATTTAACATATGAATGGGTCATGAAAACAGTAAAACATGAATAAGACGGATTGAACGAATTAATACATGATGGAATAATGACAGAAGTGAAAAATATTAATGAGTCAAACGAATTAAATCGATTAATTAGGTTAGACACGACGGATTAATGACGAATATGCAATGAACATGTGAATAAGCAGATGAAAACTATATCAAAGACGAATTCCAGAAACTCAATATGAACAAATTGAATCTCTACAACCCAGAATTGAATTTAATGACGAAAACCCGCAAATATTGGATTATTAGGGATGTAAGTCGGATTTGTGATGACTAAAACATATTTTAAAGATGATGATTATAATATACATGTGAATTATATACTATGATGATGAAGAATTAACAACCAAACGAAACAAATAGAAGAATTTGGAACGAATAACAGAGGACGAACGAAGAAGAAAGGAAGCAGGAACTGCGGCAGCCTCACGAAGAGGCGCAGCAGTTGCTGCGTCCTTTCTCGACGGTTATCTACTGGAAATCCGTAAACAGAGGTTTTAAAGCATGGTTTTAGAAATCGGTTTTAATGGTATTTTCGACGTAAACCTTACAATTGATGATACAATAAAATAAAATACAATAAATAAAAGAGAGATTTACACCCTCAGACTTACATGTTGACGAAACGAGAAGGACTAAGATATCGATTAGTGATGCTCGACGCGAATGCAAAGAAAGTGCCCTCGTAAGAGGAAAACGATTAAGTTAATTAAGTTGATTATTGTGTAGTTGGTCAAATTGGTCGGTCATGCAAACGGGGAGGCTGGTACTCAGAAGGATCCGAGCTTACGTGGTCGAAAGTTCAAGCACGTAGACGCCAAAAAGTAAGAACAAAGTCTAGAATGCAAAGGGAGAAGAGAAGGGCGGACACTCGCGTGAGAAATATGAGGAACGAAGGCTCCTATTTATACTAATCACGTGAAGGAATTAGGGTTTCGGAGACTCTTTGGAAGTGAATCTCGGAAAGATATGAAAAAGATACGAGAAACATGCGAGAAAGGGCACTGGGAAGAGGCGCGGCGAGCCATCGCGTCTCTTGGAAGAGGCGCAGCACCTGCTGCGTCTGTTCCCAAGTGGTTTCCTCCTGCTGAAGAAAGATTTCCGTGTTTGAGTTATGGTAGGACGGAAATAATCCGGTTTTCCTTAATATCTTATGTGAATATTACGGGAAATTGCTTACTAAAAGATAAAATTTATGAAATATGGAATAGAAATATCCGAACATTCCAAACATTCGACTCGGGATTTAACGGTTATCGAGAAAATGGAGACGGTTTTTGACCCGGACTCCGAATGTACTCTAATTACTGCCAAAACGACCGTATCGGGACGTAGATGACAACTAAGAGGTAGACATTAATATTTGAGCAATAACTTGACGATAATCTTACGAATTGTCACAAATCGTTCCGCGTATCAAACATGCGGCCCAATCATCACTGGGTGGTTTGCGGGAGGTGCGAAATGAGGTATCTACTGAGCCCCCACTTTGACCGAGGCTTGGACAGCGAAAGTCAAAGTAGAGCCATCAGGTCAATCGAAGATTACAACCTGACGACTATGGCGACGCGAGGCGGCTCAAGGGGTCTAAGCCAAGGACCTGTCGTCGGGAACATTTTAGAGTCTGTCGACTATCGGGGAGGGTCGTTTAAAGTCCATTAGACTACGTAAGGAGGCTCGCCAGCCATAAGAAGAGACCATACCTGAGACTTCTTCCTCGAGATGCTTCCGGGGGTGCGTAGGAGCTAAGGTTGAGCATGGGAGCTAAGGGTAAGACCTAAAGGATACATAAGGATTGGTGCTAGGGTGTGGGACCCTAAAGGAAAGCATCGGCGGGAGTGAGGCCTAAAGTAAGTTCAACTTAAGGGTAACTAAAGCTTGGGTATAGGAACTCTATTGGTTTGGGAATTTGAAGGCTTATGAACCTAAAAGGATTGGGATCCCATAGCTAAAAAAATCCTAATTTCGGGTCTACGAACCTAAGAAAGAAGGCTTTGGGTTTGGGAACTTCTGGAGAACGACACCTTTGTCACACTCTGCGGAGAAATAAGATACATTGTGAGTAGCAGGACACAGGCGGGAGCTGCTGAGAGAAAACTGCTTGGGTAGTCTTCGAGAAATAATTTCGAGTAGCAGGACACAGACGGGAACTGCTGGGAGGAAATCTGCTTAGGTAGATCGTCAATCCTTACGTCTTGAGAGAGACAGTACGTCCGCTTACTCTCGCTAGAGACACGATTGGGAATTGATTCTTCTTGTCATGAGAGGGAAAGTATATCCGCTTACTCTCGCTTGAGACATAATGAAGGTGTGTCAAATTCTGTGAAGAAATAAATGCTCGTCGCGACAAGTAGAAGGTCTTGGAAGGAATAAATAATACGCAACAGTCTGCTGCGGGTTTGAGAACGCGGGCCGGAACGAAAGAAAATCGTCAAACGGACCAAAAGAATGAAAATAGCATCGGGGAAGAGGCGCACCAAAGATGGGCCCACAAATAACGAATTCATAGCGGATTTTTGAAAATTCGTATGGAGGGAACAAAAGGAAGAGGCGCAGCAAGAGCTGCGTCTCTTGGAAGAGGCGCAGCGCCTGCTGCGTCTATTCCCCAAATTGTCTTTCCTGCGTAAAAATGCGAAAATCAGGAGTCTTTATTCATTTTTATTCGAAACATAAATCTCACATTTCTCTCTCAAATCTTCACCCTTTCTGCCAAGGTTTGATTCAAAAGCTTGCATTAAAGATGACTAATCGAGGTATGTGTCTCAATCTTGCATTAATCTTCCACATTTGTCCAATTTTGAGCCGAAAAATCTAGGGTTTGTGACCCATTTGCTCGAAAATTTGGGGCTTTTTCCCCAAATGAATTTGCTTTGTCAAATTGACACTAGAAATGGATAGTAGGTAGTGTTAGGAACACAACCATGTATTTGTTTCGAATTTTCATCAAGTTTTGAGCCTTTGAGTCAAATTTGAGACGGTTTTACAGCTGAACCGTAAACTGCTTCAAAAATAGTCTTAGGATTGCCCATTTGTAATGAAACTTGATGTTTGGGATCCTTGAATGATGGGTAAACTTTCTACCATCTCGGAATTTTGGTTTGTGACAGCTTTTTCAGGACACTTTTCTAGGGCATAATCGCCATTATAGCGAAATGCTGCCGAATTTTCGACTCAAACCCGGAACTAGGCTTCGAATTAGGCTTGAATTGTCCCAATTTATCTCCTGAGTGATCGGGTTGGTGGGAATATGGCCAAGGATGGCGAAAAGAGAGCGGTTTCAGGGCTTCCGAAGGCTCGAAAATCCCTTAACCAAGGCTTGTCGTCATGTGACGCGGCCTGAATTTGCTTTAATGTTGCAGGTGATGAGGCTTCTACTTCTGGGAGAGCTCCCATGGAGATCGATGCTGCTACTGTCGAGGAGGCTTTAGAGTAGGCCTTCACCGCTACGGTGATGGCTGCTGGGGACGAGCTTCACGAGGAGGAGGCCGTTGAGGAGGAGGAGGCCCCGAGACGGGCCAACGTCGGACAAGGAGGTCGTCAGCTGAGAGGAGCTCCTGCGTGGGCTGAGACTTGGGAGAGCAGGCACCTGGTGTGGGCTGCAGAGGGTCACCTGTCTTACAGGACGGTGAAGAGTTTGGTAAATAGGAATTCACTACTCACTACTCATCCCCTTTCGTTCATTTGTCCAAATTTCTTTCAAATTTCATTCAAAACTAAAGATAGCTTTGTTTCAAATCATAATAGGAGGCCGGGAACATCGGTCGTTCTCGGGTTACACGACAAATGATGGAGCACTACGAGCGGCCGTCGGCGGAGGAGAGGGCCATGATCGAGCGTGGAGCGTTCGGTCCTTTTGTTCAGGTCTGGAGGGATATCGCGAAGAGGAAGTTGCGGGCTAAGCTTAGCCTGGTCTGTGCTTTCTTGGACCGATTCTGGGATACGACTTCCATGTTTCACATGCCTTTTGGTGAGGTGGGAGTCACTTTGGAGGATTACGGCATGATTTCTGGTCTGCCGTGCGGGGCCGAGGAGGTGGTGTGGCGGAGACGCCATGAGGGCGGACTCGGCCGAGGCGAGGAGATTGATCGGCCGGAACTTGTCGCCGAAGGTCGTTCGATCGGGTTTGATACCCGTTCTTACGTTCGAGACTACTTTGCGGGGAAGACCCGGTCGGTGACGATTGATGGGAGGGAGACGGCTCCTCCTCCCCTGTGACGAGAGGGGGCTCGTCTCGTGGCTCGTGGTTTCGTCTTCGATTTACCTCGGAGACAAGGGCGAGAGGTCACGACGAAGCTTCTTCCCTTCCTTTCGACCCGAGTTCCCTAGGACGTTGGGGCCGGGTCATCTTTCTTGGTTTCGCGGTCCTCATCCGTTTCAAGAGGCCCATGGTTCGTCCGGAGTTGATGGAGAAGGGGACTTCTCCCGGTGTCTTTCGGACCGGACTACTCGCCGGAGGTATGAACCTACCTTTAGACCAAAGTAAATTCCTTTCTTTATTACGAAAGATCGTCATTGATTATTTTGCTTTTGCAGGCGTGGGTGTACTCCTACTTCCCGAGTCTCGCGCCCAAGAGGACGGAGCCGCTGGAGAGGGCCTATCCCGTGGTGAGGGATTGGGTGATGTGCCGGATGAAGAGCAAGCGTTCTTCTCACAAAGTCTACCGGCGGGATGTGAACGCTCTTCAGCTGAGTAGCGTGAGTATCCCACTTATATTTGCTTTTGCTTCTTATATTTGCTTTTAATTGATCGTAGGAATTATCCTTTTTGTCTTGTCTCAGTGGGTGCCCAGACCTTGGGCGGAGTACGCTGGAGCGCCTCCTTTTGTGGCTGAGGTCCTTCGGCCTAGGAGCTCGGGCCGACTGCTGTTGAGGACGTCGATGGGTCCTGTGTGGTACTTGGGCGAGCGCTTGGCTCGTCGGTGCTCGCGGGCGTGTTGACGGTTCCGTCGATCCTCCCGGACGATGTTTAGGGAGCCTTCGAGGCCGAGAGGGAGGCGGACTTGGTGGTGCCGGTGGTGACGAACTTCTTCTTCCCGGCGAGGACTACTCGGCGTTCCTTTACGGAGACCGGCGTGCGGCGGTGGTGGTGGTGAGTATCTTTTATTTTTCCTTTTGATTTGATTTTTGAGAATCATGATGAAAGATCATCGATTGATGAGAACCATTTGTCTTTGAAGGAGGTCGAGGCGGCGGGCATCGAGCCCCCGGAGTACCCCGAGACCCTCGAGTACACTGACGCGACCGGGAGGACGACGATCTCCGAGCTGCGTGACTTTGACGTAGCCGTGACGGATGCTGGCCTGGACGATTGCGACATCGATTCGGAGGGTGAGCCTCTAATCTGTATATCCTTTGTGTAAGAACACGTTTGATTGAATTTGTTCAATTGTTGAGAATTTCTTTTTGAAAATGCAGGTTGCGCCGTCTCGGTTTGTGGCGTTGTGGAGGGTGGCCAACCGACTGCGAGCTACTGCTGTCGAGGCACTTGTCGGCGGTCGAGGTCGTCAGGTATGAACCTTACACCTATTTCCTTTTTTATTTTTCTTTTTGTTTGATTTTCTGATTTTGCTTGAATTGATTGACATGAGCCAATTTTCTTGTTTACAGGGTGACCGCGAGTTGGAGCGAGAGTTGACCCAGTCTCGGGAAGAGACAGCTCGCGTGTTGAGGGAGCTCGAGGTTCGGGATGCCGAGATCGCCGCTCTCTTGGCGAGAGTTGCAGAGTTGGAGGGCGCCCAGCAGTAGTTTTGTGTAGCTTTTTTGTTTGTTGGCTGTGTCTTTTACATTTGTACATTGGGACTATCATTTTGAACATTTTTGGACTTTGTTTGGGGCTCGAGCCTCCAGTTTGTACATTTCCTCCGTTTGGTATATATACGATGGCCTGAGTGCCTTTGCTGCTGGGTTGTGTTGCTTGTGTCTGCAGGTTAGTTTCGAACAGGTTTGGTAGATGACGGTTTACGCCGTCATGTTGCCGAAATTTACATAGAAAAAACACGCAAAGCATACATTTTTATGTACATATGGCCTTAATTAGCGCAAAATGAGAGACTCAAAAGAACGCGAAAAAAATGCAAAAATGCAAAAATTTTGCCGGAAATGACCGGACGGTAGGGAGGGTTACCCTCTAAAAAAAGAAAAAATAGAAATCTATAAGTTTAGAAATGAAATTAAAGAATAGAAATCAATATTTACAAGTTGAAATTTAAAATGAAAATTATTTCCTAAAATAAAAAATGAAATTTATTTCCTAAAATGAAAATATACAAGCGTAATAAAATGGCAGAAATGTCGATGTCGCCTCGAAATGCGTGCCCGCGAATTTAGGAAACCTGAAACATGGTAATCTTCCCGTATTTACCAGAATAATAACCTGTAGGAATAAGAAATTATTCGTTATGGAATTAGGAAAGATCCAACGCGGAAAATCACAGAAGTGAAGCTCAGGAAGAGGCGCAGCATGAGCTGCGTCCCTTTGAAGAGGCGCAGCAGGTGCTGCGCCTGTTCCCAGGTTGTTCCGTTCTGACGGAGTTTTGGAAACAGCAATTAGTATAAATAGAAGCGTCGATGGAGCTTTTATTCACACAAATCTTCCGTCTATTCTTCATCTAATTACACAAAAGCCTTCAAAATAAATTTTCTCATTATGAATACTTTAGAGATCCGCTTGAAGGAATGGACCAACGAGTTTTCAAATATGGAGAAGCATGATATGGGTTCTTATAACTTTGGATCGTTGTTGAGTTTGAAACTCATCAAGGTTGTGAAACCGTTCTTGGATGCTTGCCTTGACTATTGGGACCCAAATTACCATGTTTTTGCGTTCCCTGGAGGTGACATTTGCCCCTTTCCTGAAGAGATTGCTGCTATTGGTGGATGGGACCCCGAACATTTGCCTGCCATTCCTTCCACTTCTCAAGGGTACAAAAGCAAATTTAGAGACTTGCTCGGATTGACTAGACTTGAGGTGGACCGTCTAGTTACTTCAAAAGGTGTGAGAATGTTGGACTTCATAGATCGATTTATCAACAGGGCCGACCCCACCGTTTCTCATGTTGCTAGGCGGAGGGAATTTGGCTTTTGTTTGTTGCATGTGTACGTCTTCCAAGGGCATGTTGATGAAGACTTGAGAGGTGATCCCCGTCTTTTGGGCCTTGTTGAGCAGATGGAGCTGCGCAGGAGCCCAGCTTGCTTATGCTTAGGAGAGATTATATTGGGTTTGGATAATAGGAAATCAAACCGTGATCTGCCGTTCTTGGGGAGTCCCGTCATCTTGCAGGTAAAAGACACCTTTTTCTTTTTCGTTTTTTTTTTTTTTTTTTTTTTTTTTTTTTTTTTTTTTTTTTTTTTTTTTTTTTTTTTTTTTTTTTTTTTTTTTTTTGATGTCTAATACCTGCTTTTGGTAGGTTTGGCTTATGGAGCGGCTCCGATTGATCGAGCCCCCAGTTCATGCACTTTCTCATCATGACCGCTCGATCGCGATGAGGACAAGGTTGTATATGGTGGACTTCACCCGGGTCTGTGACTATTGGAAGAACAAGCTGAAGAGTGATGATGGCCCGTTGATCAGGTGGGTCGTTCCATGGTGGCACCTCAAGTCCGTCACTGGAGTGTCTTCTTTGGATCCCACTAGGTCGGTGCGCATTCCTGGATTGGAGTTTATGGTATGCATCTTTCCGGAAAGGCTGATGAGGCAAGTTGGGCTGAAACAGACGATCCCGAGGCTTGATACCGTCCCGCAGATTGCTATGGCGCTTACTACAGAGAGCCGAAGAGAGTGGGCTATCAAATGGGCCCAAAGAGACATGTGGTTCTTGAATTTCTCCGCCAATGCTTTATGGGTGTCGGATTCTTATCTGAGGTGGAGAAAGGCTACAACTCCGGAAGAGCGCGAGAAGTTGAGGAAGCGTGAGCCCATCAACTACAAGGCGCGCGAGGGAGAGAAAGAGAAGGAGAAGCATCTGACAGAGGGAGAAGAAGAAGCCGGGTTTCAAGTCATTCATCCTTCGAAGAAACCAAAGACTGCTCCTGTCGCGGAAATGGTGATTGGCAAGAATGGAAAAGCTAGACCTCGGGAAAGGCCGTTGGTGATTAGGTCTGAAGTGGCGCAAGAGCGTCCGGCTCGAGGTCGTGATAAGAAATATGACAGGAATGACAAGGGCAAGGGGAAGATGGAGGAGTAGCCCAAGTCTCTTTATTATTATTTGATTATTATTATTATTATTATTTCTGTTGTAATAAAAAGGAGGGATTTTTAGAATCCTAGCCCATTCTATTTTTATTATTTAGCGTATTATTATCATGAGAAAACGAATGAATGAAATAAAAAAGGTTAAGTGGTTATGAAACCCTTGTGATTTTCTATTTATTATTCTTGTCGAATTTCAAATGCGATGCAAATGTCCTTCTATTTACATTTTAGATATAATGGGTTGAATCCCGTGAAGGATTGCCTACGTATGCACTTGAAAAGCGAAATCAAACCCTTGCGCGTAGTTCAAGTAAATGTAAAAGAATAATTGTTCGAAGCAAGAGCTTGTAATGAACTTAGAAAAGAAGCATGAGCTTTTGCTTACTCTGAAGGTGCGAATTTAGTTCGTTTGATGATACGAGGATGACAAATTTGTCAAAATGCAAGAGCACAGTGATATTTAGCTTATTTCAGCTTGGCCAGGGGCCGTTTATTTAGTGCCACAAGAGCGACACGTGGGTTTACGCGAGGCGCGTTTTCATTCCTATTCTAGGCATAGTATCGTTTCAGTTGGTCAAGGTTTGTTGGGTTTGAAAACCCATTCCCATCTAGGTCTGTGATCCTAACCGCACCCCCTGGGAGTATGGATTTGACTAGAAATGGTCCAGCTCAATTAGGTTTGAATTTTCCCCGTGGGTCAACAAGTAAGAGAGCTCTAACCGATTTAAGCACTAATCTCCTTCTTTGATGTTCCTTGGCCTAACCCTTTTGTTGAAAGCTCGTTTGATACGTGCTTGATATGTTTGGACATTATGCAAGGCGCGCAGCCTACGTTCATCCAGGAGGATGAGTTCTTCATATCTATCCCTCTTCCAATCGGCTTCCGGCATTTGACTTTCTAGTAAAATACGCAGGGATGGTATTTCTAGCTCGACTGGTTGTACAGCTTCCATGCCGTAGGTCAAATAGAAAGGAGTAGCCCCAGTGGGCGTCCTGACAGATGTACGATACCCCCATAAGGCAAAGGGTATCTTGCTTGGCCAATCTCTATAGTTGTCAATCATTTTCTTGAGGATTGTGACTGTAACACCCCAAGTTATTGAGAGTAAGGTTGTCCCACATCGGGGAATTGAGGAGGTTGTGATATGTTTATAAGAGATTTCACCCACCACTTAGTAACAAGGCCTTGTGCTTTTGGGCTTAAGTGAGGACAAGTAATGGGCCCAAAGGTACATATCCCATCTTATTGGGTTGTGTTACGACCGTGGTGGGTCGGGTTGTTATAAATGGTATCAGAGCGACCCTGCGACCGTGTGGTGAGCCCGTGGTCGGGAGTACCCGGGTCACACACCTAGCGGGGGAAGATTCTGGGCTTGGCTGCGGTCAAGTTGGAGGCACAACGAGGACGTTGTGTTCTTTAAGTGGGGGAGAAGTTGGAGGCACAACGAGGACGTTGTGTTCTTTAAGTGGGGGAGATTGTAACACCCCAAGTTATTGAGAGTAAGGTTGTCCCACATCGGGGAATTGAGGAGGTTGTGATATGTTTATAAGAGATTTCACCCACCACTTAGTAACAAGGCCTTGTGCTTTTGGGCTTAAGTGAGGACAAGTAATGGGCCCAAAGGTACATATCCCATCTTATTGGGTTGTGTTACGACCGTGGTGGGTCGGGTTGTTATAGTGACAACATTCTTGTTTGCCGCCTCTACCACGCCGTTAGTCTGTGGTCTATAGGGCGAAGAGTGGTGATGCTTAATCTTGTATTTGGCTAGCAATTGTTCGGTTTCTGCTTGGAAATGTGATCCGTTATCGCTAATGATCTCATGTGGGCAACCATATCGACAGATGATGTTGTTTTGTATGAATTTTGCCACATTTTTAGCCGTAAGACCAGTGTAGGAAGCCGCTTCTACCCATTTGGTGAAATAGTCAATCGCTACTAGAATGAAACAGTGACCTCCTGTTCCGGCTGGGGTTATCTTCCCGATTATGTCAATTCCCCATGCAGAAAATGGCCAGGGGGATGTCATCGTATAGAGCAATGAAGGAGGGACGTGTTGTACATTCCCGAAGATTTGGCAGTTGTGGCAATGTCTTACGTATTTGATGCAATCAGATTCCATTGTGGTCCAATAATATCCCAAACGTGTGATTTTCTTTGCCATCATAGGCCCACTCATGTGAGGAGCGCATTCTCCGTCGTGGACTTCTTCCATCACCTTTCGTGCCTATGAATGATCAAGGCAACGTAGGACTACCCCAAGAGGTGTTCTTTTGTATACTTCTCCTTGCATGAGAATGTATTGGGAAGCTAGTAGGCGTATAGCACGTTGTCCCCTCTTATCCATATCCGGTGGATAGGTACCATTAAGCTTAAAATTAAGGATTGCTTGGAACCAGGGTTCCTGCGCGATTTCCTCTTCATCGGTGATTTGGTGGACGTAAGCCGGCTCTGACCGTCGTTCGATGCACAAAGGCATTTCCACCATGTGATCTGGCATATTAATCAATGATGCAAGTTTCGCAAGAGCGTCTGCAAATTGATTTTCCTCCCGAGGTAGGTGTAGGTAGGTTACGTGATCAAAGAATTGAGCGACTTGGTCTATCCTAGCCTGATAAGGTGCGAGGCTTTCGCTTCGGATTTTCCAAGATCCTGTAACTTGGTTAATGATTAGCGATGAATCCCCATGTACTCGGAGGTTTTTAATGCCTAAACTCACTGCCGCTTGTAGTCCAATGAGACAAGCTTCGTATTCTGCAAAGATTGTTTGTCACCTCGAAGTCGAGTTTGACAAAGAATTGGTGTATGCTCACCTTCAGGAGAAATGAGCAACACTCCTATTCCGAATCCTCTTAAGTTTGATGCTCCATCAAAGTATAGGTCCCAGGAGTCTACATCAGTTTGGAGTATATCCTCGTCGGGAAATGACCAAGTATCTATTGTTTGTGCGTCATCGATAGGATTTTCTGCGAAGAATTCGGCGACGGCGCGACCTTTTATAACTTTCAGTGACACGTATTTGAGGTCGAATTCTGAGAGCATCAAGGTCCATCTTGCTAGACGTCTGTTGAGGACGGGTTTCTCGAAGAGGTATTTGACTGGATCCATTTGGAATATATTTTGACGGAGTAGCTAAGCATGTAATGGCGTAGCTTCTTCGTTGCCCACACAAGAGCGAGGCATGTCTTTTCGAGTTGTGAGTATTTGCACTCGTATTCCAAGAACTTCTTACTAAGGTAGTAGATAGCTCTTTCCTCACTTCCTATAGTTTGAGCTAGCATGGCACCCATGGCCGTTTCGGTTACTGTGAGATATAAACCAAGAGGTTGATCTCGTTGTGGTGGCATGAGCACTGGTGGTTTAGCCAATATCTCCTTGATCCGGTCGAATGCCTTTTGACAATCGTTATCCCACATGGCGTGGCCCGTTTTCTTGAGTTTCTTGAAGATAGGTTCGCAAATCATCGTAAGTTTCGATATAAATCGACTTATATATTGCACCTTTCCTAGGAATCCTCTGACTTCTTTTTCTGTTTGAGGTTGTGGCCTTTCAATCAGAGCTTTGATTTTGGAAAGATCTATTTCTATACCACGTTGGCTAACAACGTATCCCAGGAGTTTACCAGATGTTACCCCGAACGTGCATTTCTGAGGATTGAGCCTCATGTTGTACTTTCGTAGTCTTGCGAAGAACTTGCGAAGGTTCGCGATATGTCCCTCTCTTTCCTTAGATTAGACAATAATGTCGTTTACATATACCTCAACTTCTTTGTGCATCATGTCATGTAGGAGTGTAGTTGCGGTGCGTTGATATGTAGCTCCGGCATTGATCAATCCGAACGGCATCACCGTATAGCAGTAGGTTCCCCATTGGGTGACGAATGCGGTCTTGTGCATATCTTCCATGGCCATCTTGATTTGGTTATAACCCGCATACCCATCCATGAAGGATAATAATGCGTGGTCAGCAGTATTGTCTACCAATATGTCGATGTGAGGTAGAGGGAAGTCATCTTTTGGGCTTGCTTTGTTTAAGTCCCTAAAATCAACACAAACACGGATTCTCCCATCCTTTTTGGGTACGGGTACTATGTTAGCTACCCAGTCAGAATACTCGGAAACTTTGATGAACCCGGCTTTGAATTGCTTGTCAACTTCTTCCTTAATCTTTAGAGCCCATTCTGTTCTCATTCGTCAAAGCTTCTGTTTCACAGGTTTTGAAACCCGGCTTAATCGAATCCTATGTTCAGCGATATCCCTGTCGATCCCTGGCATGTCTTTGTAGGACCAAGCGAAAACGTCTTTGAATTCATTTAGGAGATCTATGAAATCGGCCCTTTCGGTAGAGCTCAAGGTAGTCCATATCCTAAGTTCTTGGGGTTCTAGTTCGGTTCCTACGTTGATGGGTTCGGTGTCCTCTATTACTGGTCCCCCTTCTCTTTCCTGTAGTATTTCTTTGGCTACGTAGGGAGGTATTTCGATTGCGTCTTGGTCTTGGTCATCCTCAGTATCATCATAAACCGAATTGCACTCAAGATAACACAAAGAGTAAGCAGAACCTGATTTATTCATATTAAAATTTGAGTAAAGTTGAAACAAAGAAGCCAACTGATCCATGGTCAGTGGCGGCAAAGGGACAGTGGTTGGGGTATTTCCCGAACTACTGTGACTACACGAGACTAAGCCAGGAGAAACGAAGGGAGTGGGGATGACGACAGGAGTAGACTCTCTAATGACTTCTCTAGACTCCGACTCTGACTCCGACTCCGACTCGAACTCATCGTCTTCTGGTTCTCTCTTGAACATCTCTCCTTCTCCAGTGGTGAGCTTGAAGAGTCTTCCTTGATTGTTGGTCCATTTGATAGATTTTCTCCACCCTTTCTGCTGTCTTGCGTCGGTTTCTGTGATCAACGCGGTGGGGTTGAAGCGATCGTCTTGAAGTATCATAGTAATGATCTCATCCTGCGCGGCCCTAACGAATCGATCTTCTCTAAACAGTAGGCTAATAGCTTGTTTGTCTAAGCAAGGTGCTTGACGGGTTTTGACGGTAGGAACCGTTTCTGGAGGGATGAAGTAGCAATCGTGAAAGATCTCGATTCCGGTTAACTTCCTCTCGAGATAATGCCAAGGTTCGGGAAATCCGTGAAAGAGTTCTAGACTTCCTTCTTGAACAAAGTATCCATTTAAAGTAGGGAGATATGGCCTCATTTGGACTCCTACGTGCTTGCGGTTTTGGACTTTAGGCAAGCATTTCGAGAACCTCCTTTTTGGTGGGTTTGTACCCTAGTCCCAGTGGTATCCTCGTTGAGTTGCCTTCCTTGTATGGTGCGAAGGTATTCTTCCGAATAGGGTTCAAAGGCATTCCAGGGAAGTATCCCTGGGATTTGAGTATGTGGTTGACCACCAAGTTAGAGTAGGGATTATAGTATAAGGGTGCCAACTCACTTTCTATGACGCTTACACTTTGGAAGCCCCCAAGTTCGTATACGGGATCCGCAAGGACTTGATTGTTTGATTGTTTTTCGATTTTTGCCTTGATGGGTGACGAAGTGATCGTCACTACTTTGCCGTTTAGTGGGATCTTGATCTTTTGATGAAGGGTGGATGTTACCGCTTTGGAAACATGAATCCAAGGCCTTCCTAGAAGTATGTTGAATGAAGCTTCAATGTCCACTATTTGGAAGCTAACCTTTCGTTCGATTGGTCCCGTGGCTATGGTTAAGTTAGCAAGTCCTACTACCTTTCGTCGTGTACCGTCATATGCACGCACACCTTGATTGGTAGGGGTCCAATCCGACTCTTTCATGCCCAGTTTGTATGCCGTTTTGAGGGGTATGACGTTGACCGCGGAGCCATCATCCACCAAGGTCATTGGCACATTCTTCTTTAGACAAATGACAGTGATGTATAGAGCAAGGTTGTGACTAGCGCCAAAAGGCGGCAAGTCTTCGTCTGAGAAAGTAATAGGATTAATTAGCTTAGGTGATTCTTGGAAGACCAAGTTGACTACATCTTCAGGAGTGGAGTTATGTGCTACATTTAGCTTGGCCAAAGCTTGCAGTAAAGCTTGGCGATGTGGGAATGAGCTTGCTACTAGTTGCCAGACTGAAAGATCAGCCTTTGTTTTCTGTAATTGCTTGAGCAAATGATCAGTGGGGTCATCTTCATTGTCATTTGGCGTGATGACGTTGGTTGGACCATTTTGAGTAGTGTTTTGATATGGGCGACCCGAACGAGTTAGGTGGTCCACATCTTGGTCTTCACTATTTTGGACTATTTCCTTGACTAAGGAGTTTTCAATGAGATATTCATCCTCATCATCATCGGCCCAAACCCCATTGATTGCAGCTAGTTCCCTCATTCTCACGATATCATCTTCTAGTCGTATGATTTGATCGACTAGTTTATCGGCCACGGTGATTATTTCTTGCATAGTGGCATTTTGAGAGAAGATTAGTGGCACACGCTCTTCGGGTATTGCATTGGGATTGCGTAAGGTTGTTACCATGTTTTCTAGTTCCCAAACTTGTCTATCTACACTCCTTGCCCATGTGATGAAGTCGGAAATGGTAGGGGAGATGGTAGAGTAGAGCCTTTCATTCTCGATTACATGAATTTCATCTTCGATGGGAGAAATGAGGTGTGAGCAATCTAAGGTAGATTCATCACTTGTGATCACTAGAACTCCAAGAGAATTCTGAGTGTTGTTGGGCTTACCTCCCGGTGGTATTGGGAGTCGACCATCTTCAATCATGTCTTGAAGCACGTTTTTCAACTTGTAGCATTTTTCTGTGTCGTGCCCCTTGCCCCTATGGTATTCACAGTACGAATTCTCGTCCCAAAACTTGGACTTCCTTTCGAGTTCGGGAGTAGGTCCAATGGGTTGGAGTTTACCTTGCTTCATTAGCCTTTTTAGAGCGTTGGAGTAAGTGTTCCCAAGGTTTGTGAATTTCCTTGGTGGGGTAGTTTTCTTGGATGGCTCGAGAAGGTTAACTTCATCGGTCTTACTAGTAGAGCCGTATGAACGACTTGTGGACCCTTGGTATCCTCGACCTACCGTTTTGGACAAGAGTCCTTTACGTATGTCATCCTCAATTCTTGTCCCTAATACGGTTAAGTCTTTCAAAGTCTTGATGTTTTGGTATCTCAAATGATTGGCATAGATGGGCTTGAGATTATCCACAAACTTTTCCACAAGAGTGGCCTCGTCCGGGCGTTCCACTAGTTGAGTGCTAGTCTTCCTCCACCTACTTAGGAAGTTGGTGAATCCTTCTTTGTCATTTTGGGTAAGAACCTTTAGAGTACGCATGTTGACTTGGATCTCGGCATTATCCGCATATTGCTTGGAGAACTCGATTGCGGCATCTTCCCAAGTAGCGACCTTCTTGTGATCTAAAGAGTAGAACCATTGCCTTGGGATAGTATCAAGAGATGAAGGAAAGATCCTTAGGAACATCTCGGGTTTGATGCCTTTGATAGACATGTAATCCTTGAAGGCACGGATGTGGTTCAAGGGGTTCTTGTGTCCCTTGAACTTAGGGATATCCGTCATACTAAAGTTGGTTGGTAATTTGGAATTGACGGCCTCATACTTGCGATTGTTCTCCCTATAAATGTCATCACCCTTAAGGTACATCAATTGCTCCTCTAGGTATTGGAGCCTTTTCTCAGCTACAGTCATCCCCATGAGAGGATTTTCATCCTTGGATTCGTTGTCAGAGTCACGTAGTACTTCACTTTCATGAGGAGGCAACCTTCCCTCCACGGCAAAGATACGGCCTTCGATGAGCTCAAGGCGGTTATAGGTTTGTTCTTGAGTAGATTGCATTTGGGCTAGCGCGGCTAGGATTCGATCATTACTATTCTGAAGTTGGTTGAAGTTTGCTTCATCACTTGATCCGGGCATCTTGGATACTGGATAAGATATCGGCGACGAATCAAAACACGATCGACCATTCTAACACACTTGCTAAAAGAGGAAAAGTTTTGACTCGTGAAGTGGGTGTGTGCCACTTGTGTTGAGTGAGTTTTGAAGAAAGACAAGGTCTTTGAAAATGGGTGTCCTAGTCAACTATAGTGTAGTTGTAAGAGTGGACTCGAAGTGAGGTTTTGAAATGGGCTTGTGGCCCGAATTTTGACACGACAAACGGACAGAGTTTTTACCGGATTTTGCGCTAATTAAGGGCCCAATTCGAAATTTTTACTTGAAAATGGGTTTTGATTTTTTTGAAAAATCGTCATGGTTTTGTTTAGAAATGGTGATCACGTAAGATATACATATTTATACAAGCATTATAACGGGATGCTGAGTGCATTTAAAAGGGTTTTGGTTTAAAGGGTGGGTTGCCATACCGAACCATCAAACCTGAAGTCTGTGGAGAGGCTCGTGCCAAACAAGAGTAAGGCCGATTCCTAGTCCATTTCCTCAAGTAGTGAAGGCCCTTGATACAAACAAGAGTAAGCATCATGGTATAGATGACGTCAATCGCTATCCATCCTTAAGCCCAAATAAGAATTAGGACCGTTTAGACGGGACGATTGGTCGAATGGGTTGGGTTGGGCCTAGGAAGGCCGAATAAAACGGTCTAGGAAGACCGAGTTATGAAAACCGATAATTGTCTTGTACAAAATATTCCCTAACCTTGTTCAAGTTTCACCCTTTTGGCTACACGTAAGTGTATTATCCCAGTAGTCGCCAAACGTGGACAAATGGGCCACGAGGGCGCTTGGGAAACAAGCGTTTGCATTTTTGTAAGGAGTCGCCACCAATTTTTATGGAAAATTGGAACCGTTCGAGTACCTCGTGTCATGTCAAGACACAAAGTAGAGACATGAACACTAAGCAATCGTTACCCTTAGCATTCTATGTCTAGAATGACTCTCGTGGATGCCAATGAACACGGGTGTTCACAGATATCTGGAGTAAGGGGTGAGGGTACGTATTAGGAAGCTCTTTTGATCGAACACCTAATCCCGCCCGCCTCGATAGCGGCCTCTACTAATGATTAGGGAAGTTATTCATACTTGATATATCGTCGATTACATGCATGCAATGCAACATCCAAGTTTTGATCCTAGCATGTGAGAATTAATACTAAGTCGGTTGACAATTAATTAGCAAACAATTGGGTTGAAGAAGGATTTAATGCTCATTTACATGTGAGAACATACAAACAATAAAAGAAATACAATAATTATAAATTACAATAATGAAAATTACATTAATTACATTGGATTAGGCGATTTATGTCGAAAATACCTTTAAAACGGATAATTTGAGAAAAAGAGATAAAAGAATAAATAACGAACAAAACAGAAGGTGATAATACGATTAATAGTCAATTATACGTAATCTTAATAAACTAGGTCAAGGCAGAAACGAAGTTCAGAGACAGAACTCAGCCAGGAACAGGCGTAGCAGAGCTGCGTTCTTTGGAATAGGCGCAGCAGACGCTGCGTCTGTTTGGTTCGATTCGGGGCCGTGAAGCCGTAATTGCAAGCCGTTAATGTTAATTGGTGATTTTAATGATTAATTAAATTATTTACTCGGATGAAAGTGATTAATAGGTTATTTAACATATGAATGGGTCATGAAAACAGTAAAACATGAATAAGACGGATTGAACGAATTAATACATAATGGAATAATGACAGAACTGAAAAATATTAATGAGTCAAACGAATTAAATCGATTAATTAGGTTAGACACGACGGATTAATGACGAATATGCAATGAACATGTGAATAAGCAGATGAAAACTATATCAAAGACGAATTCCAGAAACTCAATATGAACAAATTGAATCTCTACAACCCAGAATTGAATTTAATGACGAAAACCCGCAAATATTAGATTATTAGGGATTTAAGTCGGATTTGTGATGACTAAAACATATATTAAAGATGATGATTATAATATACATGTGAATTATATACTATGATGATGAAGAATTAACAACCAAACGAAACAAATAGAAGAATTTGGAACGAATAACAGAGGACGAACGAAGAAGAAAGAAAGCAGGAACTGCGGCAGCCTCACGAAGAGGCGCAGCAGTTGCTGCGTCCTTTCTCGACGGTTATCTACTGGAAATCCGTAAACAGAGGTTTTAAAGCATGGTTTTAGAAATCGGTTTTAATGGTATTTTCGACGTAAACCTTACAATTGATGATACAATAAAATAAAATACAATAAATAAAAGAGAGATTTACACCCTCAGACTTACATGTTGACGAAACGAGAAGGACTAAGATATCGATTAGTGATGCTCGACGCGAATGCAAAGAAAGTGCCCTCGTAAGAGGAAAACGATTAAGTTAATTAAGTTGATTATTGTGTAGTTGGTCAAATTGGTCGGTCATGCAAACGGGGAGGCTGGTACTAAGAAGGATCCGAGCTTACGTGGTCGAAAGTTCAAGCACGTAGACGCCAAAAAGTAAGAACAAAGTCTAGAATGCAAAGGGAGAAGAGAAGGGCGGACACTCGCGTGAGAAATATGAGGAACGAAGGCTCCTATTTATACTAATCACGTGAAGGAATTAGGGTTTCGGAGACTCTTTGGAAGTGAATCTCGGAAAGATATGAAAAAGATACGAGAAACATGCGAGAAAGGGCACGGGAAGAGGCGCGGCGAGCCATGCGTCTCTTGGAAGAGGCGCAGACCTGCCGCGCGTCTGTTCCCAAGTGGTTTCCTCTGTTTGAAGAAAGATTTCCGTGTTTGAGTTATGGTAGGACGGAAATAATCCGGTTTTCCTTAATATCTTATGTGAATATTACGGGAAATTGCTTACTAAAAGATAAAATTTATGAAATATGGAATAGAAATATCCAGAACATTCCAGAACATTCTGACTCGGGATTTAACGGTTATCAGAAAATGGAGACGGTTTTAGGCCCGGACTCCGAATGTACTCTAATTACTGCCAAAACGACCGTATCGGGACGTAGATGACAACTAAGAGGTAGACATTAATATTTGAGCAATAACTTGACGATAATCTTACGAATTGTCACAAATCGTTCCGCGTATCAAACATGCGGCCCAATCATCACTGGGTGGTTTGCGGGAGGTGCAGAAATGAGGTATCTACAGAGCCCCCACTTTGACTGAGGCTTGGACAAGGCGAAAGTCAAAGTATAGCCATCAGGTCAATCGAAGATTACAACCTGACGACTATGGCGACGCGAGGCGGCTCAAGGGGTCTAAGCCAAGGACCTGTCGTCGGGAACATTTTAGAGTCTGTCGACTATCGGGGAGGGTCGTTTAAAGTCCATTAGACTACGTAAGGAGGCTCGCCAGCCATAAGAAGAGACCATACCTGAGACTTCTTCCTCGAGATGCTTCCGGGGGTGCGTAGGAGCTAAGGTTGAGCATGGGAGCTAAGGGTAAGACCTAAAGGATACATAAGGATTGGTGCTAGGGTGTGGGACCCTAAAGGAAAGCATCGGCGGGAGTGAGGCCTAAAGTAAGTTCAACTTAAGGGTAACTAAAGCTTGGGTATAGGAACTCTATTGGTTTGGGAATTTGAAGGCTTATGAACCTAAAAGGATTGGGATCCCATAGCTAAAAAAATCCTAATTTCGGGTCTACGAACCTAAGAAAGAAGGCTTTGGGTTTGGGAACTTCTTTGTCACGACGGTGTAAGTTTGCAAAACTCTTTTGTCGATCCTGGGCCGTCTTCATCTTTTGCTTGATCAGCTTAACCTGTTCTATCATCTCCTGTACCATCTGTGGTCCTAAAACCACGGCCTCAGCTCTATCATCCCAACAAATCGGACTCCTACACCTCCTCCCATACATAGCCTCAAACGGTGCCATCCCAATACTCGTCTGATAGCTGTTGTTATAAGAAAACTCAATCAGATCCAATCTATCCTCCCAACTACCACCAAACTCCATCACACAAGCTCGCATCATATCCTCCAAAGTCTTGATAATTCGCTCTGTCTGTCCCTCTGTCGCAGGATAAAAAGTAGTACTCATCTTTAAAGTAGTTCCCATCAGCTCCTGCAGCTCTCTCCAAAACCGTGATATGAACCTTGCATCCCTATCTGACACTATATCCTTAGGCACCCCATGCAAACGAACCACATGTTTCCTGTATCCCAAAGCAAACTGTATGTTCGTCAAAGTAACTTTCATCGGCACAAAGTGAGCTGACTTAGTCAAACGATCAGCTATTACCCATATCATATTGTTACCCTGTTGACTCCTCGGTAAACCCACTATAAAATCCATAGAGATAGACTCCCATTTCCATTCAGGTACCTCAACAGACTGAATCTTACCTTGTGGTCGTCGCTGTTCTCCCTTAACCCTCTGACATGTCAAACATCGAGCCACAAACTCAGCTGTTTCCTTCTTTATCCCAGGCCACCAGAAAGTCTTCTTCAAATCTTTATACAACTTGTCACCGCCTGGATGTAACGAATATGGTGTGCAATGAGCCTCTGTCATGATCACCTTTTTCAACTCCTCATCATTAGGAACACACCACCTGCCATCGAATCTCACACTGCCATCTGTATGAATAGAGAATCGAGACATTGTCCCTTTCTCTACTCCAGCTCTCCACTCCTAAATCTTAGGATCCAAAGCCTGTTTACTACGAATATCCTCATAAAGATCTGGCTCCACTATCAAGACCCCTCTAGCATCCTCTTTCTGTATCATATGTATCCCCATCTTCCCCACCTCATCTCTCAACCTCATCAAAGACATAGCTGTGCATAGAGAATGCACACTCTTCCTGCTCAGCGCATCAGCAACCACGTTTGCCTTCCCTTCATGGTATATAATATCCATGTCATAATCCCCTATCAGCTCCATCCACCTCCTCTGTCTCATGTTTAGCTCATTTTAAGTGAAGATATACTTGAGACTCTTGTGATCTGAAAACACCTTCTTATGATCTGAAAACACCTTAAAGGTCTCCCCATAAAGATAGTGCCTTCAAATCTTGAGAGCAAACACAACTGCACCCAACTCCAGATTATGTGTCAGATAGTTCTCCTCATAAGGCTTCAATTGCCTAGAAGCATAGGCAATTACTTTCCTGTTCTGCATCAACACACATCCCAATCCATTCTTTAAAGCATCTGTATATACCTCAAAGTTCTCACACCCTTTAGGTAATGCTAAGACTGGGGTTGTGGTCAAACGCTCCTTTAATGTTTGAAACGCCGTCTCACAACTTTCATCCCAACGAAACATGTTCTCTTTCCTTATCAACGCTGTCATAGGTCTGGCGATCTTGGAAAAGTCTTTCACAAACCGACGGTAGAACCGTGCCAAACCTAAGAAACTCCTGATCTCCGCTACATTTTTCAGTGCTTCCCACCGAGTGACTGCCTCTATCTTTGCCGCATCCACAGACACACCCTTCTTTGAAATTACATGCCCCAGAAAGGCAACCTCCTCGAGCCAGAACTCACACTTTGACAACTTTGCATGTAGCTGATTGTCACACAAAGTCTGCAACACCAACCTCAAGTGCTCCTCATTCTCCTCCTTAGTCTTAGAATAGACTAAGATATCATCGATGAAGACCACAAAAAACCGATCCAAAAACTGACTGAAGACCCAGTTCATTAAATCTATAAACACTGCAGGTGCATTAGATAACCCAAACGGCATCAGAACATACTCATAGTGACCATACCTTGATGTAAAAGCTGTCTTTGGTATGTCCTCGTCCCGAATCTTCACCTGATGGTAACCCGACCTCAAATCAATCTTAGAAAAGACTGTTGTCCTGTTCAACTGATTAAACAAATCATCTATCCTTGGCAAAGGATACTTGTTATTCACTGTAACCTTGTTCAACTCTATGTAGTCGATGCATTGCCTCAAACTCCCATCTTTGTTTTTCACAAATAGGACTGGTGCTTCCCATGTACGGTGCTACACTAGGTCTAATGTATCCCTTATCAATCAAATCATCCAGCTGTTTCTTCAGCTCCTCCAACTTATTAGGACCCATGCGGTACGGGGCCTTAGAGATTGGTCCCGTCCCTAGTTTCAACACCACACTAAAATCTACCTCCCTCTTTGGTGGTAAACCTAGTATCTCCTCCGCAAAGACATCTGGAACTCTCCCGCCACTGGTATCTGATCAACTGTCGAACTCACCATACTATGGTCTCTCACATGGCATAGGATCAACGGACACCTCTTCCTCAGATAAGACTTTAATGTCACCGCTGCAATCACTTTGACTTATGGTATGACAACAAACCCACGATAAGCACACTAACTCCGTTACGACCTCTCAAAGAGACCCTCTTTTTGTGACAGTCTATTCTAGCTTTATACTTATCCAACCAATCCATGCCCACTATCATCTCAAAACCATCCATAGGAAACTCTAACAAGTCCACTGGTAGGTCAACCTGCCCAACTATCATAGACACACCCTTATACAACCTCCCACAAGATACAGACTCACTTGACGGTATAAAAACTTCCTCTTTTACAGACTCAAACTCTCTCAAACCCAAAAGCTTAGCATGACCCAATGATACAAAATATTATGACGCCCCCGAGTCAAACAAAACAAAGTCAAAGACACCATTAACAAGAAAAGTACCCGTGATTACGTGAGCATCATCTTCAGCTGCTTTCTTCTCCATCATGAAAAGCGTGCCACTGGTCTTCTGTCCTCCTCCCTGGACAGTACTAGCACAAGAAGACGGCTTAGCAGCCAATGCTTGGTTGTTGTTCGTCGCTGGTCTCTGATATGAATTACCGCCATTGCGGTTAGCCCCACTATTGTTCCATGACCCAGCCGGCCTGTTACTAGCATAACTTTGAGATGGACCCTCAGAGAAACACCCCTGTGATGGTCTCTGGAAACCCCTGCCTACGACACTGGTGCACTCATGTCTCTTGTGGCCCATACCGCCACAGTTAATGCAAGATATTCCCCAGCTACTACTTCCACCACCTGTAACACTCCCATATACCAAGGAGCCTTAACAAGACCTTCCCTAGCATATAAGGGCGTTACCATCTCGGTTGCCCGAGGATACTAATCATCAAAAGTCGATAAAAGAACAATTATAGTTTATTACCAGATTAAACACAACTCCTGATATAAAAGATACAACTCAACACCACTATGTGAACTACTCTTGTCATGACTCATGAAGGACTCATCCCGCCAAGACTCCAGCTACCATCCAAGACATCACATGCTAAGACTGACTGCTCACCATAAGGGATCATGGCAGACACAACAGAAACAACAAGAAGACAAACCACACAAGGTCAGTAACTGAGGAAAGACACAACAACAACAACCAACACACTACAGGCACAACCAAGCACACACACAAGCCACAACTGTTTCAACTAATCACCGTCACAAACTGTCCACTGGACCAACCCTGCCAGTGGGGGACCGCAGCCGTACCCACCAAATCCCCGCTCATCATACAGAGCGATAAACCCAAGTTTCCTTAATGTTCACATCCCCTCCTGTAGCGGGTTCCGCAGAGGGCGAACCAAGGGCGTGAAGCCACTCCCGCAAGTGACCCCACTCAGCCTGGGACGCGCCCCGAATGTCACAGACAGCCAATCACAATCAATGTATCACGACAACGATAGACACAATAGCACAGCACAAGCCAACTATCACAATCCGACAACCATACTGATGTAACAAAAACCAAACCACATCACAAGACACTCTAGACAACCAACAGTACTGAGTAGGCGAACCTACCATTGCCCAACCGCAACAATTCAACGTTCATACACATGACATCGACCAAGCAAGCAACACACCTATACAAACAGTACAATAATCTATCACAACCACTATAACCCTAACTGATAACGACAAAGATGATGACGATGACATACCTACGCATAGCTATCCGGCGTCAGGACCGCTAACCGAGTCAAGCAACCTATACCCAAGGCATAAGCATCCTCAAAAAGGTCCAATGGAAGGGATTATGGTGAAGGGAATGGGGAAAGGCGACTTCTAGGTTTGGGGGAAGGAGGCGGAAATGATTTGCGATTCTATCAAAACACGATTATAAACCCCCGCTATAAAGACGCTACTCGACCGAGTAACTAACTTACTCGATCGAGTGACCTCTACTCGATCGAGTACTCAAGCTACTCGATCGAGTAGCCTCGACTAGATCGATTACCACTCACTCGAAGCTTACCAGTTCACCAACCAACGCTCGTAAGGCTTCCCAAAGATTGAGACATATCATTAAGGTCGGTCAACGTCAGTCAACGGGTCCCTAAAAGGACGGGTATTACAGTCTTCCCCCCTTAAAAAGAACTTCGTCCCTGAAGTTCGACTCCTCCTCTCCGGAACCACACGGCAAGAACACCCAAGTCAACATCACCGTTTACCCGACACAGGTCTACAAAACTGTTTAGCAATACTATCCCCGTACGTATGTTCATAGAACATCATCATCCTCAACCACCTAACACCCGACACCCACAAAATCCTCAACGAGATACTACTTCCTTTTTTATTTACTGAACACGTACCAACCATAAGGATGATCAACTTGACTGTCACTTGCACTACAACCTCGTATAATTCAAACATGCACCAATACAGCTACGAGACTATATAATCGTTCATCACCTGGTCAACAATTACCACTAGCAAGACACACAACTCAACGGTTTAGTCAAAAATTTACAACAACACATGTTCCTGACTTACACTACGTATGTTTCATTATACCCGATTACTCTGACCTTACACCATAATTCTGCTAATAACATTGAATTCTCAAGTCATAATAACGAATAACGACCGAAATAAAGTATACAACATGCCATTTCATTTAACAGTTATAAATCCTTACTCAATTGCACTACAATCACCATGAAGCTACCAAAACATACATATGAAACTATTCAAGCAATCATTCATGTACCTTACAATACCACAAGAATACTGCAAAATTGTTATAATTACGTCATTCATTTTTCTTGCAACATTACTCTTCCCCTCTAAAAAAGAACTTCGTCCCAGAAGTTCACCGTCACTGAACTTCCCTGACCCTCAAACCGATACAGACGACATTACTTTGACATTACTCATAAACCACCAAAACAATATTGATTCATGCTAACAAAACCTACTCTTTGACATTACTTAATTACAACTCATACAACATAAAATCACATATATTACGTAATCCATTGTGGATATATCGATACAAACTAGCGGCAAATACAACAACTATTTGTTATACAACCATACCGACCAAGCGGCAATATTAAAAACAAAGTACTCGATTTATCCAACTTGACCGCATACAGATTACAAAGTAACACAAATACCACTAAAAACTGTGTGAATTGATCAAAATGCATATCCGGCGTATGACAGAATCAACACTTTCTAGACATTACTAAACCACGACCCACATGATATAGATATACATATGTATATAATTATCAACTTGGGACAATACCGCCGCGCATTATGGTTCCTCATTGATTTGTTTCATCATTCCGACCCACATATACAGCATAAAATTGAGAACTACATTCATAAGACGACCACACGCACTTACAAAACCAACGGTGAAGCTAAACCATGTTACGAAACACCAACAATAAAGATTAATGAAAAATTATCCAAAAATATGATGATTCGAACAATTCTAAACTCGAAAGGTCCCTGTAACAGTGACACTCGATCGAGTTGGTCAGGCACTCGACCGAGTTATCCCTACTCGATCGAGCTCATCAGGTACTCGATCGAGTAGGTAGAGATCATACTACCCCTCTAATGACTCACCTGCAGCTACTCGATCGAGTGAGGGGCACTCAATCGAGTTGCCACAGGTTGAAAAGTCCCCTGAACATCAAACATAAGGCATATAACCATATAAATACGAGTCGAAAGGCTAGCCCGACCCCCAAATCCTGCATAAAAGTCTAATAGTATTCAAAATACGGCCTTATGACCAACCATACAAACCGAGCATCCAAAAAAGTACCAAATGAAAATGAGATAAAATCCACTACCAATCATGAAACATAATAAAAGAAATGAAGTATATCACTCCTGCTGCTGCTCGTCCATCACCGCATCATCACCACCACCTCCTGAGGTACTTGCTCCAGCCGCATCCTGACCCGCGTCACCACCAACATCAGCACCTGCTCCCATCCGCCAAGGGGTCAAACAACCATAAGGGTACGACTGAGGCTCTCCCCAAAAAGACATATCCACACCATAAGAGTGGAAAACCCCACTATTGTCCCCGACTCCTCTCCACCAAACCGGCTGAGGTCCCGTGGTCCCATACCCCTGAACATAAACCATCTCATGGAGGTTCCTGAGTGTAAGGGTACCAGATACTCTCTCAGAAAGGTAGCTCTCACGCACCTCTGGGCTATCAAAAGAAGGGTAGCCAGGGAACTGGTACTGTGGCGGCACTGGCTGCTCCGGCTGTACTGGCTGAGTCTCAGCCACCCTCTCCCTCACTCTACGTGGCCGCCTCCCCATCCTAGTCCGGTCCTCCTCAGCTCTCACGTTCTCCCCCTTCCTCGGCTCGGGCATAACCTGTAGGATCTCCGAGTCAATGATGTACGTCTGCACCGGTGGACTCCCCTCCTCCTCCTCATCATCAGAATCGGCAATTATAACTGCCGGTGGTAAAGGCCCAGTCGTAGGTAGGTGCTCAGGAACTGGTATCCGCATCCAACTCATACCCCATACTCTCCATGCCAAACTCCCATCCGCTAAGGTTCTCAACCATTTCTGGTCGAGGAAGTAGTCGCGGTCCAAGGTAGGCACCATGGTAGTCAAAGGAGTATAGGCCGAGGAGGTCTCAAAGGATGTCAACCTCTCTGCTAGACGTGTGGCAATGGCACCACAACTCAAAAATCTAGTGTCAGACGAGGCCATCAGAGCTAGACTGGCACAAACAAAGGCAGGGGCACTAAAGGTGACAGGCTGCGACCGGGTGGGGTTAAGATAAGACATCAAGAGCATCAACTCATGTGAGTTCAACTTACTCACATCCTTCTTCTCGTAGAGCAGACACGTCAAGGCACGAAGAAAGATCTTCAAAGTGACATGTTGAACATCATTGATCAACATGTTACTAGAAGTAGGAGCTCATTTACCGGTAAGGCACGACATGAGGCTACTAACCCCACACTCAGAAGGAATGTCACGGAGAGCTCCATTGGCAGGCTTAGCCAAGCCAAGGTGGGTCGCAAACATATCCATGGTCAACAGAAAACTCGTGTTCATCAGGCGAAACTCCACAGTCTGTTCCACCGCGTCGTATTTAAACGAACTCATGAACTCAAGGGTAAAAAAGGCATAAGAATGTTTCCTGAGACGGTATAGTCCTAACTTCCCCAAAGTCTCAAAGATGTGCCTGACATCTGTCTCAATTCCTAAGTCAGTCAAGAGAACGGTGTCTATACACCGGGTAGGTCTCATCTTCCGTTGTTGGAAAGCGACAAAATTACCTCTTTGTGTGAAATCCATAAAGACTACAGACGGGTATTCAGGTACTGCCGGGACTACGGGTCCACTCCCCTCTCCTACCTCGGGCTCAGAAGCCCTTCCCCTTTTGCTCTGTCGGGTTCCCACGGTTGGTCTCGGCATCTGTTTTCAACACATAACTTAAATGCACAAACCACATATACTTGAAAACATGTAAAACAATCATGTACATTCATGTAAAAGAGTTACTAAGTACACTCTTTCACCAACAAACAAGAAATCATGAAAGACGTTTGCTTCTTGGGTTTGGCAAGGTACTATCCTCGGTTCATGAAAGACTTTTCAAAGATCGCCAGACCTATGACATCGTTGATGAGGAAAGAGAATAGGTTTCATTGGGATAAAAGTTGTGAGACGGCGTTCCCAACATTAAAGGATTGTTTGACCACACCTCCAGTCTTAGCTTTACCTGAAGGGTGTGAGAACTTTGAGGTATACACATATGCTTCAAAGAATGGCTTTGGTTGTGTGTTGATGCAGAATAGGAAAGTCATTGCCAATGCTTCAAGACAACTGAAGTCTTATGAGGAGAACTATCGGACGCATGATCTTGAGTTGGGTGCAGTTGCTTTTGCTCTAAAGATTTGGAGACACTATCTATATGGGGCGACCTTTAAGGTATTTTCTGATCACGAAAGTTTAAAGTACATCTTTACTCAAAAGGAGTTGAACATGAGATAGAGAAGGTGGATGGAGCTCATAGGGGACTATTACATGGATATCATATACCATCAAGGGAAAGCAAACGTGGTTACCGATGCACTGAGCATACAGAGTGTGCATTCTCTATGCACAACTATGTCTTTTATGAGGTTGAAAGATGAGGTGTGGAAGATGGGGATACATGTGATACAAAAAGGGGACGCTAGAGGGGACTTGATAGTGGAGCCAGATATTTACGGTGATATTCGCAGGAAGCAGGCTCTAGATCCTAAGATTGAGGAGTGGAGAGCTGGAGTAGAGAAAGGGACAGTGTCATGGTTCTCTATTCATACAAATGGGAATGTTCGGTTTGATTGGAGATGGTGTGTACCTAGTGATAAGGAGTTGAAAAAGATAATCATGACAAAGGCTCATTGCACACCGTATTCAGTACTTCCAGATGGTGACAAGTTATATAAAGATTTGAAGAGGACTTTCTGGTGGCCTGGGATGAAGAGTGAAACAGTTGAGTTTGTGGCTCAATGTTTGATATGTCAGAGTGTTACGGGAGAGCAAAGACAACCACAAGGTAATATACAGTCTCTTGAGGTACCTGAGTGGAAATGAGAATTTATCTCTATGGACTTTATAGTGGGTTTACCAAGGAGCCAGCAGGGTAACAACATGATATGGGTGATAGTTGACCGTTTGACTAAGTCAGCTCACTTTATTTCTATGAAAGATACATGGAGTAAGGTTCAGTTGGCTAGTGGGTACAGTAAACATGTGGCGAGGTTACATGGAGTCCCTAAGGACATTGTGTTAGATCGGGATGCGAGGTTTATTTCCCGGTTTTGGCAAGAGTTGCAGGGGATGATGAGAACTACCTTGAAGATGAGTACTGCTTTTTATCCTGCAACAGATGGGCAGACAAAGAGAACTATCAAGACCTTGGAGGATATTTTACGAGCTTGTGTGATGGATTTTGGTGGTAGCTGAGAGGATAGGTTGGATCTAATAGAGTTTTCTTATAACAACAGCTATCACACGAGTATTGGGATGACACCGTTTGAGGCTTTGTTTGGGAGGAGGTGTAGGAGTCCGATTTACTGGGATGATAGTGCTGAGGTAGTGGTTTTAGGACCACAGATGGTACAAGAGATGATAGAACAGGTTAAGGTCATTCGACAAAAGATGAAAGCGGCCCAGGATCGGCAAGAGATTTATGCAGACCTACATCACCGTGACATAGAGTTTCAGATTGGGGATAAGGTTCTTCTGAATGTATCTCCTATGCGTGGGGTTCTGAGGTTTAGTAAGAAAGGGAAGCTGAGCCAGAAGTTCATCGGACCATATGAGATTTTGGATCGTGTGGGAGAGGTTGCTTACCGGTTAGCTTTACCACCACTTTTGGATCGTGTGCATATTCTGTTCCATATGTCTCAGTTACGGAAGTATGTGAGTGATCCTTCTCATGTTCTAGAGGTAGAGAACATAGAGTTGGATGAGTCCTTGTCTTATCTTGAGGTGCCAAAACATATTCTTGATCGCAAGGTTCGGAAAACTAGGTCCGGAGAAACAGTGTTGCTTAATATTCGTTGGTCTAATCATGAGGTTGAGGAAGCTACTTGGGAGACGGAAGAGGCCATGAGGGAATGGTATCCATCTCTTTTTGATCAGGTATGTGTGGTTACGGGGACGTAACCATGTTTCTTTTATGGGGGTAGGAGATGATCAGATAAGGTTTTGGTGTGGTTTTATATTAGTCTTTGCACAGTTAGTAGTTGTTTTGAGTCAGTTTGAGTTGTGGTTGGGAGTTTTGTTTTGAGTTCTTGGTTGCGTTATTGTGTCATGGTTGAGTTAGTATGTTTTGTTTCTGAGTATGGGTTGAACTTCGGGGACAAAGTTCCTTTTAAGGAGAGAAGATTGTAATACTACAATTTTCTATGCTGTTAGGTACTCTATTGAGTGGGGCTTACTCTATCGAGTAAGTAGGTTTGGATTTTGAAACAGTGTACTGCTGATGGGTACTCGATCGAGTAAGCGTGGCACTCGATCGAGTAAGGGTTCCTCGATCGAGTAAGTTGATGTGTGTATTTTATATAAGGTTTTTACCCTATATTTACACGCATTTCTGTGTTATTTATGTGGCGTTTAGCAACAAGTGTCCCTCGAATAGTGTACTTTGGTCTATCTTGTGTTAATTGTAGGAATGAGCTGGAAGGAGCATAATTAAGCCGAAGCTTGTCCCGTTTGCATGCATTTTAGAGAAAGAAGGATCGAAGCCCGGATATTATCGCCTAAGGATGCGTAAAGTGATCTTAGATGATGTTTTGAGTTGATCTACGCTGCTATAATGCTTTCATTCTCAATCGACCAAGATTGGTTGTCAAAACCGGTCGATCAAGTAACTATGTCACTTGAGTTCCTCGATCGAGTGCTTCTATATGCTCGATCGAGATGGGTATCTTTTGAGTTCCTCGATCGAGTTCTTATGTTACTCGATAAAGAGGTTTGTTGCTTATTGTCCTCGATCGAGTAGTTTCATTCTACTCGATCGAAGGGTTTAACTTATTACGCAATATTTTAGTTGAATTTCGGATATTCTATTTTGTATCTAGGAATAAATAAGAGAAAGGAGGGCAGTCATTCGCTCCTCTTCCTCTTCTCTCTCTCTGATCTCCTCGCTTAGAACTCTACTCTTTAGACTTAATTCTCCATTTGCTTGGAACTTCTTTGTAATCATTATTTCTGATCCTTAATTCTTTTACTTTTTATTATTGCAATATTTATTTCTTATTCTTTTCATCCTTTCTCCTTTATTCTTTATCTTGTCTTTCTTTGCAATTTATTCGTTATGTCTAGTTTAATTGTTATGGTTGTTGTTACTATTCTCACAACATTAATTATGCATAGCTAATCTTCTATGCTAGGACATAGGGGAGCTATGGTAATCAGGGAGGTTATGAATAGGTGATTAGGGCTTGGTGCAAATCAGATTTGTGTTGTTAATCATTGCATTTAATAGTGTTTTGTTGCTTGAGTCGACGCATTCAGCTAATTGATTCAGTACACCTTGACCTAGATCGAGAGATTGGAAAGGGTAAGACTTGCAATGAACATTAGGGCATACTAATGAGGGTGAAAGCTAAGTTAGTATTGTTCTAGGGCGAATAGCGGACCGAGAGGACCTTTTCATTACCCCATAGACCGAATTTATGCTAACTTTTCACCCTAGATTACTTTCCTAGAAAACCATGGTGAACCGACTTTCCTAGCTATTTCTCCCTTTCTGCTAATCTCTTTAAAGCTTATTCCTTATTTCTTTCCTTGCTCTCTTTCTCTTCATCTGTTAGGTTCATATACCTCTTATAAGACATTTCTTATGGTGAACAAATTATCATATTAACTTAAGTTCATTAAGATCTAGTGCATGCATAACTAATTAAGAGATGAAAAGAAAAATAATATTCCTTACATTATATATGGTTCGAAATTTTGGGCACAAATAAGGACACCTTCCTTTTTTGTTCTTGAGCTTAAGTATTATGGATGATCCTCCAAAATCCCAAGTATTGAGATCCTCCTCTTGTTGCACCCAAAACAAAACCTTTAAAGCTTATATACTAATTAACTAGATTAATATATAAGATTTCCTTAATTATTCTAATAATATTTATATTACTACACTAGTAATATTATGTTGTAATATTAGAAAAAGATGAACAATTTTTATAAGATCTAAAACAATTTTAGAGAGTGAAGTAGTGAGAGGATTATTTGATAAATTATGTATGAATGAATTAATAGAGAACCATTTCTCTATAGTAGAGGGGGGAGCCGGTTATGGAGGTGGTGGAAGGCCAATGCATGGCCTTCACCCTTTTTCCTTTTTCTCTTTTCCAAATATTAGGTGTGTAAGGCTATTATTTAGGTTATGATGGTGTTTTATTTATCAATTAAATAAATCATCAACTATCCTATAAACCCCTCCATTTTCCGGTTCACTTATAAACGGGACTTCCTTTTATTTTGTCAATTTGTCATTTGTCACACAATATGTCACATGTAGCATGTAACATGTTATTAATTAATTTAATGTATGTTTATCAAATAAATATCATTATATATATTAATTAAATTACATATAACAAATTGTCTAGTAATTCACAATTACATGGTATAAAATGGGACATATTAATATAATTCACAACATTTTGTAATTATAATCAATCATTCATTCATATCTCAATTGTTTCATAAACAATAATGAATTTTAGTATTAAAATCATTTAATTACTAAAATAAATCTTATTTAATCAAATTACAATAAGATATAAATATTCTCACTCACAAGTGAATTGTTCAAATATAAGGAATTGATTAACTTGTATCGATATACAATTAATCAACTTATCTATTAAGGGAATTGTGCTATAGGTGTGACCTTAAGGGATCAACTGATCACCACCGTGAAACGACAGTAATGTCAAACTCTAGTTAGCCAATCATTACTGATTAATGTTGATTAGTTGACTATATAAATGAATCATCCCTTACGTATTCTTAATTTGAGATTTAAACACGTGATCGCACTATTGTTGAGGACACATAATCCAACAATTTTCCACTTGTCCGAGACAAGTATGCGTCACCAATTCTCTTGTCCTATTACAATCTCCCACTCAATGCAAGGTGTCTTGCAGGTCGTACTTGCATTCAATCATATCTGGAGTGGCTTCCTCGATCTGGAGAGTAACTGTCTGACCGGAATTATCTACCATAGATACCTTCCGAGCGTGGCCACGCATTTTCAGTTCACTACTCCTCGAGTGGCCCTGAGATTTCAAACAACCCTAACAAGGAGGTGGAAAATTCCTATCGCACTATTCTCTTCGTATTGCCACAGTTCATCAAGACCCAAAATATACTCATTTGACTTCAGTTACGACAGTCGTAGAGTATAAATCAAAGCCAATCAGAAACTTGTGCCAACTTGGGCGAATAGTCTCTAGTCAAAAGAACTGACTCATAAGAATACTATAGTAGCTCTCGCCATGACCAGGCTTTATGAATTTCCAGAACTCTATAAGCGGTCACTGCCCGACAGAGTGTCTCATACAGTCTGTCTATGTCATCGACTGGTCATCTCATATGACCCTATGGCACTTGAACTTGCCATCAATCGCATCACACACTAGTCACTTCGAGACGTCAGCTCCTATAAGTAACTAGGGGCGAATACTATGTTAATCCAATTCACTTTAATAGGGTTCAAAATTATTTCAACAACCTATTTGGATATAACAAGGTAATAAATAAATGAGTTTGCATAAATAAACTCAAACGATAAATGCGATTATCATATATAAACCAAACACAAGGTTTTTCATTTCATATCTTATAATCTAATACAAACTTGGCATACGTTTCAGACCCATGGAAAAAACATGTTGGTCATGCTTAGTCTGCGATAAAGGCTTGGTTAAAGGATCAGCAATGTTATCATCCGTCCCAACCTTACAAATTGCTATTTCCTTTCTTTCAATGAAATCTCTAATTACATGAAATTTTCTAAGTACGTGTCTAGAGTTGTTACTTGACTTGGGCTCTTTAGTTTGAAAGATTAGCCCCACTATTATCACAGAATATTGTGATAGGATCTTTGGCGGTAGGAACTATCCTTAGCCCCTCCAAAAATTGCCTAATCCACACGGCTTCTTTGGCTACTTCAGATGCTGCAATGTACTTAGCCTCCGACGTAGAATCCGCAATGACCGACTCTTTGAAGCTCCTCCAGCTAACCGCTCCACCATTAATCATGAAAACAAAGCAAGCCTAGGATTTTAAATCATCCCTATCAGTTGGAAAGCTCGAGTCAGTGTAACCCTTCACACTTAGCTCGGAATCTCCTCCAAACACCAAAAATGAATCCTTAGCTCTCCTCATGTACTTAAGGATATTCTTGACGGCTATCCAGTGACTCTCACCTGGATTGACTTGATATCTACTTCTCATGCTCAAAGCATACGATACATCGGGACAAGTGCATATCATGGCATACATGATTGATCCAACAGCGGAAGCATAAGGGATCAATTTCATGCGTTCAACATCTTCAGGTTCTGTGGGTAACTGAAACTTGCTCAATGTAACCCTACTACCCATTGGAATAAAACCTCTCATGGAGTTGTCCATGTTAAAACTTCGAAGAATCTTATCAATTTAAGACTCTTGACTTAGTGCCAATATCCTCTTATATCTATCTATATAGATCCGGATGCCCAATATGCGTTGTGCCTCTCCTAAATCTTTTATTTGGAAATGATTCCCTACCCACCCCTTAACAGAGGTAATCATTGGTCTATCATTGCCAATGAGAAGTATGTAGACATGGTCTATCATTGCCAATGAGAAGTATGTCGTCTACATACAAGATTAGAAAGATGACTTTGCTCTCACTAAACTTCATGTATAAACATGGTTCTTCGACACTTCGAGCGAAATCATTCTCTTTTATTACATGATCAAAACAATAATTCCAGCTTCTCGATGCTTGCTTAATTAAGACCATAGATAGATCTCTTAAGTTTGCATACCATGTTAGGATTTTTAGGGTGCACAAAACCCTCAGGTCATGTCATAAAAACTTCCTCCTCTAAATACCCATTTAGGAAGGCGATTTTGACATCCATTTGCCATATTTCATAATCATGAAATGCGGCAATTGCTAACATAATCCGAATTGATCTAAGCATGGCTACGGGGGAAAAGGTTTCGTCATAGTGTAAACCATGAACTTGGGTGAAACCTTTCGCAACTAGCCTCTCTTTGTAGACATCATCATGCCCTTCTATACCATTCTTTACCTTAAACATCCATTTGCATTGAAGGTGTCTCACACCTTTAGGCAAATCAACCAAGTCCCATACTTGGTTCTCATGCATAGATTTTTTTCGGATTGCATGGCCTCTTGCCATAAAGTTGAATTTGGATTAGAAATTGCGGCTTTGTGGGTTGCGGGTTCGTCATTTACCAAAAGTAAGACGTCCAATTCGTCGTCCAACTCGATGAAGCCCACGTATCGATCGGGTTGGCGACTAACCCTACCTGACCTCCTAGGTTCGGAAGGAACAATAATTTGATTAGACGATGAAGGTACATCTTCTTGCAACTCTTCTCCAGTTTGTGGTTCTTGAACTTCGTCAAGTTCATATTTTCTCCCACTCTGTCTTCTAGAAATGTAATCCAATTCTAGAAAGACAGCCTCATAAGCCACAAACACTTTGTTCTCATGACGGTTGTAGAAGTAATATCCACGAGTGTTCTTTGGATAACCTACAAAGTAACACTTGTCAGATTTGGGTGCTAGCTTATCGGTAGATTTATTCTTGACATAAGCATCACAACCCCAAATTTTCATATATGACAAGTTTGGGACTTTTCCCTTCCATATCTCATATGGAGGCTTATCTGCAACTTTGGTTGGACATTAGTTTAAAGATTTTATGGCCGTTAGAATTGCAAAACACCAAAATGAATCCGGTAGATCCGTTTGACTCATCATAAATCGAACCATATCTAGTAGGGTTCGATTCCTCCTTTCTGCAACACCATTGAGTTAAGGTGTGCCCGGTGGAGTGAGTTGTGATACAATACCACAATCTTTTAAGTGAGAATAAAATTCATTACTAAGATATTCTCCACCACGATCGGATCGTAGTGCTTTAAAGTTCTAGTTCAATTGGTTCTCTACTTCCTTTTGACATTCTTTAAATTTCTCAAATGCTTCACTCTTATATTTGATTAAGTAAACATACCCATATCTACTTAAATCATTGGTAAAAGTGACGAAGTAGTCAAAATTTCCCCTAGCGGTGATACTCATTGGACCTACATCGGTGTGTATTAGTCCCAACAAATCACTTGCTCGTGTCCCATTACCACTAAAGGGAGCATGAATCATTTTGCCAAGGAGACAAGATTCGCATATTCCATATGATTGAAAATCAAATGGTCCAATAATTCCAGTCGACACTAGCCTTTTGGTGCGTTTCTCATTTATGTGACCTAATTGACAATGCCAAATGTATGATTCAATCGGATCACTTGGTTTGAGTCTTTTGGATTGTATGTTATAGATATATTTGCTTGAGTTAAGAGTTTCAAGAACATAAATGCCATTAATTGAAGTGCCTTGGCCAATGGCCAAGTTATTCCTAGAAATTTCACAAAAATTATTCTTAATAGAAAAAGAAAATCCTTCCATGTCTAACATGGCAACGAAACGATTTTCTTCGATAAAGAAGATACAAAATAACAATTATATAATTACAACTCAAAGCCATTAGCTAAAACAAGTACATAAGTCCCTCTTGAAGTGGCGGCTACCCTAGCTCCATTTCCTAGTCGGAGATCTACATCACCCTTGTTTAGCTTTTCCACGTTTCTAAGCCCCTGTAAATGAATACAAAAGTGAGAACCACAACCGGTATCCATGCCCACGTTGAGGAGGAAGTATAATTTATATCAATAATAAAGATTTCGGAAGAAATATTACCAAGTGGAACGTCAAGTCCATCATTGATATTTCCCAAAAAGATGGGGCAATTCCTCACCCAATGGCCCATGCCATGACAATAAAGGCATACATTATTGGTAGTCCCACTAGCCAATAAATCCATATGGTTTGGATTAGTCCTCTTACTTCTCTTCCTCTTCTTGAACTTTCTCTTCTTAATGGCAAGCCTTCTGCGAAAGCTCCCACTAGCCTTCTCATTTCTCCTTGCTTCCAAAGATAAGGATCCCATAGTGTTAGTGAGGTTGTCTTCACAAGACTTATTCCCTAAGTTGCTAGTTGTGATAGGAGGTGAGGAAGTAGTAATGAAGTTAAGACTACCATCAGAACCAATGCCAAAATGAATTTCTCTAGTCGTATCAAGTTTGTTTAGAGAGCAAATTTCGTCGAACTATTTGTGACATGACTCAATAGTTATCGGTGTTAATGAGTTAGATGAATCCATTGCGAAAAAGATAACTACAAAACGGATATGAAGGAAATTAATTAACATTTATCGTTATAATACTTGTAAATATTAATACAAGTATAGCATTTATATAGTGACCTCTACCCAACTATAATAAATGATTCCGAGATCCAAATTCATATTAACTTTGATGTGCGCCAACGGGCCCTCTAGACTTTTACTAATATAACTTGGTGGGTTAAGCCTCTTAACCGATTCTACAATTAGAACTCTCGGTCGATGAATTTACGTTAAGTTCATGTTTAGCCCGAACCTATTGCGGCTACGGTCGCAAAATACCTTCGTTGAGATCAACCAAACTTTCGAAGTGTAATAACTGTTTATTACCCTACTTACCCAACGTCAATAGAAGCACCCCTTAAAATCGTATTGTGCCCCTTATGAAATTGAGATTCATGGGCTCCTACTATTTGGTAAGGCTAAGTCTTAATCTTTTAAAAGTAAAAGTCTTGTCAAATTATTATCTATCAGTTTTAAGTGAGCTAAAAGTCGAATTATCGATAATTATAATTGACACGGTCGAAGACTCGATATGATATGCATGTGTTGTTATGGCGATTTGGCAATGCATGCAACATATTAAAACAAATGCAAAACAAAATAAAATTCCTAGTATGGCCTTCCTAAAATAGAAAATCAAATAATCTATTACAAATTCGGAAACCAACTCCTTTGGTCCCTTGAATCTTCAAGTGGCACGCCTCCAAAGAACATTGTCTTCGTCGGAACGCCCTTCCGAATGGCACCGTCTTGAAGGAACTTCGGAATTACAAATAATAATAAATAAAAAATATATTCCTATTATACATTTGTAATATGAAAAACTAGTAAAAATAAAAGTGATGCGAGATCACATTAAATTACAACCGAATCAATATCCCTTACATTTCGGGTAATATCGATTAAAACTAAGGCCATACTAAGACAAATTACATAATTCAAAATTATATAAATAAAATATGACATTCAACAATGAAAAATTCAGCATTATAATATGTATCTAACAAGCCAAATTATGTGCCAAATTGCCCTATTTAACTTATATCGATCATATAACCCGGTTTTATGGAAATTCACGATTTTTAACTTATTAAAATCGTAAAGTAATACTAAAATCTAATTTTAGTCCAAGTTAATTATCCTAACTATCTTAGGACTCAAAAATTAGTCATTACTCAATTTTAACAATAATTCAACTTGATATAATTTTATGCTCATTTTTTACCCTAAAATCATAACTTTTATGAAATGAATCCAAATTAATTACAATAATTTCAAAATTTTAATTTTAAATTTTTGAACATTCTGGAATTTATCCATGATACTCATAATGTCAAAAATTATGGTTTAAAATTTTCGGATTTATTTCGAGAAAATGTAGTAGCGATTTATCGGTTTTATCAAATAAAATATCTAAAGCATATGAAAATTAATCTAATCAATTTTACAACTTTAGATATGATAATTGGGATATAAATTCAACCTAAAAAAATTTTCTCATGCCATGCAATCCGTTTTAGCTATTTATGCCAAAATAGTCACTATTTATATAATTTTTACACTAAAAATTCATAAATCATGGAAAATAAATCAAGTTCATCTTAAATTTTACACACAATGAGTAAAATGTGCATGTGATAACATATTAAAATTTCATGGACAGTTTCAAAGTTTAACTAGTTTAACCATTTTATCTCCTTTTAATCCATTTTTATCTCATAAAAATCATAATTCATGCAAAATAAATAAAATTTATACGAAATTTTATATATAATAAGTAAAATATGCATGTAAGGTCATATAAAAATTTCAAGGTCATAAACTATGTCTAACTTTTTTTAGCCTTTTAATACCATTTTAATCATTAAAATGTAATAAAACAACTAAAAATCATAAAATGAACAATAAAATACCAAAAATTATCGAAATGACCTAAATAAATTTTAGGACCAGAATATATAACATGCTATATGATTTTGTGAATTTATCTAATAAATAAAAAAAATGTAGTTTTAATTAAGTTACTAATAACTCGAAAAAACTATAAATCGATTATGCATGCAATATCCTATGCTCTGATACCAATTGTTAGGTTCATATACCTCTTATAAGACATTTATTATCGTGAACAAATTAACATATTAACTTAAGTTTATTAAGATCTAGTGCATGCATAACTATTTAAGAGATGAAAAGAAAAATAATGTTCCTTACATTATATATGGTTCGAAATTTTGGGCACAAATAAGAACACCTCCTTATTGTTCTTGAGCTTAAGTATTATGGATGATCCTCCAAAATCCCAAGTATTGAGATACTCCTCTTGTTGCACCCAAAATAAAACCCTTAAAGCTTAATACTAATTAACTAGATTAATATATAAGATTTCGTTAATACTTGGGATTTTGGCAAGTAATTCTTTTGTAATTATGAAAATTACAAAAGAATGATGAGAGAGAAATTTAGAGAGATAAAGTTCTCTGAATTTTAGGTCACAGGTTCCTCGCAATGGCGAAGAAGATTTCTAATTCTCATCATTCTGCTGCCAATTCAACTAAAAATACCAATAAAAATAATAATTCATCAAGTAGTAACAACAATATTAGTACTAATAAATCTAATAATCGTACTCCAATTCTTTCTAGTAACAATAAAAATTCTACTACAAATACAACAAATAATCAACAGGTTACGATTGAAGAAGAAATTGATGCTGCTAAACAACAAGTGGATAATTTGGTGCATGAGGTTGGTGAATCTGTGTTGGTGGAAGGCTTAGTTTTGTCTGATGATCCGAAAGATTGGCGAGAGGTGTCACATAAACGGAAGGGGGATGCGTCTTCTGGTACTAGGTTGGCTCCAATTGCAGAAGAAGTGCCTGAGAATGATGAATGCTCTTCTCCTCGACTTAAGCTTATGGTTGAAGATGTTAAGGAGAAGATCGAGTATTGGAAGTTAGCAATCTATGGCTATGTAATTGGGGCTAATCCGCCTCGGGATGTCATTGATGGTTTTCTGCGTCGTATCTGGGCTGCTTATGAGATTTCGCAGATTTCGTTCCTTCCGAATGGTTTATTTGTGGTAAGGTTTGCTAAACTTGAGCATTATAAGTTGGTACTTGCTAATGGTATGTTTACCTTTGATGGGAAACCTATTATTCTGAAGCCTTGGGATCCTTCTATCAGGATTTCTAAAATTTCTATTAAGAAGGTTCCTATCTGGGTTAAGTTAGTAGGTTTGGATCATACGTTTTGGGGTGCTAAATGTTTGGAAAAACTGGCTGGATTGGTGGGACGTTTTATCAGAATAGATGATTCTACTCTTGAGAAATCTCTCCTAGGAATTGCTCGCATTATGGTTGAGGTGGAGATTGACTAGCAGTTTGTCACCCAGATTGTGTTTGAGGATGAGTTAGGGTTAGAAGTGAAAGTAACAGTGGAATATGACTGGCTTCCAATTACTTGCCAGAAATATAAGGGCATTGGGCATCAAACTAGCAATTGTCGCAGGAAAGAAATTGGAGGAAGGAGGCCTATTGGAGCTCCACCAGTTAAGCAGGTCTGGAGACCTAAGGTTGTAAGGGCTAGCACTGTTGATCCTGTGGAGTTTCCTCCCTTGGCTAGGGCTTCTATACCTGCTCAATCTGATAATGGTAATGGGAATGCTGATGTAGTTGTTGCTACTCCTACTGTTACTCCTGCACCTAGTCATGGACCAATCTATACTCCTGCTAAAGTGATTACCAAGATGACCAGGCATGAGACTAGAGTGGTGGATGGTAGGCAAGGGGAATTTAATGTTAATTTTAATGCAGAAATGGCTGTGGCGTCTGATGCCACTGAATTGGTTTATAAAGGTGGGGGAGGAGGGAGTGCCTCTCCCAATGATTAAACTAGGTGTGTGGAATGCAAGGGGCCTGAACAATGTTAATAAACAGAAACATCTTAAGTGGTTCTTGCATCAAAATGATGTGGAATTGTTTAGGCTGCTTGAGACTTGGGTAAAACCTAGTTCTCTAAATAGTGTAGCTAGTAATGTTTGTTATGGGTGGAATTATGTTACTAATACCAGTGAGCATCCACGAGGAAGGATTTGGATTCTCTGGAAAGGTAATAGTGTGGCTGTTGATGTTCTAGAAATGTCATAGCAATATATACATACTAAAATTAGGTTGGTTCAGAATGGGACTGTCTTTTTAGCTACTTTTATTTATGCTTTTAGTAAGATTGAGCATAGGGTGCCTTTATGGACTGCTCTTGATAGGCTTAGTGGTAATGGACCTTGGATTGTTCTAGGGTACTTTAATAATGTCTTATATGCCAATGAAAGATTGGGTAAAGCTGTTAGTGATGAGGAAATGCTTCCATTTCAGTCTACTGTGGCTAGGTGTGATCTACATGATATGAAAACTACTGGTGCATTCTTTACTTGGAACAATAAACAACCTAGTGAGACTAGAATATTTAGCAGGATTGATAGGGTGTTGGCTAATAGTGATTGGTTGGCTCTTTGGTCTGACTGGTTGTCACATTATCAGCCTGAGGGTACTTTTGATCATTGTCCTTGTATTGTGTCCTGTGGAGAGAGTTGTAAAAGGAGGAAGAGATATTTTAAGTTTTTTAACATGTGGTCCAGGGTTGAGGAGTTTGGAGAGCTGGTCAAGGAGTATTGGCAGATGCAAATTACTGGGACTCCTATGTATATTATGGCTAGGAAATTAAAGATGCTCAAGCCCTGCCCGCGGAGCTTAAATAGGGGTCTCTTTTCTGATATTGAACGTAATACTGATGTGGCTTTCAACCTGTTGATTGACTGTCAGTTACAATTGCAGAATGATCCTACAAATGTTATTCTGATGGACAAGGAAAAACAACTCAGGGAGTCTTATCAGCTGATGAAGGAGTCTAGGACTGATTTTCTCAAACAGAAAGCTAAGTGTGCCTGGGCTAGAGAGGGGGATACTAATTCAGCTATGTTTTACCAAGCTCTACAACATAGACAGATGCATAATAAAGTTCTACATATTGAGAGTATGAGTGGGGTTGATTGTAGAGATCCTGATGATATACTGAAAGCTTTCCTTGCTTACTATGAGACACTTCTTAGGTCTAGTGCTCCTACTTCTGGTTTTTATAAAAGTATAGTCACTCAAGGTGTTACACTGGATGAGAGTGACTGGCTTGGCTTATGCAGTATACCTACTGAGGAGGAAATCAGGAAGGTTGTTTTCTCTATACCCAATGAGAAGAGCCCTAGCCCTGATGGGTATACTAGTTGTTTTTATAAGGCCAGATGGGAAATAATTCATGGGGATTTATGTGCAGCTATTAAAGATTTTTTCATTCATGGCAAGCTGTTGAAGCAAATTAATATCACTAATATTGTGCTTATCCTAAAATGGATAACCCAAAATCTGTGAAAGACTTTTGACCTATAGCGTGCTGTAATACTATTTACAAAGTGATCTCCAAGTTGCTTTGTAATAGGCTCAGTGGGTGTCTCCCTAAAATTATCAATCCTGCACAATGTGCTTTTATTAAGGGGAGAAGTATTCTGGTGAATATCTTCATTAGTCAGGATTTGGTGAGGTTGTATGAGAGGAAAAGTGCCTCCCCTAGGTGTTTAATGAAGGTGGACCTTAGGAAAGCCTATGACTCTATTGAGTGGGATTTTGTTGCTAATATGTTAGATGCACTTAACTTTCCTCCTTAGTTTATTAAGCTCATCATGCAATGTGTAAGTACTATTTCTTATTCCATTGGGTTGAATGGCCAAAACTATGGATTCTTTCATGGAAAACGAGGTTTAAGACAGGAGGATCCCATTTCCCCCCTGATCTTTACTTTGTGTATGGAGTATTTAAGTAGGCTTTTGGTTCTGGGGAGTGGGCTGCCTGGTTTTAAGTTCCATCCTCTTTGCAGGAGTTTGAGGATGACTCACCTCATGTTTGCAGATGATTTACTCCTTTTCTATAAGGGTGAGGTGAAGTCTATTTGCATTACTATGGAATTGTTTAAAAGATTTTCCACTGCTTCTGGTTTGTGTATCAACAATGATAAGTGATTTTTATTGCAATGGTATGCAACCTGCTATGTTTTCTCAGGTACTTAAAGGGACTGGTTTTAAGAAGGGTAGCTTGCCATTCAAATACTTGGGTGTGAATATTTCACATAAGAGGCTGACTAAGAGTGATTGTAATAATTTGGTGGATATGATGGTTAGTAGAATTAGAGGATGGAATAGTAGGAAAATTTCTTACACTGGCCGTCTAACTTTGGTTAAATCAGTCTTGTCCACTATTCATAATTATTGGTCCTAGATCTTTGTGTTGCCTATTGGAGCGGTGGATAGGATCCAAGCTCTTTGTAGGAATTTTTTGTGGGAAGGAAGTGATAAGTACTCTAAGGCCCCCTTGGTTAACTGGAATGTGTTATGTCAGTCTAAGGAACATGGAGGGCTTGGCTTGATTGATAGCAAACAGTGGAACATTGAGGCCATTGGCAAACTTGTATGGTGGTTAGCAACTAAACAGGATCATCTGTGGATTAGGTGGGTGGACAATGTTTACTTAAAGGGCAAGGACTGGATGCTTTATGAACCCTTTCCTTCCAGCTCTTGGGCTTGGAGGAAAATTTGTGATGTGAAGAACATTTATAAACCAGGTTATGCTCAAGGAAAATGGTGTGGAGATGACTGTTACACAATTGCTAATGGGTATGATTGGTTGAGGCAGGAACATTTGCTGAAGGTTCAGTGGTACTCTGTGGTCTGGAATAGGTATAATGTTCCTAAATGGAGTTTTACTATGTGGCTTCAACAGCAGCAGAGACTTCTTACACTTGATAGATTAACCAAGATGGGTATGGAGGTGCCTACTGAATGTTTTCTTTGTGGTACTGCACCTGAGTCTCATTCTCATTTGTTTTCTGAATGTGTCTATACTCTGAAATGTCACCAATTGCTTGCTGATTGGCTACAGCTACCCAAACGTGATATTGTTAACTGTGTTAAAATTGCAAAGAAGCATGGATAGTCTATGTTGATCAAGCAGATTACTTTGGCGGTTGTAGTTGGGATTGTCTATTGGATTTGGATGGCTAGAAACACCTGCAGGATTGATGGGTATGTGTTACACCCTGTGCATCTGGTTCAACGGGTTAAAGAGAACTGCAGGAGAAGACTGAAGGTGATTTTTCAAGGGAATATGAAATTGTCTAATAGTTTATGGTGTCATGAGAAAGGTTTAGCGTAAGCACTGTTCTTGATGATAATGTATACAGTAGTACACAAAGTAGTGATCACATATAGAGGACGTTTATGTAAATGGTTGTCCATTTGGACATTGAGCTATAATATATACTAACATTCCACCAAAAAAAAAAGAATTCGTTAATTATTCTAATAATATTTATATTACTACACTAGTAATAATATGTGGTAATATTAGAAAAAGATGAACAATTTTTATAAGATCTAAAACAATTTTAGAGAGTGAAGTAGTGAGAGGATTATTTGATAAATTATGTATGAATGAATTAATAGAGAACCATTTCTCTATAGTAGAGAGGGGAGCCGGTTATGGGGGTGGTGGAAGGCCAATGCATGGCCTTCGCCCTTTTGCCTTTTTCTCTTTTCCAAATATTAGGTGTGTAAGGCTATTATTTAGGTTATGATGGTGTTTTATTTATCAATTAAATAAAACATCCATTATCCTATAAACCCCTCCATTTTTTGGTCCACTTATAAAATGGACTTCCATTTTATTTTGTCAATTTGTCATTTGTCACACAATATGTCACATGTAGCATGTAACATGTTATTAATTAATTTAATGCATATATATCAAATAAACATCATTATATATATTAATTAAATTACATATAACAAATTGTCTAGTAATTCACAATTAGATGGTATAAAATAGGACATGTTATTATAATTCACAATATTTTGTAATTATAATTAACCATTCATTCATATCTCAATTGTTTCATAAACAACAATGAATTTTAGTAATAAAATCTTTTAATTACTAAAATAAATCTTATTTAATCAAATTACAATAAGATATAAATATTCTCACTCATAAGTGAATTGTTCAAATTTAAGGAATTGATTAACTTGTATCGATATATAATTAATCAACATATCTATTAAGGGAATTGTCCTATAGGTGTGACCTTAAGGGATCAACTGATCACCACTGTGAAACGACAGTAATGTCAAACTCTAGTTAGTCAACCATTACTGATTAACGTTGATTAGTGGACTATATAAATGAATCATCCCTTACGTATTCTTAATTTGAGATTTAAACATGTGATTACACTATTGTTGAGGACACATACTCCAACATCATCTCTGTAGTTTAGAACCATAATACTCAAAACCCCCAAGAACGGTTACTTAGACGGACTTAGTTTAGCATACATTTTCCCATCTCCTTGTGGATTCGATACCCGACTTGCCTCTGCTACATTAGTTGGAGCTAGTTGGTTTTATTTTTGATAGGGCTGCGACAGGCGTGTCAAATTTTGGCGCCGTTGCCGGGGACGTGGCGTAATTTTGTTGCTTTATTTTAAGTTTGTCTCTCGTCTCAACGAATTCATTCCTTGAGACTGGTCTCATATTTTTATCTAGTGCTATCATTGTGTTGCAGGTAGTCTGTCCTAGAAGAGGGAACTGTTATAACTGCTATTCTTACAACTTCGTTTGCTAAGATGCCGAACATCGCCAGTCACTCAGAACCTACCGTAGATTCTCTGCCCAAAGGTTTCTTATTTCCTGCTACAGATTCAGGCACCTTTGGAATTCATCCATCCTATATTCAGTTGGTTGAGAGGAATCTGTTCAAGGGGGTAGTTGGCGAGGATCCATGTAAGCATATAGAGTTGTTTACTGAGTATTGCTCCACCATTCCTTTAGCTGCTAGGGTGACACAGGATAGGGTCAAGGGAGTTCTTTTTCCTTTTTCTTTAACTGATGACGCCCAAGAATGGTTGAGAGATTTGGATAGGAAAGCTGCTGGTGTTACTGATTGGAATTCCCTAGCCTTAGCCTTCTACAGAAGGTATTTTCCACCACAGCGCACCAATGCGCTAAGAGGCCAAATCACTACTTTTACGCAATTGGCTACTGAATATTTGAGTGAAGATTGGGCTAGGTTCAAGAAGCTTGTTCGCTCTCTACCTCATCATGGTTTCCAACGGTGGTTCTTATGCACCCAATTTTACAATGGGTTATATGCCGACCAAAGAGCCATACTGGATAATGCAGCAAAAGGAAAATTCCAGAAAAATATTAAAGATGATAAGGGATGGCATCTGATTGAAGACATAGCTATTCATGTAGCTGAGTATAGGAACCCCGAAGAGGTAGGCGAGTGAACGAAATAGCTCGTGAATCTCTTGGAGCTGAGGTGGAAATTCCACAAATTTCAGGTGATTATGAGCAGGTCCATGCTATGATTGAGCAAGAGGTGATTTGTGGTCGATGTGGCACAGAAGGACATGATCTTACATGGCGGACGTAGAGCGAGTCCGTGCTTACCAACTATATAAGCAAGGAGTTCCGTTCTCTAAACTTTATAAAGACTTAATCATGCCAAGTACCTCTAGTCCTCCTAATTCGATGCCACAACTAGTTAATTCATGTTCTACAAATACAAAGATTGCGGAGTTGAAGTCCTTGGTGCTATATTTAGCACTTCAACTCGATAGAAATTCGAACATAGCTGAGAATTCCATAGAGAAGTTGAAAGACCAAGTCGCGCAACTTGCATCCGAGCAAACAAATCAAGTGAATGATCACCTCCTTGCGACCAGATTAATGCAATTAATCTCCATAGTGGTCTTACATATGATGGACTAAAAATGCCGGAAAGTGCTGATAAATCTGTTGACGAAATTCCGGAAACTGTTTTGGAGGAACAAATTGTAGACGTCGCTGCTGAACATCTTCCATGCTCTCGATCGAGTGAAGTTGGTACTCGATCGAGAGAATTCTCCTCTGAAAGTCCTTGATCGAGTGATCAATTTACTCGATCGAGGAGCGCTCAGATTGATGATTTCGATCGAGAGGTATGTATCCCTTAATCGACCGAATTTCCAGAGAAAAGTGCTCGATCGAGCACTATTACTCCGCGATCGAGTACTTGAAAAGGTGAGGATACTATTTTGAGGTCTAAACACGCTGCTGTGTCATCTTCCCCTGCTGCGGAGATGCCGCGTTTAGACAAAGGTAAAGAGAAAGTCGCAGACCCACTTATTGTTACAAGAATTCCTTATCTGGGACGTCTGAAAGATGCTATGGTTGAGCGACAGTACGGTAAGTTCGTGGATGTGGTCAAGAATCTTCAGATGACCCCATTCCTTTTATCGAACTAATTACCCAGGTACCTTCTTATGCAAAATTTATGAAAGATATTTTGACGCGTAAGAGAGAACTCAGTGAGTTTGAGACTGTTGCATTTATGGAAGAGTCTAGTAACTTAATGCTTAACAAAGCTCCACCTAAAATGAAGGACCCGGGTAGTTTCTCTATTACGTGTACCATAGGAAATGAAGTGATAGATAAGGCTCTCTTGTTGGAGCTAGTGTCCTCCACAATTAGAGTGATAACATTTATAAATCTCTTATAGGTTAACAAGGGTATACTTAGTATTTTATCAGTTGATTAACGATTACTTAATAACGGTTGGCTTACTAGAAAGTTTGATGTTATTATCATACTGATGGCGGTGATCAACTGGTCCCTAAAAGTCACACCTAAAGGATGTGTTTGAGAGATGTGATTATGGAAATGTAATCACATTAATATCTTATATGACTAAAAGGTTAGTCCATGTATTTGACTAAACAGTTAGTCAATGTGATGATGAGAAGATTATTTAATACAATTAAATAATATAAGCTAAGACGAATTAACTTTCAGTTCGTAAATTGAATATAAAGTGTTATATTTAATTAATGTATACAATGTTAGCTTAAACGAATTAAGATGTTAATTCGTAATTAAACGTAACCAGTTATATTTAATAAGCAAATTATAAATATGCAGTATTTATAATTAATGTATATATTATACAATATTATCATAATAAATGTTGACAGACCGGTATTGATAAATCGACTGCAAACTGTTATGAGTGGACTTATTAATACATGTCGATATTTTTGACAATTGATAATTATATACACATTTTATACATAATAATAACTACCAAAAATAAGGAGATTTTGCTCTCCCTATTTTGGAAGTACACGGTTTAGGAAAAAAAAAGAAGAAAAAAATATATCTTCCTATTTCTCTCCTTTTCGGTTATATTAGGAGATATAGGAGGATCATTTTTATTCATTCATTTTCCTAACAACTCTCACCAAAACAAAAACCCTAAATATCAATTAGAATTAGGGTTCCTCTTCAAGCAAAAAGGGGATCTCATTCTAGCAAATTGAGGGGCATTTCTCATAGCATCTTGGATGCAACGATTAGGCGAATATCGATTTAGATATTGTTCTTAGGCCATATTTGCTAGGACTAAAGGTTAATTCTTAATCTTTATTCTTTTGTTTATGTAAATTCGTTTATGACTAGTTTTTCATTATTATAATTTCGTTATAATCCTAATAATCTTAAAGGAAGTATACCGATATTTCCTATAAGTGGTATCAGAGCCAAGGTCACGAAATTATTTTATATGACTTTCATAAATTAATTTGAACAAAAAAATTTTGAAGAAAAAAAAAATATTTATTCGGCCGTGAGATTTTTTTTTGCCGAGAATTTTTTTTTTTTGCTGAGTTATTTTTTTCGGTTTTGATGTTTGTATTTCCATTTTGATTCATTAATATTGTTGTTTTAATTAGTTAAGATGATAATATGATAATTTGTAGATCTTTTGATTTAATAAAAATTAAATTGAAATGTAAATGGAAATCGTTTTTGTTTGTTGATGATTTGTTTTCGCTATATAGTTTTGGCTACAAGTTAATTTAATCATGTTCAAATCAATTGTGATGAATCAAATATCCGGATAATCGATTTAATCATGATTTAGATATTCATTTTAAGAGGTTAAATTGGATTATCTAGTTTGAATCTATTTTTGAATTAAAAGATCATGTTCATGCCAATCTTGTTCTTATAGCAACATTAAACAATTTGTTCATCTAAATGTTTTTTTTTTTCGATAAGAGAAAAAATAGGCTGTTTTTTTTTTTTTTTTTTTTTTTTTTCAGCCGTGAGCTATAAAGAAAAAAAAATCTGTTTTAATTTTTTTTTGCCATTGTCGTGAGCTGAGAGAAAAAAAAAGGGTCCGTTTTTGTTTTTAGGCGAAATGCCGAGGAAAAGAAAGGAAAAAAAAAACTGCTTTGTTTTTCTTTTGGGCAAATTGCCGAGAGCCTTTAATAAAAAAATTTTTTTGTTAAGTTTTTGGCCAATAATTATTATACATTACATTTATAATGTATGATGTTAGTTGTGAAAAGGTTCACAAATTAAAGATATCTAATTATTTTAAAGAGGTTTAAAATAATATTGGATTAATTCATATTACAAGATTAATATGTATTAAGATTAAAATTATTGTGAGTAATTGAGGAATTGTCACATAATTTGATCATTTAATAAGTGGTTTGGATAAATTACTCTACATAATTAAGGAATTATGTCTTGAATGTTTAATTTATAGTTGATGCATTTTTATTTAGTTGAATGAATCGTTGAATGGTTTTATTTACGTATTTTTGCAATCGGTTGTAATTTGTAATACATAGTGTGGCCTTAGTTAATTATGTTTTCGTAATGATGGAAACATAATTTTTATGTAATTTTGAAATCTCGTATCTCTGTTTGGTTTTCTTTTATATTATGGTTTTTAAATTAGAATGTAAATAGGTTTATTTTGTAATTTTTAATTGTAATTTTGAGAAGACTAAATATGGAGATTGGATTGCTCACTCCCGCTACATGGACCAAGATGGAACATCAAGACAAGCTTCTCGGGTCCAAGGATGGATTCCAAAGTTGTATTTATGTTCATTTTGGTAGATAGGCCACACTAGGACTTTATTTCGTTTTACGTTTTTCCATTCTTATTGCTTTTCATCGCATGATAATTAGTGCATCATTTTCCGCCTAAACCAAACCACCTACTAAAATGCATGAAAATTGACTCATATAGTTTGGATGTTAGTTTTCATAGACATACAGATGTCACTCAATTTTAAGCCATCATCTTAGTTTATTCATTCTCGCATGCTAGATATTAGTTCACTTAAAATGAATTAAAATAAAGTTGATGGGATCTTTCTCTGGAACTGAAATTGAGACTAGTCTTTATAGGCCAAAAAGCTATGAATCCCTTCTTCGTCGGTAGGCATATAGGACCTTGTTGGAGTGTCCCCGACAATAATGCGATCACAATTGTCGATCATGATGATCACATGTTTAAATCTCATTTTTAAGAATACGTAAGGGATGATTCATTTTATAGTCAACTGATCAACATTAATCGGTGACGATTGGCTTGCTAGAGTTTGACATTACTGTCGTGGGACGGTGGTGGTCAGTTGATCCCTTAAGGTCACACCTAAAGGATGATGCCCTAATCTGTAAAATTGATTAATTGTATGACGATACAAGTTAATCAATTCCTTAAAATTGAACAATTCAATTTGTGAGAGAGAATATTTATATCTTATTGTAATGATATTAAATAAGATTTATTTTATTAATTGAAATACTTTATTACTAAAATTGTTTATTGTTTGAGAAACAATAGAGATAAGAATGAATGGTTGATTATAATTACAAGATGTTGTGAATTATAATTAAATGACCCATTTTATTTATGTGATCAAGTATCACTAATCAATTTGTTGAATGTAATTTAATTAATTTATAAAAATGATATTTATGTAATAAATATGCATTTAATTAATTAATTAATTAATAACATGTAACATACTACATGTGACATATTGTGTGACAAATGACAAATTGACAAAATAAAATGGTAGTCCATTTTACATACATGGACCGAAATAGAGGGTGTTATGGTGGATTATGAGTGAATTATTTTATGTGATAGAATATTATATTCATGCCTACACCATATAGCTTACACACCTACTCTTACATCTCTTACACAACCTATTACCTTGTGAAGAGAAAAAGCTAAAAAGAAAGATGTCATCCTTGGCATTTGGTGAGGCTCCAACGTGTTCCCTCCTTCAATTTGAGAGAATTAGTTCTCTTATTATTATTCTTACACATCACATGCAAAAGGTTCATGTATTATTCTCTCTTCTCTTTAATCTTCATCTAAAATATGAGAAGATTCAATCAAAATTGTTCAATCAAATTACTAATATTATTAGTGTAATATATGAGTATTAGTAATCAATTTTAAGGTAAACTACTAAACAAATATCTAGCACATATTATTTAGTAGAAATAAGGGATAATCTTGGGTGCAATCAAGAGGAGTGACGTCTATACTTGAAGTCTTTGGAGGATCATCCTATTACTCATCATACCTCAAGAACAAGTGAAGGTAGGAGACCTTACTTGTGCCCATAAACCGAAATATTCAATGTAAGGAACCGGTTTTCCTCTACACTTATTTATATGCTTTACATGCATAAGATCCTTAAGTTTTTATGACTAAAACTTTAAACTAAAATATGTGATATTTAAAATACGAATTCCAAGAAGTGGTATCAGAGCATTATGGTTGTTGCATGCAAGATCGGGATCGTTTTTCGAGATAATACGATTAACGAATAAAACTTGAAATTTAGGATTTATGAAGATAAATCACGAAATAATTTTGCATGTTAAAATTTTCTGGTCCTAAATGGATTTTAGGTCATATGGGACGATTTATGGATTTTTTTATTGTTCATTTTATATATTATTGGCATTTAAATGTGATTTTTATGATAAAAATGTCATTTTTGGACGAAAAATAGCTAAACTTCGAATTTTTCAGTGGTTTTTACATATATTTTCACATATATTATCTTCTGATGGCCTGTAAAGTTTCATGATAAAATGAGTTATTTTGCTCGAAATATCGATTTTTAAAGTTAAAATCATATTTAAATGGGTGAATAGGTTAATATGAGTTATATTTCGAATATAGTCATGAAAATTTAGTATGTTGTCACACGCAATAGAACAAGATGTATTTAAAATATTTGGCTATAATGAAATCTTTATGCATGATTTATGAATTTTTGGTGAAAAATCACATCTATAGTGACTATAGTTAGTAATAATGCTAAAACATACTTCATGACTAAAGGAAAAACGTCACATATTTCATTTTATCATATATTTCAGATCTAAAAGTGAAAAATTGATAAAAATAATTTTTCTCATATTTTTATGGTCATAATTGTTAAAACCGATGAACCACAACATTGCTTTTTCCGACAAATTTTCGAAATCTTTAACCTAAGTTTTGAACATTATGAGTGTCATGGTATTTTTTTCCAGAATGTTCATGAGTTTAAATTTCAAATTTCGAATTTATTTGAAATTTTTATAATTTATTTGAAGTTTATAGCATAATTTTGTATTTTTGGGTCCATTTATGAACAATATTAAGAAATCAAGTTTAATTATTGTCAAATGTTAGTGGAGACTAATTTTGAGTTCTAAGATGGTTAGGGTAATTAACTTGTACATAAATATGAATTTATGTAATTATTGTGATTTTAATAAGTTAAATCACGCAAATCCGTAAAAACCGATTAATATACGATATTGGCTCTTAAAAGGCGATTTAGCATAAAATTGAGCATGTTCATACATATTATGATGCTGCATTTTATTTATGATTGTCATATTTTAATTTTCTGTAATTTTTGAATTATGTAATTTTACTTAGTATGGCCTTAGTTTTTAATTGGTATTACCCGAAATGTATGGGAATATTGATTCGGTTGTAATTATTGTGATCTCGTATCACCGTTTTATAATTTAATAGATTTATTTTTATTTTAATTACAAATGTATAATAGGAAATTATGTAATTCATTATGTAATTTATTTATTCCGGAGTACCTTGAAGACGGTGCCATTCGAGAAGGCGATCCATCAATGAAAGTGTTGCCTTGAAATGCGTGCCAAGACCGAAGTTCAAGGGACCAAAGGAGTTGGTTTCCGCATTTGTAATAGTTTATTAAATTTACTATTTTAGGAAGGCCATACTAGGATTTTATTTTTTTATGCTTTGCATTTTATTTATATGTTGCATGCATCGCTAAATCGCCATACCTAAACATGCATTTTAAATCGAGTTTATCGACCGTGTCAATTAAAATTATCGTAGTTCACCGCTTTAGTTCACTTAAAACGTGATAGATAATAAATTGACATGACCTCTCGCTAAAATAAACAAATGAGACTTACCCTTACCAAAAAGTAGAAACCATGAAAACCTATTTCATTAGGGAGTGCACTCGGCCCTACCGGGGTACAAACCTTGTTACGTAGGGGAAGTGGGTGATAAATGTCTACCCACCGAATTTATAAAGATAAGGGTTGTATTCGGCTTTACCGATGCCCAAGTTGATGTAAATTTGGATCATGGACACATTTATTCGAAATTTGGGTTGAACTCAACGAAAGTATTCTCGACGGTTGCCGGATGTGTTTCGGGCTAAAGATAAATATTAATGTAATTTTATCGACCAAGAGTTCTAAAAGTAGAATCGATTAAAGAGTTAATCCACCGAGTTATATTGATGAGGGTTGTATTCGGCTTTACCGATGCCCAAGTTAATAAGAATTTGGATCTTGGAATCATTTATCATAGTTGGGTAGAGGTCACTATGTAAATGCTTTACTTGTTATTTACAAGTATTAATAAAACGATAAATGTTAAGTTTTCCACTATTCCGATATCATATTGTTCTATATCTTTACCACAATTCATATACGATATCATTTCGATTTTTGATTCAAATCTCCATTAAAACATCGTAACTAAAGATAAATATGAATTTGCTTCTAAAACCTCATATGAACCATTGCTAAAGATCTTTTTGTGAAAAGTGTAGATAAAAGTTATTCATTATCAAAAAGGCTTTTGATTATTGACTAACATGTCTAATTACAATGGATAGTTATTCATATACTTAATTGAATTAAGTACTTTGAAACGTTAAATTGTTTTGGTAATTAGATTTGTAAGAAATCGTAATTGACCAAAATAACGCAACCAATTCAATGAAAGTTTTAAGACTAAACGAATAAATTGAAGAGTAGTCTTCATGAAATTAAATTTTTTGCTTCTCTAAGCAAAGATTCATTGAAATGAGTGGGAGCATTCTCTTAATCGTTAAGAAAGGATGAGGTTCAAGAAGTAAAGATTGGAAAGGAATTGACAAGATAAAGGCAAAAGTAAAGTTATTGGGAATAACATTATTAAACCTATCAATTTCGACCGATAAAAGTTCCCATTTTGGAAGTGTTGGACACTAGAAAGGAAACTACCCCAAGTTGTTAAAGAATAAGCAAGTTAGTTGTGGAACATCTAATAAGACTTAGTTCTTTATTTATTTGATTGACATAAGTTTTGCTAGTACCATTTCGTCAATATTAGAAACCAATAGTTGTTTTCATATTGTATGCGATACATAGGATGATTAGAATATGACGACTAGCATCAAATAATGTCGAGAGATAGAGTCATTGTGTACTCAATCTAGTTTTGGGTTTAAAGTTGTACCTTAATTAGGAATATTAAGTACATGGATCCTAAATAAGAATATAATTTTGTTAAGATACAAAAGAGGTTTCACTTTTTGTGACCCAATACACCGCGATTTGATTTATGGCTAGCCCAAAATCAAGGTGATTATATTCTAAACCAAGCTAGAATGATATATGATGTAGATGATGCAAGACATAAATGGGTAACCCAAGATTAAACCTTAAATTCTGGAATAATGAACGCAAAGAGTTATCGAGTACTCTTAAAACCATTAGATTGTTAATCTTATGGTATATGCGTATCTTGTATTCAAAGCAAGATGTCTCGCGCTTTTTGGTTGAAAAGGAGATCGAGGTTGTAAATCATTGATCCAGAATATGTTGATCATTTTCTTTTACCAACAATTTAAGTTAACACTGATGTGTTCATTTAATAAGGTAAAAAGAGAAATCTTTGAAGGAGTTCAAAGAGTTCCATGAATCACGATCTAGTCGTGATGGGATTATCAAAGTGAAGACTTTGATATAAGCCAAAGGAAATGTGATATAGTATCACAAATTAATCTCTCTTAGCACGCATTATGGGATAATGTGTGCTCGGATAAAGAATTCAAACCTTATTCGATATGGTTTGGACTTCAATCAAGTTACCTTTGAGTTACTTGATCCTTTTGGGGATTTTATCATTTTGTCTAAATTATTATTCCACTAAATCTAAAACGAATCATATGAGATATGAAATGGTAGGGTACCTTGTTTGTAAGTTTACACAAGAAACAAATACTCTTTTTTCCTTACAATAATCACGAGTACAACGGGTTTGTGGCTCGTGAAGCTGTCTTTCTAGAATACAAGTTTATTTCTAGAAGACAAAGTGGGAGAAAATATTCAAGAGCCACAAAAGAATTGTGTCAAAATTGTATGTCGCAAGAAACTAAGAAACTATATTTTCTTTGCTACATGATGTTGTTTATAGAAACCTAGGAGGTTAAATTCATCACTTGTTGAAGATGATGAATTCATGTTACTTTTAAGAAAGTAAAGAGCTTACAACTTAACAAAGATATTGTTTGATTCAAGTTACTTCTGGAAAGTAATGAATATATGACTTACATGAGAGTGTTTAAGTCACAACTCAATACAAGGCATAAAGCCATGAAAATCCGAAATAAATTCCAAGTGAATTGATAGATATCAAAGCTTGATTGGTGGCAAAGGGTTTTGCACTGGTTGAAATGCTTAAGTCTATTTGGATCTTCTTAGGGATTGTGTTTCATTACGATGATATACATATAGCAAGTGAATCTAAAACCCACTTCTTCAATTAGAAGGAATGTATTCAATACATGTCTTGAGTTTTGTAGATTTTTGCAATCCTAAGATAATGTGCAACTTAAGAGATGGTCTTGAGTAGGACATCAATGAGTTGGAATCAGTGATTTGATCATGGTATAAGAATTTTCCCGATAAGTCGAGAAGTTGTGTTTATACATGAATTTTAGTGGGAGTTACGGAAATTTTAGTAGTCTTATATGTGGATGACATATTGATCATTGCGAATGATTTAAGACTTTGGAGAAATATAGTACATCTTTAATATCCGGATTTATGGAGATAAATCTACATGATATTAATGTCAAATAAGGAGTCTTATGTTGATAAGATTCATGACTAGTTCAATTGAATTGAACATATTTGATTGATTCCATTTGCTTCCGCTGCCGAATCAATTAAATAGGAAATGATGTATAACACTTCATATACTTTAAGTATGATAAATTGTTTCAAATCGAATTTAAGTAATAGTTACCAAGTAAGCCATAAAGATTACCCTTAAATGCTTGCAGAAGCATTAAGGATGTAAAACAAAGTGTTTTTGATGCAATTTTGTGTAAGGATGTTACACAAATGACAATTGACAATTGAGATTGCGCATGGTTTCTGACAAAACCATAATCAAAACACATTAGGATGGTTAAGATACCATTGTGGCTATGTTATTTAAGAAATAGATTTTCTAGAATCGTTCTAGGCAATAAAGAATAATGAGAAATATTTACAACGGAAATTGAGTACACTTGCAATCATGGGATGTGCAAGAGGGATGAGTCCCGCACACTGTGAAAACAGTGGGAGCTATTTTAAGGCAAGAAAGCCTATGTCTAGATTGGATCTAGACATGTACTCAGAAAGTTTTGTAATGCAAATGTATACATTAAAAAGGAAAACGAGTATGTAGTAAGGTTGAGTAAGGTATAAGAAGTTGATAAAACCTACTAACCAAAGTCTTCTCATTGGCTTAACTTAATGAGTCATGTCATATGTCATTTCAATTGCATTGCGATGAACAACTACATATAATATGAAAATTGATTATAAGAATATGAAGTAGTAATCAGGTATTGACTATTCATATGTGATACACATTTGTCGTTCGAGTTTTTATCTAAAAACTCCTTTTATACTTTGTTACATTCAAACGGGTTGTGGAGACAATATTGAACCCCGTTAAAGTGAACCCGGATTAACATGGTATTTGCCCATAGTCACTTGTATGAGGTGACGTCTCGAAGTGACTAGAGTGTGATGCGATTGATGGCAAGTTCAAGTGCCATAGAGTCATGTGAGATGACTAGTCGATTACATAGGCAGACTGTTAGGAACACTCTGTCGGGCAGTGACCACTTATAGAGTTCTGGCAAATTTATAAAGCCTGGTCGTGGCTAGAGCTACTATAGTATTCTAATGAGTCGATTCTTTTGACTAAAGACTGTTCGCCTAAGGTGGCACGGTTTCAGATTAACTTTGATTTAGGTTACTGCGACCTTCGTAAATGGGGTCAAATGGGCATATTTTGGGTTATGATGGATGTGGCTAGTCGAAGGGAATAGTGCGATAGGAATTGTCCACCCCCTTGTCAGGGTTAAAACAATATCCCAGGGCCACTCGAGGAGTAATGAACTGGAAATGCGTGGCCATGCTCGGAAGGTATCTATGGTAGATAATTCCGGTCAAATCAGTTATTCTCCCGATCGAGGAAACCACTCTCGATATGATCACTTGCAAGTACGACCTGAAAGACACCTTGCATTGAGTGGGAGATAGTAATAAGACAAGAGAATTGGTGACGCACACTTGTCGAGGACAAGTGAGAGATTGTTGGAGTGTCCCCGACAATAATGCGATCACAATTGTCGATCATGGTGATCACATGTTTAAATCTCATTTTTAAGAATACGTAAGGGATGATTCATTTTATAGTCAACTGATCAACATTAATCAGTGACGATTGGCTTGCTAGAGTTTGACGTTACTGTCGTGGGATGGTGGTGGTCAGTTGATCCCTTAAGGTCACACCTAAAGGATGATGCCCTAATCTGTAAAATTGATTAATTGTATGACGATACAAGTTAATTAATTCCTTAAAATTTACCAATTCAATTTGTGAGAGAGAATATTGATATCTTATTGTAATGAGATTAAATAAGATTTATTTTAGTAATTGAAATACTTTATTACTAAAATTGTTTATTGTTTGAGAAACAATAGAGATAAGAATGAATGGTTGATTATAATTACAAGATGTTGTGAATTATAATTAAATGACCCATTTTATTTATGTGATCAAGTATCACTAATCAATTTGTTGAATGTAATTTAATTAATTTATGAAAATGATATTTATGTGATAAATATGCATTTAATTAATTAATAACATGTAACATACTACATGTGACATATTGTGTGACAAATGACAAATTGACAAAATAAAATGGTAGTCCATTTTACATACATGGACCGAAATAGAGGGAGTTATGGTGGATTATGGGTGAATTATTTTATGTGATAGAATATTATATTCATGCCTACACCATATAGCTTACACACCTACTCTTACATCTCTTACACAACCTATTACCTTGTGAAGAGAAAAAGCTAAAAAGTAAGATGCCATCCTTGGCATTTGGTGAGGCTCTAACATGTTCCCTCCTTCAATTTGAGAGAATTAGTTCTCTTATTATTATTCTTACACATCACATGCAAAAGGTTCATGTATTATTCTCTCTTCTCTTTAATCTTCATCTAAAATATGAGAAGATTCAATCAAAATTGTTCAATCAAATTACTAATATTATTAGTGTAATATATGAGTATTAGTAATCAATTTTAAGGTAAACTACTAAACAAATATCTAGCACATATTATTTAGTAGAGATAAGGGATAATCTTGGGTGCAATCAAGAGGAGTGACTTCTATACTTAAAGTCTTTGGAGGATCATCCTATTACTCATCATAGCTCAAGAACAAGTGAAGGTAGGAGACCTTACTTGTGCTCATAAACCGAAATATTCAATGTAAGGAACCGGTTTTCCTCTACACTTATTTATATGCTTTGCATGCATAAGATCCTTATGTTTTTATGACTAAAACTTTAAACTAAAATATGTGATATTTAAAATACGAATTCCAACAGACCTTACTCTCCATATGACCCCTTCTACGTTGGATAAGTAGTTTGTGTTGACTTACTTTACCTCAACATTATAATCCGAAGAGTTTCTCGTGATTATGATGGACTATAGATAGAATTTACAGAAATTTATCGACCAAGAATTCTAAAAGTAGAATTAACCAAAAGGTTGGCTTATCAATTTACAGATAATTGAGTCTTGGGATCGTTTATATAATTCTTGAGGAAGGTCAATTGTATAAATGCTTGAGTCTTCGCGTTATAACAATATTGTATTAGACTTAAATCATAACGATGAGCATGCTTATTATATCTTTTTCCTTTTCGTAGTGTAGAATTCGTTTATATTGATAATATTGTTACAACAAATGGCTGGAAATAATGAAATCCCTATGCCAAGTGCCACACTTGGACGCGAGTCCTGGCTAAAAGCTTTCATGGACCACATGAATCAGTTCACACGACTGAAGAATGACGGGTCCAACTTTGCGGACTCGGAGGCATCATTACGGAATGCTGCGATTGCTGACGGTAAGCTCAAGTACTTAACTGAGCCAATACCACCAAACCCAGGCCCCAATGCAAGAGCTAACGAGTCACTTGCTTATAGTGACTTCGTTATGGAAGCGGGTGCGATAAAGAACGTACTCATTTTTGCTATGGAATCCAATTTGCAAAGACGCTTCATTGCCCAAGGTGCAAACAAGATTTTCACCACGCTCACTAACGAGTTCTCAAAAGCACCGAGAATCGTTTCTTATGAGCATACATGTCGCTTCTTTGATGCAAAACTCCAGAAGGGCCAACCGGTTAGCCCTCACATTCTTAACATGATTGAGAATGTCGAGAAACTGGAGGCACTTGATTGCAAAATCAGTGAGAGCATAGTCATTGACCGTATGCTTCATTCACTTCATGATGGTTTTGCCCTTTTCAGGGCAAATTACTACATGAATGACATGAAGAAAAGTCCTCATGAGCTACACTCACTTCTCATACAGACCGAGAAGGATATGAAATTGAGTGGGAGCATGAAGCAAGATGTTCTCATGATTTCCAACAAGAATAAGGGTAAGGGCAAGGCTCACGATGACCTAACTGTAGGAAAGCCAAGGTTTAAAAAGTCAGGAAACGGTAAGAGTGGGCCTGGTGAGACTAGTGGCTCACTAGGTAAGGCAAAGAGCAAGAACGGTAACGTTGAGTGCCACCATTGTCACAAGTCTGGACATTGGAGGAGGAACTGTCCCGTGTACCGTGATGATATAAAAGCAGGCCGCATCACTCCTGTTGGTATGTCATCTTATATTCATATGATTGAGATTAACCATGCAAGTTTCGGAACTTGGGTACTTGATACTGGTTGTGGTTCTCATCTGTGTAATCATTTGCAGGGCCTAAAGAACAACATCACCCCTCGCAAAAGGTGATGTGGACCTGTGAGGTGGGAATGGAGCACGAGTTGCTGCAGTCTCAAAGGGAACATACGTAATCCAACTCCCAAGTGGTTTTGAGTTATATTTATATAACTGTTACTATGTACCCAGTTTATCTAAGAACATTATTTCTGTTTCCGTACTTGATAAAGACGGTTTTACATTTTCAATAAAGAATAATAGCTGTAGTTTCTCTTTCAATGAAATGGTTTATGGCAAAGCAGTTTCCATGAATGGAATTTACATCTTAGATCAAACCACAGATATATTACATGTGAATAATAAGAAATTAAAGGTTGGTGACAAAGATCAAACTTATCTATGGCATTGTCTTATGGGACACATAAATGAAAAAAAGTGTAAAGAAACTCGTCGAGAATGGGACTATTCCCGCATTCGATTTTTCTACTTTTGGCACGTGTGAATCATGTCTTATCGGCAAAATGACTCGAATTTCCTTCAAAGGTGTTGGAATGCGCGCTAGTGACCTATTAGGACTCATACATACTGATGTATGTGGACCTATGTCAATTACCGCTAGAGATAGCTATAGATATTTTATCACTTTCACGGACGATTTGAGTAGATACGAATATGTCTACTTAATGAAGCATAAAAGTGAGTCCTTTAAGAAATTCAAGGAATACCAGAATAAGGTTGAGAACCAAATGGGAAGAAAGGTTAAAGCACTCCGTTCAGATCAGGGTGGCGAATATCTTTCAAATGAGTTTGATCAACACCTCAAAGACTGTGGAATAGTTTTACAGTTAACTCCACCTGGAACACCTCAATTAAATGGTGTGTCCGAACGGAGAAATCGAACATTACTTGATATGGTTCAATCCATGATGAGTCACACGGTAGTACCTGATTCATTATGGGGTTTTGCTCTTTGGTCAGCTGCTCTTATACTTAACCGAAGTCCGTCTAAAGCTGTCGACAAGACTCCATATGATATGTGGAAGGGAACGGTCCCTAACTTGTCCTTTATTCGGGTTTGGGGCTGCGAGGCTTATGTCAAGTGTAGACACGAGGATAAGCTCGGACCGCGATCGGTCAAGACATACTTTATTGGTTATCCAAAAGGAAAGTTTGGTCATTACTTCTATTCGCCTACCGAACATCGAGTTTTTGTTGCGGCTAGTGCGAAGTTCTTAGAGAAAGAATTTCTCGAGAACAAGTCAAGTAATAGAACGTTCGAGCTGTCGGAGATTCAAGAACCAACAACCGAGGAACAGATGGAGGAAGTTGTTCCTTCAACTGATGATACGGTTAATATTCCTCAGGAACCTAAGAGGTCGGGTAGAGTCTCTAATCCTCCAGACAGATACATTGGTATGGTCGAGGAGAATGACATTTTGCTCCTAGAGAGTAATGAACCCGCTACCTATAAAGGTGCCATGACCTGTTCCGACTTAAAGCTATGGCTTGAAGCCATGTAATCCTAGATGGACTCCATGTATGAGAATGGCGTATGAGATCTTGTTGATTTACCTAATAAGGTAAAACCTCTACAGTGCAAATGGCTTTACAAAATAAAGCATTCTGTAGACGGGCAACCAGATACCTATAAGGCACGACTAGTGGCAAAAGGTTTCACTCAAGTGCACGGATTGCATTATGATGAAATTTTTGCACCCATAGTTATGATGCGTTCTATTCGGATAATCTTAGCGATTGTCGCGTTTCATGACTATGAAATTTGGCAAATGGATGTGAAAACCGCCTTCTTAAACGGTTATTTGGAGGAGGAGTTGTACATGGTGCAACCCGAAGGTTTCATAGATCCTGAAAATCCTAAGAAAGTGTGCAAGCTTAAGCGTTCCATTTATGGACTTAAGCAAGCTTCTCGGAGTTGGAATCATCGGTTCGACCAGGTGATAAAAGAGTATGGTTTCACTCGATCGGTCGAGGAACCATGCTTATATATCAAGTCGAGTGGGAGCAAGATTGTTTTCTTGATATTGTATGTCGATGACATACTCTTGATTGGGAATGACATTCCTCTCTTATCTTCGGTTAAAGGATGGTTAAAGAACCATTTCCAGATGAAAGATCTGGGTGAGGCCAACGCATATTGGGAATCCGTATCTATCGAGATAGATCACGACAGATGTTATCACTGAGTCAGGAGTCTTATTTAGATAAGATTCTTGAGAGGTTCAGCATGACCAACTCCAAGAAGGGGAACCTTCCAATGACGTTTGGGATGCATTTGAGCAAGTCTCAGTCACCCACGACACCTGAAGGGATTGAGCGCATGAGTCGTGTTCCTTATGCATCAGCCATAGGATCAATCATGTATGCCATAATATGCACACATCCAGACGTGGCATATGCATTGAGTATGACGAGTCGGTACCAAACGAATCTAGGTGAAACACACTAGATAGCTGTTAAAAACATCGTTAAGTACCTATGGAGGACTAAGGATTGGGTATTGACTTATGGAGGAGATACTAAGCTATGCGCAATCGGTTACGCAGATGCTAGCTTCCAAACAGATCGAGATGATTCGAAATCTCAGTCTGGATTTGTCTTCACTCTTAATGGTGTTGCGGTCAGTTGGAAGAGTTCCAAATAGGATGATGTAGCAGATTCTACTACTGAATCCGAGTACTATAACGCTTCGGAAGCAGCAAAGGAAGCTATATGGATGCGTTAATTCTTACAAGGACTTACGATAGTTCCTAGTTCGAATGACCCGATCACCATCTATTGTGATAATAGATGTGCCATCTTCCAGGCTAATGAGCCTAAGTCTAGCAACAAGTCTAGACATGTACATCGGAAGGCTCACCTGATCCGTGATTACGTGGAGCAAGAGGAGATAGTGATTGACAAGATTGCTTAGGATGACAACATTGCGGACCCTCTCACTAAACCATTAAGATATGATAAGCATGAAGGGCACGTTATTTCCATGCGAATTAAACGTGTTCCTGAGTTGTAGTAGTTGATTATGAATTCGATACATTATCCTTTTCATATGCTATTTATAACTTCATCGTTTTATTACATGTTTTGTTTTTCATGTGGATTGTACGACAACATTGAACGCCACAAAGTGAACTGAATTACATTATATTTGTTTTGGTCCGTAATCGCCTACATGAGCTGATAACTCTGGCTATTATATTGTGCAGTCGATTGATGGTGGGTTCAACGAGCCATAAGTCAAACGGTTGGCTGATCAATCATAGATACGAGTTATAACGATACCTCGTAGGACAATTTTTGTGACAACGTAATGGAGTCCTAAATGTTTAAAACATTCGGTGCCAGGTCATGGATTGGACGTCCATTGTGTTCCTAGAGTCGATTCTTTTGACTATCGACTGTCTCTTGAGATTAAGGCAGTTTTTGGGTGACTTCGGTTTCTTTCTCATGGTCTGCCGTAACATGAGGCTAAGCAGATTATCACTGCGTCATTTCATACTGTGCTTATATCTGCAGGATTCGAGTTGAAGAAAATATCCAACCTTTATCAGGTTTAGTTATTTCTCAGGGCCACTCGAGGAGTTTTAACTGAAATGCATGGCCATGCTCGAATGATGATTCGTTTATCAGTTAAGTTACTCTCTAGTCGGGAAAACCACTCTTGATATCGATCACTTGTAAAATACGACCTTTGTGAATACGGATTTTGCAAATTGTTTTACATTGAGTGGGAGAAATTTTAGGATATGAAAATCGGTTATCGCACATACACTTGTGAGGACAAGTGGGAGTTTGTTGGAGCTAGTGTCCTCCAGAATTAGTGTGATAACATTTATAAATCTCTTATAGGTTCACATGGGTATACTTAGTATTTTATCAGTTGATTAACGATTACTTAATAACGGTTGGCTTACTAGAAAGTTTGACGTTATTATCATACTGATGGCGGTGATCAACTGGTCCCTAAAACTCACACCTAAAGGATGTGTTTGAGAGATGTGATTATGGAAATGTAATCACATTGATGCCTTATATGACTAAAAGGTTAGTCCATGTATTTGACTAAACAGTTAGTCAATGTGATGATGAGACGATTATTTAATACAATTAAATAATATTAGCTAAGACAAATTAACTGTCAATTCGTAAATTGAATACAAGCTATTATATTTAATTAATGTATATAATGTTAGCTTAAACAAATTAAGATGTTAATTCGTAATTAAACGTAACCAGTTATATTTAATAAGCAAATTATAAATATGCAATATTTATAATTAATGTATATATTATACGATATTGTCATAATAAATGTTGACAGACCGATATTGATAAATCGACTGCAAATTGTTATGAGTGGACTTATTAATACATGTCGATATTTTTGACAATTAATAATTATATACACATTTTATACGTAATAATAACTACCAAAAATAAGGAGATTTTGCTCTCCCCATTTTGGAAGTACACAGTTTAGGAAAAAAAAAAAGAAAAAAATATATCTTCCTATTTCTCTCCTTTTCGGTTATATTAGGAGATATAGGAGGATCATTTTTATTCATTCATTTTCCTAACAACTCTCATCAAAACAAAAATCCTAAATATCAATTAGAAATGTTGGAGCTTGTGTCCTCCACAAATTAGTGTGATAACATTTGCAAATCTCTTACAGGTTCACAAGGTTATACTTCGTATATTTAATCAGTTGATTAACGTTTACCTAATAACGGTTGGCTTGCTAGAAAGTTTGACGTTATTATCATACAGATGACGGTGATCAACTGGTCCCTAAAGGTCACACCTATAGGATGTGTTTGAGAGATGTGATTATAGAAATATGATCACATTGATGCCTAATATGACTAAACAGTTAGTCAATGTGTTGATGAGACAATTATTTAATGAAGATTATATAATATTAGTTGAGACGAATTAACTGTCAATTCGTAAATTGAATATAATAAGTTATATTTAATTAAATGTATGTAATGTTAGCTTGGACGAATTAATCTGTTAATTCGTAATTAAATATAATCAGTTATATTTAATATCAACAAGATGAATGTGTCATAGTGGTAATAGTGAGGGTACACAAACCAAGAGGTCACGGGTTCGATCCTCACTAGATGACAATTCAACACATTTTATACATTTTTGGATTAACCGAAAATAAGGATATATACTCCTTATTTCGGTCAAATGGGCCGAAATAAAAAGAAGATAATCTACCCTTATTAGTTCTATATACACGGTTTATAGGGATTGGAGGTGATTATCATTCTAACCTAATTCTACCCTAGCCTCTTCTCTCATCAGAAAAACACAAAAACCTAAATTTTTACAGAAAACTTGGATTGATTCTAGCATTATCAAAGGGCATATCTCATATCGTCTTGGGTGCAACTAATAGGCGAATATCAATTTTTATATTATTCTTAGGCCGTATTTGCTAGGACCGAAGGTTATTTCTGAATGCTTTATTTTGTTTATGTATTTTATTTATGACTAGTGACCGTCTTAATTAAATTCGTTATAATCCTTCAAATTTAAGGGAAGTATACAGATAATTTCCCACAAGTGGTATCAGAGCAAAGGCCATGAATTTTAATTTTGATGATTTTCATAAAAATTGTATGTAAACTTTTAGGGTTTCCGAAAAAAAAAAAAATTAGGGCACGACTGTTTTTTTTTTTTTTGTTAATGCCGATTGAAAAAAAAAATGTTTGCAGCCGGTGTTTGTTCTTTTTGATGCGAGATTTCCATTTTTATTTTTCATAATGTTGTTTTAATCAGTTAAAATTATCATATGAAGAATTGGTAGATGTTTGATTTGATGCAGATTAAGTTAAAACATAAATGGAATCGTCATGTTTGATTTAATGCAGATTAAGTTGAAATTAAAAAGGCATTAGGGTTCTAATTTAAAAACCGAGAAATTTTTTTTGCTGTTTCTGTACTTTTCACGGATGAACAATATTAAAAAAAAAAATTGCTGTTTTTTTTTGCTCTCGGTTTTTCTAAGAAATTAGAAAAACCGATTAAAGTTTTTTTGCGGTTGTTTTGTTTATGCCGTTTTGGAAAAGCATCCGAAAAAAAAAAAAAAATTTGTTGTTACTGTTCACGTGCTACTGTTCACAGGGGACAGAATTAAAAAAAAAAAAAATTGTTTCGGTTTTTTACAGATAAAACCGTGTATAAAATAAGAAACATGCTTGTTTTGTTTTTCTTTGTTTATGTCGAGACCAAATAAAAAAAAGGATTTTTTTTTTGTTTTGGTTTTGGCCAATTAGTTATTGTGAAACGGTTCACAATTAAAAGATACCGAATTATTTTAAAGCAGTTTAAAATTTTGACGGACTGAATTCATATTACAAGTTTAATATGGATTAAGATTGAAATTAATGTGATTAATTGAGGAATTGTCACTTAATTTGATTTAAATAGGTGGTTTGGATTAATTAATCAACATAATTAAGGAATTGTGTCATGTATGTTTAATTTATTTTAGTTGATGCATTATATTTTAATTTGTTGAATGAATCGAATGAATGAATTTTATTTACGTATTTATTTTTGCAATCGGTTGTAAATTGTAATACTTAGTGTGGCCTTAGTCAAATTATGTTTTCGTAATGAAGGAACCATGATTTTTTATGTAATTATGAGATCTCGAATCTCCTTTATTTTTCTTTAGTTTTTGGGTTTTGAAATTAGAATGTAATAAATAGGTTTATTATGTAAATTTTATTTATTGTAATTTTCAAAAGAAGACTAAAGATGGAGATTGGAGCTCACTCCCGCTACATGGATCAAGATGGAACATCAAGACAAGCTTCTCGGGTCCAAAGGATGATTCCAAACTTGTATTTATTGTTCATTTTGATAGGATAGGCCACACTAGGATTTTTACTGTTTTTACGTTTTCATTTCTTTGCCTCTCATTCACATGTTAGTTTATGCATCATATTCCGCCTAAAACCAAACCACCTACTACTAAAATGCATGAAAATTGACTTATATAGGTTGTATGTTAGTTTTCATGGACATGCAGATGTCACTGTCTTTAAGCCATCACCTTAGTTTATTCATTCTCGCATGCTAGATATTAGTTCACTTAAAATTAATTAAAATAAAGATGATGGGATCTTCCTCTAAAAACGAAATTGAGATTAGTCTTTATAAGGGCAAACAACTATGAATCCCTTCTTCGTCGGTAGGCATAATATGACCCCTTCTACGTTGGATAAGTAGTTGTGTTGACTTAGTTTACCTCAACATCATAGTCCGAAGAGTTTCTCGTGATTATGATGGACTAAAGATAGAATTTACAGAAATTTATCGACCAAGAATTCTAACGGTAGAATTAGCTAAAAGGTTAGCTTATCAATTTACAGAGAATTGAGTCTTAGGATCATTTATATAATTCTTGAGGGAGGTCAATTGTATAAATGTTTTGAGTCTTCGCGTTATGACAGTAGTTCATTAGACTTAAAAATATAAACGATGCACATGCACATGCTTATTATTTTTATTCTTCTTCTCGCAGTGTAGAACACGATTATTTTTCATAATACTGTTACAACGAAATAGCTGGAAATAACGCAATCCCAATGCCTAGTGCCACACTTGATCGCGCGTCCTGGCTGAATGTATTCATGGACCAGATGAATCAGTTCACACGTCTGAAAAATGATGGGTCTAACTTTGCGGACTGGGAGGCGGCACTACGGAATGCTGCCATTGCTGACGGTAAGCTCAAGTACTTAACTGAGCCAATACCGGTCAACCCAGGCCCCAATGCAGGAGTCAACGAGACACTCGCTGATGTGACCATAATTAGCGCATATTTAGCCCCCGAATTAGCCTTGTTCCCATGTTTTTTAGTGCATATTTGGGTCATTTATTATCTTTAGTTCTTTGTTTTGCATATTCTTTTAGATTTTGATCCCTTGGTTGGAAAGGAGTAAGAATCTTGCATTTTCATGGCAAAACGAGACTAAATTGATCGAATTCAATGACCAAGCATCAAGGAGAGACAAGATTAGAAGGCCTTTGTACATATGATAGTAGATGAGCAATGTTGAGAAAGGATCCATGAGTCCCCAAGGAAATCCCCAAGGAATTTATGAAGAAAAGGGAAGAAAAGAAGAAGATGTCTTGCTGAGGCACAATCCGTGCAGATTGTCTACAATCCGACCGTCCTTCACCTGCACAATCCGTGCGGTTTTCCACCAAGACGCTCGGATTCCATCACCACAATCCGCCCGGATTCTCTTGAATCCGCTCGGGTTCTATCGCCAGAATCCGCCCGTCCCGACCCTAATCCGCCCGGATTCCTCTACAGCACGATTTCCTCTTCTCCAAGATACAAAGAAAGAAGCCCTTCCTTCGGAAAATACCGGCTCCTCCCTGCTCAATCTAAAAAGTGTAATTACTAGTTTAGCCCTTAGTTAACCCTAATGCATCCTCCTAATTTCCACTATAAATACCCCATTAGTCTAATTAGAAGAGCATGTTCTTCTTATCAATATTTAGAGTAGTTAATATCAATCAAATCTCTCTTTAGTTTTGTAATCAACAATTAATCAAGTTCTAATACAAGTTTTATTTCCTTAATCTCTCTTTTGTTCATCCTTTATTTTGGGTAATTGAAGATTATTTGGGTTATTATTGGGAGATTGACAACCTCTCAATCAAGCATTCAAGTACTTCTTTTATCTTTGCTTTATTATTGGAATCATTAGTAGGTATAATTCTCTTAATCCCTTTTTAATTATTGTTAATTACTTTCATTTATTCATCATGTTTCATTTTGTTGGTATGATTGACAACCTTGCTAGCATGATCAACATGATAATGAGTGAGTAGTCTCTTAGCTAGGGTTAATGGGTGATTAGGGGAAACCAACATGGGGAATGATTCATGCTTAAATTAATATGCTTTCATGTTTTATTTGCTTGCTTGTTTTGATCTCAACTCATGCACATGTTATATTTGATGAAATGCTAAGCCTATGAATCCTTGCATTTACCACCATCTCCTATCTTTTCAATGAGACTTGTAAGACATAACCCAACTTGAGTCTCATTAGACCATGCATGTTGTTGAGTAGGGAAGATTAAGTCAACTTCTAGGTGTTGTACAATCTAATCGATTCGGCTCCGGGACCCAAACTTTCCTAGGATTGTAAGATATAACACAACTCAATCCATCACAACAATAATTGCTTGCTTATAATTTGAGAACATGTTTGTATGATCAATTCCCATAATTCCCCTATGATCCCATGACACCCTAGTGCTTTTTAATCAATTGTTTACACCCCTTTTAGTTCATCTTGCTAGTTTATTTTCATTGCTATTTTAGTTAGTCACCTTCTACATCAACCCAATTTGTGACACCCCTAAGACACCACTAGTTGCAATAGAAATCTCATTTCAATACCCGTCCCTTGGGATCCAACCTTTACTTGCCTCTTTACTAATTGTAGAGTTGTTTGTGAAGTTATAAATTGTGTTTTGATTCGGACGTGACCCAACGACCACACCTTTAATTGTGGACACGAAACGGACCGATCAAAAATGGCGCCGTTGTCGGGGACGGTGTTTACTTGATTTAGATTTCTTTTTATTGTTATTAGTTGTGTCTTTCTTCGCCTTGGGGAAGTAAAACTCCTCAAGATTTGTTCTAATTTTTTTCGAGTTGTTTGATATTTTGCATGTCTAGAAGGTCACAAGGTGATTTGTTACCTTTTGACCGTGAAATCGAAAGAACCTTGACGAACAATAGGAGACTTGTTAGGAGGAATTTAAGAGGTATTAGTGAAGTTGTTCAACCAACTATTGAGTTCATCAACCCTTTCGCAATAGAAGGAGAGCAGAACCCATTACACAATACCCCACAAAATCAACCTACAATGCCTAAATTCTCGTCACACTCCGTACCCACCGAGGAGAACCTACCCAATGGTACTCCTACACCATAACATCTAACCGGAAATTTTATTGCCAAATCCTCCTTTATACAATTAGTCGAAAGGAGCCAATTTGGGGGGATGCCTAGTGAAGACCCTCATTCTCATATGGAAACCTTTTGCGACTATTGTGATGCAATCTCTCAAACCGGTGTGACTCAAGACCAAATTAGATGGGTCTTATTTCCTTTTTCTCTAATCGGCACCGCGAAACAATGGTTGAAGGGCCTTCACAAGGCCACCCTCGGAATAGATTCTTGGAAGAAGTTGGCTCAAGCTTTCTACAAAAAAATTCTACCCACTGGAAAAGACTAACATGCTAAGAGCTCAAATTACGGGTTTTAAGCAAAGGGATGAAGAATCTTTGTATGAAGCTTGGCAGCGGTTCAAGGGAATTTGTTGCTCATGTCCTCACCATGGACTTAGCGAATGGTTCTTGGTACAACAATTTTGGAATGGATTATATGAGGATTCAAGGAACATTCTCAACATGGGATCAAATGGAATGTTCACCGAAGTTGATGACAATCAAACATGGAACAAGATTGAGGAAATGGCGGTCCATAACTCACAGAAGGACTGAAGTCTTAAATAGATGACACATTATGGGCATATCATACTGCCTTTAAAACACCGATTGGTGCATCACCATATCGGTTGGTTTATGGGAAGTCTTGTCATTTACCTATTGAACTAGAGTGTAAGGCTTGGTGAGCTATTCGTGAATTAAAATATGATCCTAAGTTGTGTGGTCAGAACCGTTTATTGCAGCTAGATGAACTGGAGGAGTTTAGGCTAAATGCCTATGATAGCTCGCCATCTATAAAGAGAAAACAAAGAGATGTCACGACAAAAAGTATCATACCTCAAGAATTCCATGTCGGGCAGAAGGTGTTGCTGTTTAAGGCCCGACTGCGCTTGTTTCCTGGTAAGCTGAAGTCCAGGTGGAGTGGCCATTATACTGTGACTGTTGTCACTAAATTTGGGTCCGTTGAATTAGAGAATTCCGAGGGCGAAAGATTTAAAGTGAATGGTCAATATGTGAAGCATTACTATGAAGCAAACGACTTGGTTGGCAAGGTCGAAGTTTTCTACTTTGACAATCCAGATGAGCCAGACAATTGAAGACAAAAGGTCGTGCGGGACCTCTTAAACCTGCGGTAGCCGGGAGGCAACCCGACTTGTAATTTGTTATAGTTTTAGTAAAACTTTTAGTTACTTTTGTGTGCCTTAGTTGTTAGTTTTCTGAACAATAAGGTGAACTTGAACTTGCTTTGTTAGTTCTGTAGGTTGTTTATTGCGTTTTTTGCAGGAACCTCACGTGATTAGCTTGATCGAGTACTTTGTGTCTCACGATCGAGCACTTCTACTGCCAATTCTACTCAATCGAACACCTACTTCTCTCGATCGTGTACTTACAAAAGAGGACATCTCGATCGAGAACCGCATCTCGTCGATCGAACATTTTCTCTGGTCCAATCCAATCGATCGAATGCCATATTCCTCGATCGAGTAATACTGCTTGGACCCGTAACCTGTGAGGTTATTCCGGGGTTGTTTACGACCTCCCACGTTGTTGGCTAGTTTAGGGAGGTCGTTAATCGCGATTATCTTGTAAGTTTTCCGAGCTTACAATCTTGTTTTCTCTTCAGTTTTCATTTTCTTTCCCTATTTTTGGTACAATGAGGGCATTGCACGGTTTGGTTTGGGGAAGGTATGCATCCATATTTGTGTCTGCATATTGTTTATTGCATTTCGCATTTCAGTTTGCACGTTTATTTTTCTATGCAATGTTTTTTTTTTCAAAAATTAAAAAATCTCATAAATATTTAAAAACCATCTAAAAAAAAATTCAACATTTCACGTTTATTTTTGCATTTAGGTTGAGTCGGAATGATGGAACTTTTATGCTAGTTTGAGTCTTTTACCCTTGCCTTGCACATTCTTAACATTTTTGTTGGCATATTAATGTGCAAAATTTACGAGTTTTTGGTTTAAACTTATCTAAACAAATAGACTTGACCCTAATATTGGCAAGTTATATATGCATTCTAAGATTTAGAGCTTGATAAACTGGTGACATTCATGACCGGTTTCATTTATGATGTGAGTAGTACTCTCTATAAGACATGTAACATCAATTTGCACGTACATGATGCTCTTTTCTCGGTACCTATATGCATTCGGTCTGCGGTGGTGACACACGTGAAGAGGTAACTTACAACCCTCCTTTCATTATTACCCATAAACTTCACATTAGCCAAATTTGCCTTCTGACCCCCTAACTACATCCAAAACTTAGCCTGCCCTGTCAAGCTAGTTCAGTGGTTTTTGTGGGTATGTTGTTATCCATTTCAGCTTTGGTTCGCTTTGAAAGATTTGAAGTTGGTAGTGTGAATTGAAGAAGAAGAAAAATGAAATTAAAAATATTGAAAAATAAATATGAAAGAAAGAAAAAATATGATGAAGAAAAAGAAAAAAAACATATGGAAAAGATCATTGAAGAGTGCTCCCTTACTTATCATTATTTTTCATGAGGAGTCTTTTGATGGTGTGAGTGATGATTTGCCACAATGGCACGGTTTTACGTTCTATATTGAGTAGTGAAGCGGAATGAGTGGATAATTTGGTTATGGTTGTACTAGCTTGGCTTTACCTCCACTTATCCAAATTTATGTTGCCCCTTCTTACCCAATTACCTCACCTCACTACATGTAAGTCCTCGGCGTGTGTCTCGGTCCTGATTGGTTGGAATGCATATGTACGGTCGGTAGAAATCGGTTTCATGTTAGCTGCATGCATGTTCTTATAGGTCGAGTTAGGTGAGCGTCTTTATTTCCTTCTATCTTATACAATTATACTCACCCTGTGCTTAATTTGTGGGATGAGTGACCCGTGAGAGTCCGATATATTCTTGCAAGGTCGACGGTTCAATAGTTTAAAGCATTGATTTAAGTCGTTTGCACATGCCATTCGCCACTTTGTTAGTTGTTGCATTAAATTGGTTTTGGTAGACGATTTGTAGCTTGTAAGTTGGTCTCGTTCCACTAGTTGTCTTTAGTTGCATTTATAGTTTGCTTGGGGACAAGCAAAGGTTTGGTTTGGGGAGGTTTGATACGTGTATTTTATATAAGGTTTTTACCCTATATTTACACGCATTTCTGTGTTATTTATGTGGCATTTAGCTACAAATGTCCCTCGAATAGTCTACTTTGGTCTATCTTGTGTTATTGCAGGAATGAGCCGGAATGAGCATAATCGAGCCTAAGCTTGTCCCGTTTGCATGCATTTTGGAGAAAGAAGGATCGGAGCCCGGATATTGTCGGCTAAAGATGCGTGAAGTGATCCCGGAAGATGTTTTGAGTTGATCTACGCTTCTACAATGCTTTCATTCTCGATCGACCAAGATTGGTTGTCAAAAACGGTCGATCGAGTAACTATGTCACTTGAGTTCCTCGATCGAGTGCTTCTATATGCTCGATCGAGATGGGTATCTTTTGAGTTCCATGATAGAGTGCTTATGCTACTCGATCAAGAGGTTTGTTGCTTATTGTCCTCGATCGAGTAGTTTCATTCTACTCGATCGAAGGGTTTAACTTATTATGCAATCTTTTAGTTTAATTTCGGATATTCTATTTTGTATCTAGGAATAAATAAGAGAAAGGAGGGCAGTCATTCGCTCCTCTTCCTCTTCTCTCTCTCTGATCTCCTCTCTTAGAAATCTACTCTTTAGACCTAATTCTCCATTTGCTTGGAACTTCTTTGTAATCGGTATTTCCGATCCTTAATTCTTTTACTTTTTATTATTGCAATATTTATTTCTTATTCTTTTCATCCTTTCTCCTTTATTCTTTCTCTTGTCTTTGTTAGCAATTTATTCGTTATGTCTAGTTTAATTGTTATGGTTGTTGTTACTATTCTCTCAACATAAATTATGCATAGCTAATCTTCTATGCTAGGACATAGGGGAGCCATGGTAATCAGGGAGGTTATGAATAGGTGATTGGGGCTTGGTGCAAATCAGATTTGTGTTGTTAATAATTGCATCTAATAGCGTTTAGTTGCTTGAGTCGACGCATTCATCTAATTGATTCAGTACACCTTGATCTAGATCGAGAGATTGGAAGGGGTAAGACTTGCAATGAACATTAGGGCATACTAATGAGGGTGAAAGCTAAGTTAGTATTGTTTTAGGGCAAATAGCGGACCAAGAGAACCTTTTCATTACCCCATAGACCGAATTTATGCTAACTTTTGACCCTAGATTGCTTTCCTAGAATACCATGGTGAACCGACTGTCCTAGCTATTTCTCCCTTTCTGCTAATCTCTTTAAAGCTTATTCCTTATTTCTTTCCCTGATCTCTTTCTCTTCATCTCTGTAGTTTAGAACCATAATACTCAGAACCCCCAAGAACGGTTACTTAGACAGACTTAGTTTAGCATACATTTTCCCATCTCCCTGTGGATTCGATTCCCGACTTGCCTCTGCTGCATTAGTTAGAGCCAGTTGGTTTTATTTTTGATAGGGTTGCGACAATCGTGTCATAAGTGACTTACTCGATAGAGTAAGTCGGTTCTCCAGGTTAATTCTGCCGGGTTTTGTTAGCATTGCGTGAATGATATATAAAGTATTCCGTCAGTTCCTTTTTCACTTTTTATCTTTTCTAAAACCACTCAAGAGAAAAACAAGTTACCCTAATTTCTTCTTCGCGTTGCTATCAAATCCCAAAGGCTAGGGTCGTCGGATCGTCGTGTTTTATACGCCGTTGAGTTCGTCGTATTGTGGGTAAGATCCTTGTATAGTTTTTATGCCTTTTCGTTGATTTTTTTTAAAACCCTAATTGGGTATTTTGGGGGATTTTGGGAGTATGATGTGTATTAGATAGTAATTGTATGAATAGGTGGTGGTTTCGTAGAGGAGCAATATTGAATAGCTGATTTGTGACGATCTGGTGATTTGATTATTCCAGGTAGGGTTTCCATACTCGGTTATTGATTACATGGTTTTGATGGTGGATTGTTGTGGTTGTTTATTATTGTTTATCTTTATCGTATTGGTAATTGTTGTTGTATAATTTGGTTGGTTGTGTTTGTCTATGGTTCGCGAGGCGCGTTCTCGGATGAGTGAAGTCACTTGCGGGAGTGGCTTCACACCCTTGATTCGCCCTCTGTGGAACTCGCCACAGGAGGGGATGTGCACATTAAGGAACTTAGGTTTTCGCTCGGAATAGATGAGCAGGGATTTGGTGGGTACGCCTGCGGTCCCCCACTGGCGGCGTGGAATATCTGTTGCGATGGATATTCTGGCAGGACTACACACTTTAGTGTGTAGTCAGGTGTGTGGAGATGTGACGGAGTTGGGTGATGCGTGTTGTGTATCTTGTGTGTCTGGTTTTTTGTAATCAGTAATTGACCCCGTTTAAATGTTTTGAAAACTGTAATGATCCATTCGCAGATGGTGAACAGTTATTGAGCAGGTATGAGATGGCTTGCGAGAGGGATAGCTGGGATGGAGTTATCACGTGTCACTAGAGTCTTCCGCTGTGTCCTTGAACTCGTTTACTTTTTAGTTGGTTTTGGGTTTTGGAACACTGGACTTCATTTATCAGTTTTGGAATTTTGATGTTGTAATCACTGAAACCCATTTATTTAATTAAGTACGTTTCTTTATGGTCAATTTGATATACATTGCCTCGGGTAACCGAGATGGTAGCATTTCCATACATTAGGTGGTCTTGGTAAGGCACTTTGGTGTATGAGGGTGTTACAATATTACCCTTCCTTTAACTAATAAACTTGCTTTTCACAATGTTTTATACGTTCCTTTAATTTCCCCTAATATTTGTCCATCTCACAACTTTGCTTAGATAACAATGCTTACATTAAATTTTCTCATGACAAATTTTTCTAAAGGAACTCAAAACGCATCGAATTTTTCTAAGCGAAGCGTCTAATGGTGGAGTCTATGAATGGTATCCCCCTCAACCTACTGCATAAATTACTCATTTTTCCAACAACCTAGCGCGGCATCATCGTCTTAGTCATCCATCGGCGAAGATATTACGTTATTTATTTATTTTGGTGGAAATGTTAGTAGTATTAAAACAGCCCAAAGGATAATCACCATTTACAGACTTCCGTTTTTACCTATTCACTTTTGACATACAAACTTAGCAATTAAAAAAGGCTAACTACAACTAGACTTAATCTGCAACAAAGTTCACATAAGGCTTCTCTGTGTACACCAACTAATATACCCATGTTTTAATCCACCCAACTAGTAAGTCATTAGTCTCATTTTGCACTCCTCCTTTACTTTTTGTATAATATGAATAGGATGCATCACATAGCATTCAACCCTGAAACTATTTCTTGCTAACCAGACATGATATTGAACTACCACAATCAAAGAACATAGCAACAGTCTAACAAACTCCGAGTATTTCCTTAATCTCAACATATCTTCATTAGCACATGAATAAGTTCTCATTGGGATATTTAACCATTCAAACAACCTACAGTAGCATCTCTTTGTATACTGGCAATCCAGGAAAAGATGTGTGTAATTCTCAGGAGGATTTCCACACAGGTAGCATTAAGTCTGACTGGTGAACCTCTTCTATTGACCCTATCAAGAGTTAGCAGTTTGCCTTGCTGTATCAACCATGCTACAAACATATGTTTTGGTATATTAAATCTGTTCCAGACTATCTTTGCCCATGTTATAATTGTTATGAGTGAGCCATTCATCTCCACTTGCAATTGTATAATCAGCATCTGCCCCCAACCATTTATCATTTTGTTATTTAAGTACTAGTTTTTCAATAAAAGATGATCCTTTTTCTTTTGATTATTGTAACTCTTGTCATGTCCACAAGAGTCATAAACTTGAGTTTTCGTCCTCTACCTTGCTTACTAAAGGATCGTTAGATTTAATTTTCAGAAATGTATGGTCACCCTCGATTGTTTCGTATGATTCATTCAAATATTATATTATTTTCGTTGATCATTTTACTAAATATGATTGGTTATATCCGTTAAAATTAAGATCTGATTGTTTGGGCTAAAATCCACACAATAAGGAAAGCCCACTTGGTAAGTAATGGATCATAAAGGAAGGAGCGGAAGAAGGGGAGCCGACGATTGGGAGCAAGAGCGCGGAAAGGGGTAATGGGCCAGCAGGTGCGTAAAGAAGGAGGCCAAAGCCCGCTGAAGGAAGCATCCGTGTTTAGGGAAGATAAATCAGGGAGAAGTCAGTGAGCATTCAGGGAGATCAAGGAGAATTGAGGGAGATAGTGAGATATGGAAAGAGTTATTATAGAAGTTGTATTCCTTTCCATAAACATGGTAGGATACACCTAGGGTTCTTACCTTATAAATAGCAAGGGAAGCAATCAAAGAAGGACATTCAAGATCACACATATAAAATACCTCGTGCTAGCAAGGTTTACATTACGCATCAATTGTATTCATCCTCCCATTCAAAGATAGTGCAATATTTGGCAGGGTACCGTCCCTCCCGCGGTTGTTCCCACATTGGGTTTTCCGCGTCACCAAATCTTACGTGTCAATTTACATTCAATACTTTATTTCCTTATTTAAACATGAAACATAAACGATCAATCAAGCAACGAACGAGTAAGACCGCATTGACCTAATACAATTAACTTGGTAAAAATCACCTAAACAGTTTGGCGCCCACCGTGGGGGCATTGTGGTCGTCAATCGTTGATAATCTAAATTCACCATGGATAAGCAAGTATCAGAAGCCGTGTTAGGGAGTATTCAACCGTCGTTGCCACCAAATTCTACTTAAAACCCGGCATCAACGGTGTCAATGCAAGTTCCTGGGGACACCTCAAGAACCATACCTACGGCAAAAACTTCTTTGCCTCCTAAAACCCCTGCTGTTACAACCCAAGCCAGATCAGATAAAGGAACAGCGAGCTCAGGCCTCACCCCACCGCCCAATCCAACACAAATCTTGCTCGCTGGCGTAGAGAACCTTCAAAAAGCCATGTAAACATGAGAGAAGACCGGAAAAAAGCTGAAGCTGAAACAAGAAAAAGCGACAGAGAGCTCTTGGCACAGATAGACATTCTGAAGCAGCAATCTGCCACATCAGCAAGCAAGGTAGGTGAAGGAAGAGCTCCAGTAGTGGATCTAAAACAGAGGGCATTCGGCAGCAGGAATCCGCCTCGACAGGTACCAGCTGAACTAGTAACGAGGCTGGATCTAGCTACAGTATCGTCAGATGAAAGAATAACCCCACAAGGGCTAGGATATCTCACACCAGATAACTGGCCCCCAGCCAGCCACGTGGAAGCACGAACAGGTGGCACCCCTATTGATAATTTTGTAGCAACCGGCCACACACCTGGAGCAGGGTCCGCGGTAAACCCGCAAGTGAACTGGCAGCAAGGAATAATAGTAACCTCAACCCTCCTAGCTACCGGAACACATCAGAACCTTCAAGAGTTTGGGTCATGAGGTAGCGCATTGAATCGACAAGCGGGCCGACAAAGGACCCATTCAGCAAGATAACAAATCGCGATTGGAGTTAAGAGAGATGTTAAGTAGGGTTCCAGGATTGCCACCCCCACTTGAGAAAGCAGCACCTGACAGTTATGCCGACTCGCCATTCGAGGACGCCATATCCATCACAGCCATGCCAAAAGGATTCACAAATCCAAATATTCCACTGTTTGACGGCACAACAAATCCCTTAGACCATATAAGCCAGTACAAGCAGAAGATGATGACAGTAACAGCCGTAGGGCAGGTCAAGGAAGCTTGCATGTGTAAAGGATTCGGATCCACCTTAAAGGGGCCGGCACTTCGATGGTTTGTGAGTCTACCCAACAGGTCGATCTCCACATTTGCTGAGTTGGTAAACGCATTTACCCAGCAGTTTGCAAGCAGCCGGAAGCCACAAAAGCATGCAGGAGATTTATACAGAATCGTCTAGGGGGTAGGAGAAACCATTGGAGAATACAATACTAGATTCAACAATGAGAAGGTGGCAGTACGGGAATGTGATGTTTCAACGACAGTAGAAGCTTTCAGGAGAAGCCTCCACCATGACTCTGACCTGTACAAGCAGCTAACTATGCACCCTTGTCATAACTTTGAACGGTACAAGAAAAGGCAGCATCCGCAATCAGATTAGAGGAAAACATTCTAGATAAAACTAGCCTGTCTAATACACCAAGCGTCTCCAGCACCTCAGCCGTAGAAAAGTCAGGAAGAAAACAATCTACAAGTAAAAGGGACGAAAGGTATAGGCCATATGGAAGGGGAGTCAACAGAATCGAAGAAATCAGCTACTCCCTACTCTGGCAGAGTATGGATTCACTACAGGCATCAGAGGAATCCCGAAAGCACTCAGGGAGATGGGAGATGGAGTAAGATGGCCCAAGCCACCAGTAGAAGGACAGGCATGGCGAAAAGATAGCAAGAAGAAGTGTGAGTTCCATCGTGACATTGGACATAACACTGAGGACTGCTACACACTACGAAGAGAGATCGAGAGCCTGTATGAGTAAGGTGAGCTGAACCACCTATTATCACGTGGGGGCAAGCAGCAGGATAAAGTAGGTTTCGCGAAACCTTCAAATCCACCCACATGCACCAAGATAATAAACGTGATAACAGGCGGCTCAGACCTAAGTGGGCTGACGTACTCAGCAGCTAAAAGACATGCCACTAAGACCAAAGGACATAGACCAGCAAATTCTTGCAAAATTTCTCATAGTGATTTACCAGCTGTCACCTTTGATGAAGGAGGCACATATAACGAACGGGAACATCACGACGCACTCATTATCACCTTGTCAATGGCTAACTACACAGTCAGAAAGGTCTTGGTAGATACAGGCAGCTCGGTCAACCTGATTATGTTAAAAACTATTGAAAACATGGGATTCAGTGAGAAGGATTTACAAAAGAAAACTATCCCACTGGTAGGCTTCAGTGGGGAAACAGCCAACTCACTAGGCGGGATAGTCATCCCAACCTATGTGGGAGGGGTCAACAAGCAAGTCAGATACCTGGTCATAGACGGACAATTACAGAAGCAGCCTGTTCGGGATGGGTACATTGAGCCCCCACTGAAGAACTAGATCAAATCAACCTGGACAAGCTGCACCCAGAGAGAACTGTGCTAATTGGAGTTGGATGTTCAGGAAGCTTGAGGCAACAACTAATCAAATTTCTACAAGATAACATGGACTGTTTCGCATGGTCGCATGACGACATGATAGGGATAGACCCGTCCATCATAACGCATAAACTCAGCGTGGATCCAAAGTGTAAACCCATCCAGCAGAGAAGAAGGAAGTTTGCAACCAAAACAAATAAGGTAATTAATCAAGAGGTAGATAGCCTTCTGGCAGCAAAGAAAATAAGAGAGGTAAAATATCCAGAGTGGTTGTCCAACGTGGTGGTAGTACCTAAGAAGAATGCAAAGTGGAGAGTATGCGTGGACTTCACCAACCTCAACAAAGCATGCCCTAAAGATCCCTTCCCACTGCCTCATATCAATGCAATGGTAGATGCGACCGCTGGACATGAGATGCTGACATTTCTGGACGCATGGAGTGGTTACAATCAAATCAAAATGGATCCTGCAGATCAGGAGAAGACGACATTCATGTCTGAAAGAGGAATATATTGTTACAACATCATGCCATTCGGCCTAAAGAATGCAGGCTCCACATATCAGAGGCTGGTCAACCGCATGTTTAAAGAGCAGATAGGAAGAACTATGGAAGTATACATCGATGATATGATGGTGAAATCAGAGAAAGCCAAAGATCATATCCGACACCTGGCAGAAACATTTAGCACCCTGAGGGAATACAAAATGAAGCTAAATCCATCTAAATGCACCTTCGGAGTATCGTCTGGCAAATTCTTAGGCTACATTGTAACACAAAGAGGGATAGAAGTCATCATCGATCAGATTAAGACTATTTTGCAATTGGAGTCACCTGAAAAGCCTAAGGACGTTCAAAGACTAGCTGGCAAAGTAGCAGCCCTGAGCAGGTTCATCCCAAGATCCCCAGATAAGTGCAGGTTATTCTACGACATACTAAGAAAGAGCCAAAAGTTCGATTGGACCGCAGACCACGAGCAAGCATTCAGAGAGCTGAAACATTACCTCAACAACCCGCCACTACTGTCAAAACCGGAACCAGGAGAACCACTGTACCTCTACCTGGCCGTCACAGAGGTGGCAGTGAGCGCTGTAATAGTCATAGAGCAAGAGAAGGAATAGAGGCCAGTATAATATGTAAGCAAGTCTCTGATGCCAGCAGAGACCAGGTACACATCTCTCGAAAAACTAGTACTAGCTCTGGTAGTAGCATCTTATAAGCTGCGCCCCTATTTTGAGTCCCACACCATACATGTTGTGACAAACTACCCGCTGAAGTCTGTCATAAGGAAACCCGAACTCGAAAATAGAATGTCAAAATGGTCTGCACCTTAGTGGGTATGATATCCAAGATGACCCCAATGGCAATCAAGTCGCAAGCATTAGCGGACTTTGTCTCAGACTTCAGTCCAGCCATCCAAAATCTGGCAGATGAGGAAATCCTCGCCCTAGAGGGAAATAGGGACGTGGAGATCTGGCAGATGCACATTGACGGAGCCTCCAATCAAAGGGGGGCATGTGTAGGGTTAATCCTGCGATCACCACAGGGGGATTTGATAGCACAAGTAGTAAGATGTAAATTGAAGGCAACCAATAATGAAACAGAATATGAGGCTTTGATACTAGGAATGCAGCTAGCCCTGGAATTAGGAGTCAGGCACCTGCACATATCCAGTGACTCCATGCTAATAGTCAACCACGTAAATGACGAGTTTATAGCCATAGATTCAAATATAATGGCCTACTTAAAGGTAGCAAAGGAGTTAAAGCAAAAACTCAAAACTTGCAAGCTCAAGCAGGTTCCCAGAGATATGAATGTGGAAGCAGATGCCTTAGCAACTCTGGGGGCAACGTTCAAGCCGATAGAACTATCCAGTATTCCCATCGCACATATGCTGGAACCTTCTATCCAGAAGACAGATGAAATAGACAAAGGAGAACTGGAGGATCAGCAGGACGAAGTGGGAGTTCAGACAGCTACGGAGGCTGGGGAAGACTCCCAGCCGCCTGACCAATCAGCTATACAGGCACATGACTGGGATTGGCACACACGCTACCTAGACTGGCTGCGTCATAGCAAGTTGCCAGATGACAAGAAGGAAGTAAGAGCTTTCAGAGTAAAGGCCTCCAAATTTATACTAACTGATGATACACTCTTCAGGAAGTCACTGGCAGGTCCCTACTTATGATGCCTGCACAAAGAGGAAGCACATACCGTTTTACATGCTCTCCATAGTGTAGAATGTGGAAACCATGCAGGGGGCATGAGTCTGTCAAATAAAGCTCTCAGACAAGGATACTTCTGGCCAGCAATGAGGGCAGATGCAGCAGAATACGCACGCAAGTGTGACGCCTGCCAGCGCTCAGCACCAATGATCCATCAGCCAGTAGAGCCCTTACACCCTATCATTTCTCTCTGGCCGTTCATGACATGGGGTATGGACATAGTAGGACCCCTACCAAGAGCCACAGGGAACAGGATATGGATGCTGGCGATGACAGATTACTTCTCCAAGTGGATAGAGGCAGAAGAATTCACAGAAGTGAAGGACAAACAAGTCATCTCTTTCATAAAACGCAATATTATCTGCAGGTTTGGTATCCCGTCAGAGATCATATGTGACAATGGCTCACAATTCATCTCCAACGATGCTGAGGGATACTGCGCCAGATGGAACATCACCTTGAAAAAATCAGCACCCAGGACTTCAAAGTCTAATAGGCAAGCTGAGTCCAGCAACAAAATTATCATGGATAAGCTGAGAAGGAGGTTACAGGAGTTAGGAGGAAAGTGGGCAGATGAATTGCCACTGGTGTTATGGTCAGATAGAACGACGCCAAAGATAGCAACAGGCCAAACACCCTTAAGCCTGGTGTTTGGTGCGGAAGCAGTCATTCCGTCAGAGGTTCTGGTTCCCACTCATAGGTATGGATGTATGACAGGGGAACTGAACACATGAGAGATGGTCAGGAGCCTGGTCACAGTAGACGAGCTGGGAGCAAGTACAAAAATACGTCTAGCTGCCTACAAGCAGTCAGTGGCCATGAGTTACAACAAAAATGTGAAAGTCAGGCTCCTAGAGGTAGGAGACCTGGTTCTCCGTGAAGTGTTCCAGAACACTAAAAATCAAAAGGCAGGCAAATTCGCCTACAAATGGGAAGGACCATACCAGGTAGAAGGAGTTGTTGGCCGTGATGCATACAGACTGATGACTATGGACGGTCAAATCATACAACGCCTATGGAACATACTTCACCTGAAGAGATATTACTTTTAATAATAAGTAGATTTTAGCCTACAGGGTAATGTACTATGGAAAGCCAAATTATTTTAAAATAAAAGAAAGTCCAGTAGTAGGCATACTACCAATTCCATTCCCATCTCCGGTGTCTCTGACTCTTTCAAATTTTAAATTGCTATTGGATGGTGTGGTCTGACAACGTCCTGGGACCACAATTGCTCAGGTACCCATGAGAAGGCGTTAGGTACTTCACATCATTCTAATAGGGTTTTCTATTTTCAGGCTTCTCTAAGTACATCACTCTGAATCCTAATGTCTATGGTACGTTGAAAGTGTATCTAGCAGGACTGTCAACTGCCAACGCGGGGTGACAAGGCACATGGCACTCCAACATGTCTAACCTACTTTCTCCACTAGGAGCACCCTCACCAGGCGGACTGTGGAACATACGAAAGGGAGCCTGGTTGACAGCTAAAAATGATTACCCAGCTACCCCTGATACCACCCCCTGGACGTAGCTCGCACTAATCGCAATTAATCAGGGCCCCAGCATGCATGCACACATATATGGAACGTAGGGATCTCTGCGCTACCAGAATCCTGCAGCGTCCCATTGGTCCTATAATGACGATAAACTTGCCTAAAGTACGCCCCTGTTGGCTCTAAAATATGATGAACACACCTTGCGTCATGAACAAGATTAAGTAGTCAAAATTGCGGCATACGTCTAAATCAGCCATCAGGCTGACACGGCAGCTAGCTGAGTCTAAATCAACCTTTTCAGGCTAACATGACTGGTCTAAATCAACCTCTAAGGTTGACACGGCCACCCCTCCTTACAATGCGGCACATGCGTAAATCAGTCAACAGACTGACGCGGCAACTAGCTCAGTCTAAGTCAGCCTCCTCAGGATGACACGACTCGCCTAAATCAGTCAACAGGTTGACACGGCAACCTCCTAAACAAAAACGAAATTTAACACACAATATGTAATTAAAACTTGCCAAACTAGGGCAAGGGTATTCCAAAAATCTGGCCGAAAATACGGCCCCAGAGCTTAATCGCCACCATGGCGAGCTACCAGAAAAGTGTTTCAAAATATTACAAGTCTGCCACCAAAGGGTCAGACTACCAGAAGTTCACTGATATAAAAAAAAAAAACTTCTTAATTGTCGGTCACATAAATGACCTCCATATCTAGCATCTTTTCTGCCTCCTCCTGCTGACCATCTGTTTCAGGTACGGGACCAGCTTGCACACCCTCAGCTACCACAGCTTCCTGAGCTCCATCAGCAAGATCCTGGGCAACCCAAAGATCCTTAGCGGCTGCTCGGCCGGCGCAAAATAGGAAAATTCACCTCGCCAACTTCGGGCATCAGGATGCTCAGGTCAGGTTGCATCGGATACAGGGTCTCCAACCGCCTCTCTTATTCTTCAATAGCTTGCAGAGTTGGAGGCTCCTCAAGGGCAGCACGCATTCCGCTGATCTTACCCCGCCAGGTAGCATAGGCAATAATGTTTGAGGCCAGGGTAATCAACTCACTAATACTCTCCTCAGAGCGTTTCAAGGAGTCATAGAAAGTGGTGCAAACCTCCTGGGTACGAGCCAGCTGATCAGCCCCTTCCTTCAGCTTCTTCTTTGTGCCGGCTAGATCTGCCTTTAGCTCAGCTATCTGTTCTCTCAAATCAGCGCGCTGCTTCTCTAGATCAGCGATGGACCCAGCCAGCTCCCTGTTCTTGGCGCTAGTAGCACGGCTGGTGGTCTGCACTATGTTGATCATCTTCCTGTTATAAAGAGCAGACTGGAAGGCCTGGGGGTAAGGAAAGTCAAAGTTAGCAGGAATTGAAGATAAGAAACTTAGAACAGGTGGAAGACGAAGGGTACTCACCATGAAAGCATTATGCACATCGTTCTCAGCCATCTCCTTAGGACCAAACTCCGAGAAAGCATCAACCAGAGGAGGGAAGAGCAATTGGTCAATTTCAGGCCAGTATGGCACCTTGTCAACATTTCCAAAGCCCTCTGGAAAATGGACGATGATGCCACCGCTAGAGGAATCCAGAGGTTCAGTGCGAGCAGAGCTGGAATAAGTAGGAGGTGACTGGAAAGAGGCAGCAGGGGCGCTCCTCTTGGAATCAGACGCCACGTCAGGACTCACAGCGGACCTTTTTCTTTTAGCACTCTGGAGGATAGCCTCCAAAGGGTCAACTTTTGAACTTGCAAGCAGTCATTATTTCAGGTGTCAGGAAGGGTTAGACAGCCAACAAGGTTGCACGCAGGTAAAGAAGGCTTTAGGCAGCTTACCGGAAGACATGTTGTGGGTTGATTACAGGGGGTAGAGGAAGAAGCAGGAGAATATCCAGGCAGCAGATCAGGGAACTTCCTCTCGCTTAGAGGAATGCAGAACAGTTTGTTGCGAGCAGGGATCGGGGCACCAATGCGGGTTAGGTAGCAGGGACATGCATAAAAATGACAGAGTAAGCCAGTAAGCATTGGGGTGAACAAGCCAGGCGTCAGGAAAGCTACTTACTTGAAGTAATAATCCATTTCTCGAAGATATAGTCAGCAGGAGGCTGGATAGAAGCCTTCCTCATATAAAAGAAGTCTTCAAACCATTTCTCGTCCTAAGACTTTGACACATGCTTGAAGGGAGTCTCACCAGAACCCCGGAGCGAGAATTGGCCCTTCCCCAGGGACCTGATATCGTACATATGGGCCAAATCGCCCAGAGACATGGAGTTTCCAGAGTTCTGACATGCAGCTAAAGAGTAGAGGAGAACCCTCCAAACAGTGGCCGAGATTTGTGCCATAGCAAAGTTGTTGGTAAAGATGAAGTCTTGGATAAGTTTTGGAAAGGGGAAACGGAGACCGTATCTAAATGGGTATAAATAGAAACAAACCCACCCCGGACGAATATCGTCAGCCTTTTGACCCGGTTCGGGGATGGCTATCTCAACCCCATCACCAAGGCCGAGCATACCCTTGATTAAGGGAATATCAGCGGGAGTCAGGGCGGAGTCACAGGTATGGGGTGAGTAAAAAGATTTCGCGAAGGAAAGACGGGGTCTGGATTCCGGTCAGTTGGGGTAGAGGATGAAGAGGCTTGTCAGGTCTTTCCCATAATTGAAAAGAGAAAAGAAAGGACGGAAGGGAGAAATACCTGGTGAAGAGGACGGCGGGAGCGAAACAGTGAAGCCGGCGAAAAAAGAGAAAAGGGAGAGATGAGAATAAGGGGAAGAGTTTTTGGGGAAATAATGGAAGTGAGTAAATGAAGTGGGGAGGGAGTTGAGATTATAAAGGAAGAGAGAGAGAAAGGGGCGAGAGAAATGAGGAGGAGGGCGGGGAGTTATGATGAGTGTGCATGGGAGGAAGTGTAAATGACGGCTTAGGGTTTTAAATAATCAACTATGTAAATTCCTTAATCGACGCCTCGAAGCGTACCTCGCAATAAATTGGGGGTAAACTGTTTGGGCTAAAATCCACATAATAAGGAAAGCCCACTTGGTAAGTAATGGATCATAAAGGAAGGAGTGGAAGAAGGGGAGCCGATGATTGGGAGCAAGGGCGCTGAAAGGGGTAATGGGCCAGCAGGCGCGTAAAGAAGGAGGCCAAAGCCCGCTGAAGGAAGCATCCGTGTTTAGGGAAGATAAATCAGGGAGAAGTCATGGAGCATTTAGGGAGATCAAGGAGAATTGAGGGAGATAGTGAAATATGGAAAGAGTTATTATAGAAGTTGTATTCCTTTCCATAAACATGGTAGGATACACTTAGGGTTCTTACCCTATAAATAGCAAGGGAAGCAATCGATGAAGGACATTCAAGATCACACATACACAATACCTCGTGCTAGCAAGATTTACATTACTCATCAATTGTATTCATCCTCCCATTCAAAGATAGTGTAATATTTGGCAGGGTACCGTCCCTCCCGCGGTTGTTCCCACATTAGGTTTTCCGCGTCACTAAATCTTACGTGTCAATTTATATTCAGTACTTTATTTCCTTATTTAAACATCAAACACAAATGATCAATCAAGTAACCAACGAGTAAGACCGCATTGACCTAATACAATTAACTTGGTAAAAATCACCTAAACACCGATGCAACTACTATTTTTATTCCTTTTCGTAAACTTGTAGAAAAATTCTTTAATCGTCCAATTCTTCAAATATTTTTTGATAATGGTGGTGAGTACATTAAAATGGTTCACAACCTAAACGACAGTGGTATTGGTCAACTCACTGTTGGAATATGTGTCCTCCGACAATAATGCAATCACAACTGTCGATCATGATGATCACATGTTTAAGTCTCATTTAAAGAATACAATTGGGAAGTAATATTTTTACTGTCAACTGGTCCACACATATCGGTAATGATTGGCTGACTAGAGTTTGACATTACTGTCGTGCGACGGTGGTGATCAGTTGATCCCCTTAGGTTATACCTAAAGGGTAACACTCTTCATTGATTATTTAATTGATCGTATGACGATACGGGTTAATTAAATTACTTAAAATTGACGGACGATTTTGGAAGTAATATTTACGTGTCTCATTGTAATTTGATTAAATAAGATACGGTCTAATTAATCGAATTGTTTTATTGCTTAGATGAAATTATTGTTTACGGAAACAATTGAACTGAATGAATAATTTATTATAAATACAAGATGTTGTGATTTATAATTGGTAAATTATTTTGGTAAAAGTAATTATGAATTACTAAGTCGATTTTTTATATGACGTATTTTTATTAATGCGTTGATTTTTAATATGTTCAAAATGCATAACTATTTTACATGACATGTGACATGTGACAAATTGACAAAGATAAAATGGAGTACATTTTATCTTATATGGACCGAATTAGTGGGAGTATTAGGATACATATTATGTTGATTAATTAAGTGGAAAACATAATCATTTTTCCTAAACCTAGCCATGCATACCTACTTGCTCTTGTGAAGAACACCTTGCTCATGCATTGGCCATCACCACCCCTCCCCCTACCCGGTTTTGGTCATAGAGAAAACCATGGGGTTTTCTCTATAATTTACCTAATACACTACTTCAATAGTTAGTGTGATATTCATTCATTCTAATATCTAAATATAGAGTTTTAGAGAAATAAAATTCTTCCTCCTTCTCCCTTCTCTTAACCGAAAAATAAGAGATCAAAACAATATTTTTGGGTCAATTTTATTCAAATTAATATTGTTCTAGTATCAATAATATTAATTTTATTAAGAGATTACCTTGGGTATTATTCCTTGGGAGGGATTCTATACTTGAATCCTTTGTTCTTCCATTTTAGGAGTGCTCAAGAACAAGTAAGAAGGAGATCTTACTTGTGCCATTTGATCCGAAATATCAATGTAAGAATGATGATTTCTCCTTAATATTTACTTATGTATGCATGCATAAGATCTAATTAATTTAATGAATAAATTAAATTTGAAAAATATATGAATATGTTAAGTAATGAGATATAGATTTCTAACAAGCGGTATCATGAGCCTTAGGTTGTTGGCATGCAAATCGGTTATAGTTTTTCCGAGTTATACGATTAACATATAAAACTTATAAATTTGTGCTTATTATGTTATATCACAAAATCAATTATGCATGGTAAAGTTTTTGATCCTAAAATGTATTTATGATATTTTGGTTAATTTTTGGTTTTTTATTGTTCATTGTATATAATAATGGCATTAAAATGTTATTTTATGATAAAAATGTCATTTTCGGACTAAAATTAGCTAAAATTCGAATTTTCCAGTGGTTTGTGGATACGTTTACATATAAATTATTTTTAGATGACCTGTAAAGTTTCATAATTTTTGGAATTCTTATGCTCCAAATATGGATTTTTCATGATAAAAATAGTATTTAAATAAAAAATAGGTTAATATGAGAAATATTTCGAATCTGGTCATAGAAATTTAGTATGTTGTCAAATGCAATTTTACAAGATGTGTGTAAAATAATAGGTTATAATGAAATCTTTATGCATGATTTATGAATTTTTGATGAAAAATAGCATAAATAGTGATTTTAATTAGTGAATAATTGCTAAAACATACTTCATGACTAAGGAAAAACGTCACATGTTACGTTTTATTACCTATTTCAGATCTTAAATTGAAAATTTGATAAATATAATTTTTCTCATATTTTTATGATAATATTTGATAAATCCGATAAATCGCAACATAGTTTTTCCTTGATAATTTTCGATATTTTTTAATCTAAGTTTTTGAACATTATGAGTGTCATGGTATTTTTCCAGAATGTTTATGAGTTTAAAATTTTGAATTTTGAATTTATTTGAAATTTTTGTGATTTATTTAGAGTTTATGGCATTTTATTGTAATTTTGAGTCCATTAAAGAACAATTTTAAGAAATATAAGTTAATTATTGTCAATATGTTAGTGGAGACTAATTTTGAGTCCTCAGTTGGTTAGGGTAATTAACTTGTGCATAAATATGATTTTATGTAATTTATTGTGATTTTAAAAGGTTGAATCACGGAAATCCGTAAAAACCGATAAATATACGATATTGGCTCCTTAAAGGCGATTTAGCATAAAATCGGGCATGTTCATACATATTATAATGCTGCATTTTATTTATGATTGTCATAATTTTATTTTATGTAATTTTTGAATTATGTAATTTTACTTAGTATGGCCTTAGTTTTTAATTGGTATTACCCGAAATGTATGGGAATATCGATTCGGTTGTAATTTATTGTGATCTCGTATCACCGTTTTGTAATTTAATATATTTATTTTATTTTAATTACAAATGTATAATAGGAAATTATGTAATTTGTTATGTAATTTATTTATTCCGGAGATCCTTGAAGACGGTGTCACTCGAGAAGGCGATCCATTAAAGACGGTGTTACTTCGAGATGCGTGCCAAAAACCGAAGTTCAAGGGACCAATGGAGTTGGTTTCCGAATATGTAATAGTTAATTAGATTTTCTATTTTAGGAAGGCCATACTAGGATTTAAATTTATGCTTTGCATTTTACTTATATGTCGCATGCCTCGCTAAATCGCCATAACTAAAACATGCATTGTAATTTTATCGAGTTTGTCGACCGTGTCAATTAGAATTTTCGTAGTTCACCGCTTTAGTTCACTTAAAACGTGATAGATAATAAATTGACATGACCTCTCGCTAAAATAATCAATTGAGACATAGCCTTACCAAAAAGTAGAAACCATGAAAACCTATTTCGTGAGGGAGTGCACTCGGCCACACCGGGGTACAAACCTTGTTACGTAGGGGAAGTGGGTGATAAATGTCTATCCACCAAATTCATGTTGATGAGGGTTTCATCGGCCACACCGTGCCCAAGTTAATGTGGGTTTGGATCATTGACACATTTATTCAAAATTTGGATTAAGCTCAACGGAAGTATTCGTCACCGTAGTCGCATGTATTCCGGGCTATAGATAAATATTAGAGTAATTTTATCGACCAAGAGTTCTAAAAGAAGAATCGATTAAAGCGTTAATCCACCGAGTTATATTGATAAGGGTTTCATCAGCCACACCGTGCCCAAGTTAATATGAATTTGGGTCTTGGAATCATTTATCTAAGTTGGGTAGAGGTCACTAGATAAAAGTAATAAAACTTTTTTAAATTTTTACGAGTATTATTATTTTGAAAATGACATATGTTTTATTCCTTCAATTTACGTTTTGTAGATCACATCTATTTCTCATAACGAATGGCCACTCCAAACACCAACGCCACACCTCTGACTAATACTTCATGGCTCCGATCCTTGATGGATCGTTGTAAACTTCAAAAGAATGGGTCAAATTTCTCCGATTGGGATGCCCAACTCAAATTAGCCGCCCAAGGTGACGACAAGCTTCGTTACCTCACCGAGGCCTCTCCACCCGAACCTAATGCTAGGTTGAGCGCCGCTACTAGGGATGCATATGAGGCTTACCACAAGGAGTCCGCCGCAATGAAAAATGTGTTGATCTTTGCGATGGAGGCGTATCTCCAAAGGGGAGCCTTTAAGACGGGCACCGCTAATGAAATCTATTCCAAGCTTGTGACAATGTTTTCACAAACTCTGCGGATCCTCCAATATGAGGCGGCCGCGGCATTCTTTGATCTCGACTTCAAAGAGGGCCAAAAGGTTAGCCCTCATGTGCTCAAATTAATGGAGCTAGTCGAGACTTTGAAGATTCAAAAGGTTGAAATACCCAAAGAGCTCATTGTTGATAGGATTCTACACTCCTTATCCAAAGTCAAGGCATATGTTCAATTCCGGGTGAATTTTAACATGCAAGACAAGGACGTGTCTCTTGAAGAGTTGCACAAGTTACTTGTGCGAGCCGAAAGAGACATGGGGTTAAATGTTAACCCACCTAAGGATGTGCTTAACATAAGCACAAAGAGTAAGGGGAAGTTAAAAAAGAATGGGAAGAAGGGTAAGAAGCAAGCTCCCACTTTCACCAAGGCTAAGACTTATGAAGCTAGCACTTCCAAGATCAAGAAGGGTCTTCTTGATAAATGCCATTATTGTAATGGTGTTGGACATTGGAAAAGAAATTGTTCCAAATATCTTGGTGACATTAAAGCTGGAAAGATCACTCCAGTAGGTAAATGACTATCCTTTCTTTTATGTTTCTAATTCAACTATGGTATTGTGATACAAAGTTGTGATAATGTATCCCCTTTTTATTGTAAATAGGGCCTCCACCAAGCAAGGACAAGGGAAAAGAAAAGGAAGCTTGAGAAACCATGAAGAAGCTAGGAGTAGCTTCCATGAAGCTTGGCTTTTTATTGTCTTATTTTAATTTATGTTGCGGATTTTTAGAACCTTTTGATTTCCGTGTTCGACATGGAAATGTTTGATCCTTTCTAAAAACAATTGTTGTATTTTGGATAATGGTGGCTTGGTTTGCAACTCAAGTCACCCGTTTTATCGTATTTTATCCTTGTTCTAAAAATTCGTCTTTATATGCTTGCTCATAGAAACATATGATCATTCACTTAAACTGATCTAATGGACAACTATAATGATGGGATTCATTATATGTCCATAAGCTTAAGGTTTGTGTATGATCAATTATAAAGTGATATTGAGTTGATGAACTCTCTTAAAGGAATGTCAATCACCAAGTACACTTATCAGATCTAAAACAATTAGTCAACCTATGAGATAGTCCTCCTTATACTTCAAAAATCATTATTTGTGTCTCATATGCTATCTTTGAATCTCTAGTGTATTTATTCTAAAGATAGAGTGGGAGAAAATAAAGACACAAAGAACACCAAGCAAAATTTGTGTACTTGTGTAAATGAGATCTACGCAAGAAAGAATGATTTGTATACCTATACAGATAGTATACACGAATAGATGAGATCTATGGTCTCGAATAGATGAAATCTACATGACAAAAGAGACCAAGTGAAGTAATCAAAAGAATATGTTCTCCAGATAACTACACGAGGAGACCAAAAGGGAGTTTTTGGAAAAAGAATGACTAATGTAAAGTCTTAACAAGAGATTTTACTAGTTTATGAACAACATTTGACCAATAGTTTAAATATTGATATTTACCTAAGAGCCTAAATGAAACAAAGTTGCATCCTCGAAAATAAATGAGATTTATGACTAAAAGTTGCAAAGAATGATATACCGATATCCACAAGAGCTAAGTTAAGTATTAACCACGCTAATGTCATTACTTAACCTCATTATGAAAATGAAATGGTTAAACCACCTTCCGAAAAGGGTATTTTGAGAAGGACGTGTATTAGATATAATTCACATTTAAATAATGACATTGCTACGCATCATTATAAAATGAATGAGTTAGAGATTAAAATCTCTTTCCATAAGGTTAAGATTGAAACCATTTGAAAATAGGTATTTTGAAATGATATGATGGGAACATATATGGTTTTATCTTAATAACTTAGCAAAGCAAAATATATTTCAATTCTTGAAATGTTTCGATTGAGTAGTCAATTGCGAAACATGTGGAATTAAGTGGGAGTTGGAAATTATCATGTGAAGACATGGAATTTAGTGGGAGCAATCATCTTGTAAAAGTTTATAACTTATTACTCATTGAGAATGACGAGCTAATACTATTCTTTCACAAAGAAGTATTTGAGTTTTCAATTCTGGATGAAATTGGACTATGATGAATCCAATCACATCATGAGATGTTGGATAGGTATTGAGATTTACACATCCAATCAACGAGAAACGTAGGTTATTCATGTCAATGAAAATGGAATTACCATTAACAGTCATGGTCGTTCATTGAACCTAAGAATGGTTGATCACATGATTATTAGTTACTAATGTTTCCGCCATTAGAATAATCATGCACATGTCCAATAATGAATCATATGCATAAGAGCATGATGAATCATTGGCAAGCCATAGAAGAATCGTCATGAATTATCGAGGAGAAACCGATGAGCGATTTAAATGTTGGACAGAACACTCTGTTATATGTCAAGAGGTTGCACATATTAAAGTTCGAACACGCGTAAGGATTTATGAAAATCCTAAGCTTTTCAAGCTAAAAGGAGAAATAAGAAGTTTGGAAAGATACTTAGTTGAAGTAAGAAGTTACTCAAAACTAATATTTTCTAATATGCTAGGACTTGTGAGAAGTGCTAGGCTAATCATCTTGACAATTGTTGCAAGACTCTACAAAACATATACCTAGTGCATTGTGAGTGGGTGGAGTACTTGACCAGTGCAAGTCATATCATCCACCACAAATTCGTTGGTTGTGTGATAAACAACCAGAAAGTTCTTTCAAGATAAAGAACTCAAACCGAGGTTGGGAACCTATATGTGTACTTGGTAAGGTTCATGCTATGAGATATAACATGAATGTAAAGGAAAATACGAAAAAAGAAGTTTGAACACATGGACACATGGTTTGTTAAACTTTATTGCAATCGACTAGTGTTTACACACTTACGATATGCATCACAAGGTTGTAATACGGTATTGACTACCCGAATGTGATGTCGACATTTGTCGTTTGAGTTATTATTAACTCACCTTATACTTTGTTACATCATAACGGGTTGTAGAGACAATTGAACCCCGTTAAAGTGAATGCGGATTAGCATTGTATTCGCCCATAGTTACTTACATGAGGTGACGTCTCGAAGTGACTAGAATGTGATGCGATTGATGGCAAGTTCAAGTGCCATGGAGTCATATGAGAAAGACTAGTCGATCACATAGGCAGAATGTTAGGAACACTTTGCCGGGCCTAATGACCGCTTATAGAGTTCTGGCAAATTTATATAGCCTGGTCGTGGCGAGAGCTACTATAGTATTCTAATGAGTCGATTCTTTTGACTAAAGACTGTTCGCCTAAGATTGCACAGTTTCAGATTAACTTTGATTTGTGTTACTACAACCTTCGTAAATGGGGTCAAATGGGCATATTTTGGGTTATGATGGCTGTGGCTAGTCGAAGGCAATGAGTGCGATAGGATTTGTCCACCCCTAGTCAGGGTTATAACAATGTCTCAAGGCCACTCGAGGAGTAATGAACTGGAAATGCGTGGCCACGCTCGGAAGATATCTATGGTAGATAAATCTGGTCAATCAGTTATTCTCCAGATCGAGGAAACCACTCTCGATATGATAACTTGCAAGTACGACCTGAAAGACACCTTGCATTGAGTGGGAGATAGTAATAGGACAAGAGAATTGGTGACGCACACTTGTCGAGGACAAGTGGGAGATTGTTGGAATATGTGACCTCCGACAATAATGCGATCACAACTGTCGATCATGATGATCACATGTTTAAGTCTCATTTTAAGAATACAATTGGGAAGTAATATTTTTACTGTCAACTGGTCCACACATATCGGTAATGATTGGCTGACTAGAGTTTGCCATTACTGTCGTGCGACGGTGGTGATCAGTTGATCCCCTTAGGTCATACCTAAAGGGTAACACTCTTAATTGATTATTTGATTGATCGTATGACGATACGGGTTAATTAAACTACTTAAAACTGACGGACGATTTTGGAAGTAATATTACGTGTCTCATTGTAATTTGATTAAATAAGATACGGTCTAAGTAATCGAATTGTTTTATTGCTTAGATGAAATTATTGTTTACGGAAATAATTGAACTGAATGAATAATTTTTTATAAATACAAGATGTTGTGATTTATAATTGGTAAATTATTTTGGTACAAGTAATTATGAATTACTAAGTCGATTTTGTATATGACGTATTTTTATTAATGCGTTGATTTTTAATATGTTAAAAATGCATAACAATTTTACATGACATGTGACATGTGACAAATTGACAAATTTACAAAGATAAAATGGAGTCCATTTTATCTTATATGGACCGAATTAGTGGGAGTATTAGGATAAATATTATGTTGATTAATTAAGTGGAAAACATAATCATTTTTCCTAAACCTAGCCATGTATACCTATTTGCTATTGTGAAGAACACCTTGCTCATGCATTGGCCATCACCACCCCTCCCCCTACCCGGTTTTGGTCATAGAGAAAACCATGGGTTTTTCTCTATAATTTACCTAATAGACTACTTCAATAGTTAGTGTGATATTCATTCATTCTAATATCTAAATATAGAGTTTTAGAGAGATAAAAATTATTCCTCCTTCTCCCTTCTCTTACCGAAAATTAAGAGACCAAAACAATATTTTTGTGTCAATTTTATTCAAATTAATATTGTTCTAGTATCAATAATATTAATTTTATTAAGAGATTACCTTGGGTATTATTCCTTGGGAGGGATTCTATACTTGAATCCTTTGTTCTTCCATTTTAGGAGTGGTCAAGAACAAGTAAGAAGGAGATCTTACTTGTGCCATTTGATCCGAAATATCAATGTAAGAATGATGATTTCTCCTTAATATTTACTTATGTTTGCATGCATAAGATCTAATTAATTTTATGACTAAATTAAATTTGAAACATATATGAATATGTTAAGTAATGAGATATAGATTTCTAACACTAACGACAGCTCCACGCACCCCCGAGTTAAACGGGTACGATGAAAGACATCGCCATCATATAGTGAGACTGCCCCTAGCCTTACTTGCCCATGCTCAACTTTTATGTAGGAGCAGAGTCGAAGAAACAAGCAAAAAAGATCTTACTTAGTGTGGACGCGGGCCCACAGGGGCGAAAAGCGAGCAAGCTTTTCTTTTGTTGCATTTCTGGAGTCGCCACCAATTTATTGTGGAAAATTGGAAACCGTTCGAATACCTCGTGTCATGTCAAGACACAAAGTAATGACATGAACACTAAGCACTCGTTACCCTTAGCATTCTATGTCTAGAATGACTCTCGTGGATGCCAATGAACACGGATGTTCACAGAGATCTGGCGTAAGGGGTGAGGGTACGTATTAGGAAGCTCTTTTGATCGAACACCTAATCCCGCCCGCCTCGTTAGCGGCCTCTACTAATGATTAGGGAAATTATCTATACTCGATATGTTGTCGATTATATGCATGCGATGCAACATCCAATACATTAATCCTAGCATGTGAGAATTAACTAAGTCAGTTAACACGTAATTTAATCATACAATTAATGTCGAGATAGAAATTTAGGTTAATTGCATGTGAAAGAATACAAGCAATACAATAAAAGAAATACAATAAAGGAAAATTACAATAATTACATCGGATTAATGATTTATGTCGAAAAAACATTTAAAACGGATGGTTTTAGAAAAGAAAGGATAAATGAATAAACGAACAAATTATGGATGATAATACGAGTAATAGTTAATTAAACACGTAATTAATAAAATAGGTCAAAGCAGAAACGGGAGTTCAGGGACAGAAATCAACCGGAACAAAGCGCAGAGCCGCGTCCTTTGGAAGAGGCGCAGCATCGCTGCGCGTCTCTGTTCTGGGTTGAGTTCTGGCTGTGAAGCCGGAACTGCATCTCTTTAATATTCGTAGGTAAATTTAATGCTTGATTATGAATAATTGACTCGGATGAAAGTGATTAACAAATTATTTACAGGTGAATGAGGTCATAAAAATGATAAAACACGAATGAAAACTAATTAGGATGAATTATATACAAGCTTAATAAGATTATTTACAAATTAACAAACTAAACAAATTAATTAGGTTAAACAGGTTATTAATGATGAATTAATGACGGTGACGGTAAATAACAGATACAAGTATATCAAAGATGAATTCCACAGATTCAATATAGGTGAGTCGAATCTCTAAAACCCGAATTGATTTTAATGACGAAAACCCGCAAATATGAATTATAAGGGATTTAAGTCGGGATTTAAAAGATGAATTAATTATGAAGAATTATTAATAAATTACAGGTTAAAATTATCATGCTTAAATTATCATGTTAATGAAACAATGAACAATTGAAAACGAAACAAAACAATCGAATTATGAAAAGGCGAAGGAAGAATAAAGGAAGCAGGAACTGCGGCAGCCTCACGAATAGGCGGAGCAAGTACTGCGTCCCTTCGAAGAGGCGCAACAGTAGCTGCGTCCTTTCTCGACGGTTGTCTTTTGCTAATCCGTAAAAAGGGTTTTTAAACAAGGTTTTACAAATCGGTTTTAAGAATACTTTCGACATAAATCTTACAATATTAATTACGATAAGTAAAGAACAATAATAAAAGAAGGATTTACACCCTCAGACTTACATGTTTGACGAAACGAGATGAAATAAGTTAACGTTTAGTGATGCTCGACTCGAATGTAAACGAAAGTGCCATCTAGGAGGAAAACGAACAAGATTGGTTAAAGTTGATTGATGTGGAGTTGGTCAAATTGATCGGTCATGCAAAACGAGGCTGGTACTCAGAAGGATCCGAGTTTACGGGTCGAAAGTTCAAGCACGTAGACGCCAAAAAGTAAGAACGTGGTCTAGAATGTAAAGGGAGAAGAGAAGGGCGGACACTCGCGTGAGAAATATGAGAGACCGAAGGTCTCCTTTTATACTAATCACATGGAGGAAATAGGGTTTTCGGAGAAACTTTGGAAGTGAATCTCGAAAAGATACGGAAAATACGCATAAAAGAACTGAGGAAGAGGCGCAGCAGGTACTGCGTCCCTTGGAAGAGGCGCATCACCTGCTGCATCCTTTCCTCAGTGGTTTCCTCTTGCGGAAGAAAGATTTCCGCGTTTCTATTATGGAATAGCAGATTAATCTCGTTTCCTTAATATTTTGTGTGAATATTATGGGAGATATTTTACCAAAGATCAAAAGATTGGAAAAAATATGGAATAGAAATATCCTGAACATTCCAGAACATTCTGACTCGGTTATTAGAAAATGAAGACGGTTTTTGACCCGGACTCCAAATGTACTCTAATTACTGCCAAAACGATCGTATCGGCACGTAGATGACAATTAAAAGGTAGACACAAGTGTTTGAGCGATCACTTGACGATAAACTTACGAACTGTCAGAAATCGTTCCGTATACCAAACATACGGCCCAATCATCACCGGGTGGCTTGCGGGAGGTGCAGAAATGAGGTATCTACAGAGCCCCCACTTTGACTGAGGCTTGGACAAGGCGAAAGTCAAAGTATAGCCATAAGGTCAATCGAAGATTACAACCTAACGACTATGGCGACGCGAGGCGGCTCAAGGGGTCTGAGCCAAGGACATGTCGTCGGGAACATTTTAGAATCTGTCGACTATCGGGGAGGGTCGTTTAAAGTCCATTAGACTATGTAAGGAGGCTCGCCAGCCATAAGAAGAGACCATACCTGAAGTTCCTTAAAACTCCAAGGGGAAACAAAACGCGATATTGGGAGGAGGCAGCAGGACGTAGTCTGGAACTGCTGGGAGAAATCTGCTTGGGTCGGCTTCAAACAAACTTTGAAAGAGCTTGGGGTCGATGTTGATCTCCATGTCTCGAAAGGGACGATTGCCTGTTCATGAACTCTCACTGGGGGAATATAATCGAGAACTGATCTCCATGTCTCGAGAGGGAATGTATGTCCGTGTACTCTCGCTGGGGGAACATAATAAAGGCGTTTCGAAACACCTGTCAGAGAATATTCGCTCATTGTGACAAGCAAGGTCTTGGTAAAAATATGGTGACAGTTTGCTGTTGGCTTGGAAATACGGGTCCGGGCGAAGAATAAATTTCAAACGGACCAAATATGCGATATGACATCGAGGAAGAGGCGCACCAAAAATGGGCCCACAAAATAACGAACTCATAACGAATCTTCGAAAATTCATATGGAGGGAAACTGAGGAAGAGGCGTAGCAAGAGTTGCGTTCCTTGGAAGAGGCGCAACACATGCTGCGTCTTTTGCTGAGCATGGCATTCCTGAGTAAAGACCCGATGAACAGGGGTTTTGTTTCATAATTTCGAAACATAATTCTCTAATTACTCTCTCAAATTCCAATCATTTTTCGTTAAAATTTGATCAAAAACTCGCATTTGCCATGGCAAATCGAGGTATGTGTATTATTTTTGCATTAATCTTCCATAATTGATCAAATTGGACCGCCAAAATCAGGGTTTTCAACCCTAATTATGTCGAAAATTTGGGGCTTTTCCCCCAAATGATTTTGCCTTGCAAAATTGACCTTGTAAATGGCTAATTGGTAGTATAAGGAGCATAACCATGTATTTATTTTGGATTTTCGTCGAGTTTTGAGCATTTGAGTGAAATTGAGACGGTCTCATAGCTAAACCGTAAATTGCTTCGAAAATAGCCTTAGGATTGCCCATTTGTAATACAATTTGGTATTTGAAATCGTTGTATGATGGGTAAACTTCCTATCATCTCGGAATTTTGATTTGTGACGGCTTTTTCAGGACACTTTTCTAAGGCTTAATTGACACGGCTATCGCGTACCTGTCAAAAATACCAACTGGCTCTAACTAATATAGCTAGGGAAGTCGGGTCGAATCCACAGAGAGGTAGGAAATTTTCAGCTTAATCTAAGTTCGTCAAGGTAACCAAATTGGGGGATTTTTAATTGTGATGTTCTAAACTAATAAGAGGGTAAGGAAGAGAGAAAAAGAGAATAAAGATTAACCAAGGAGAGGAATACAGCTAAGACAGACGGTTCACCATAATTATCCGGTCTAGTAATCTAGGTCTAAGATCAATGAATATACGATCTAAGGAGCAGTGAATATCTCCTTTTGGTCTCAATTCGCCCTAAAGCGTAAATAGCTTAGCTTTCGCCCTAACTACATTACCCTATTGTTCGCTACTAGTCTCGCCTTTTCCAACCTTTCGGTCCAGGTCAATGATCACTAAGATATAAATGTCTAATTACGTCGACTCAATTAAACAGATACAGATAAATGTAGCAATTAACAACGAAGATTATACGAGCATTAACCCAATAAATCGATTACTATTCCCTCATAAATATGGATCCCCTATAGCCTTAGCAGAAGAAAATTAGCTACTCATCATCATCGAATTAACAATAACAACAATTAGATAATTGAAACTAAACATTATAACATAACTAATAAGATCGAATTTAAGGCAATGATGATAACAATAAAAGAGAGAAGGAATTAGAGCAATAACAAGGATTAAAAGTTTAAAGAGGAATAATAGTACCAACACAAATCCAAATCTGAGTAGCAAGAGCGTAAAGGAAGAGCAAAATCCAAAGAACAGTAACCAGTGAAAAGTAAAGTGAACAGGTCCAAGAGAGGAGAGGAAGCCCCCGGTTACGTTGTTCACTCCTTAGTCTTATACGAAAAACATACTCTAACCTAATCTATGGACTAATTACAAAAGCCCATAAGATAGTTAGGCGGAAAATAAACTAAAGCAGGACAAACTACTCGATCGAGTGGAAATAAACAACTCGATCGAGCAAACTAACATCAAACCACTCGATCGAGTGGAAATAAACCACTCGATCGAGGACTTCTTGCTTTGTCTCCTCTTGTGTATACTCGAAAGTGGTCGATCGAGCATCCTTAGGCATATAAAGCATTCGATCGAGCATAAAATCTACTCGATCGAGCTGTTTGAGCACGTTAGACCTTGAAACACTTCCCGAATCCAGCTCACGCGTCTTCCAAGCGTTAGATTTCCAAGCTCCAGCTCCTCATTCTCCATAAATGCATGCAAATGAGACGGATTAAGGCTCGATTTAGCTCCTCTTTGGTCAATTCCTGCAAATTACATAAAACGAACCAAAGTTGAATATTCGGGGGCATTTGTAGCTAGATGCTACATAAAAAGTACAGAAATGCGTGTAAAAATGAGGTAAAAACCTTATATAAAAGACACGCATCAAATCTCCCCAAACCAAACCTTTGCTTGGTCCCAAGCAAATATGAATGCAACTAAGAAGGAACAGTGGAACGGGACCAACGCATCAGCTACAAATCACCTACTAAAACCAATTTAATGCAACGGCTGACAAAGTGGCAAAAGAAGAGTGCAAACGAGTTGAATCAATGTTTCAAACTTACTGAGCCGTCGACCTTGCGAGATTCAAAAGATATCGTACTCTAACGGGCCGCTCGTCACTCAAAATCAGGCACAAGGTGAGTATATATGTGAAAGATAGACAGAAGTAAAGACACTCACCTAACTCGACCTATAAGAACATGCATGCAGTTAACATGAATAAAGTCTCTACAATCATACATATGCATTCCAACCATACTAGTGACCAAGACACATGCCGAGGACTTACATTTGGGTAAGTGAGGTAATGGGTAAGAAGGGGCTAAAATGAATTTGGATATGTGGGGTTAATAGCCAGGCTAGCAACAACGACTTCAAATATAACTGCATCCCATTTCATACTCAATATAACCAAATAATACAGTGCAAATTCCATGCACTAAACTCACTAAACACCAATACTTGTCAACTCCCCATAAAGTATAGATAGAACATGGGAGTGAAAATCATTATACAATTTTTTTTCCATATGATTTTTCTTTCTTTTTCTTCTTTTCTTATTTCGCTTTTTTCATTGTCTTTTTTTGTTCTTTTTCGTTCCATTTTTTTTTCAACAATTCTTTTTCTTTCATTCCTTTTTTTCTTTCTTCCACCATCTTCTGAAATCAGATAAAATAACCAATTTGCAATAAAACATTCCAACAACTACTCGTCACTAGCTCGGCTAGGGTAGGAAGTATTATAGAAAGTAACTGATAGGACAAAAAGGCAATTTGGCTATGTGGGGCTCATGGGTAGAATGAAATAAAGGGAACTGCCTCTCCAAACATGTGTCACCATCCACAGACCGAATGCATACTGGTATTAAGAAGACTAGACTCATGCTTATGCAAATTGATGTTACATGCCTTAAAGAGAGTACTACTCACATCCTAAATGAAACCGGTCATGAATGTCACCAGTTTATAAAGCTCTAACCTCAGAATGTAACGTAGCTTGCAGATATGATGAATCAAGTCTATTCGTTCTGATAAGAGAGAAACAAAAACTCGTAGATCATGCACATAATCATGCCAACTAAATGTCAAGGGTATGCAAGGCTCAAGTAAAGATTCAATGTAGCGTCAAAGTTCAAACGTTCCGACTCAAATTAAACGTGAAATTTTTTGAATTTTTTGAATTTTTGGAATTAATTAAAACAACAATACATGCGAAAGTAATTAAGCGTGCAAGCGAAAAAGCAAGAGAACATGCAGACAGACACATATATGGATGCATACCTCCCCAAACAAAACCGTACAATGCCCTCATTGTACCAAAAATAGAGAAGGAAATGCAAACTAAAGAGGAAGGGAGAAGTGAAGTCGGAAAACTTACAAAACGTCATAAAGAGGGACCTCCCCAAACCGACCATGAACATGGGAGGTCAAAGAAAGTCAAGCAGTAGCTCAATAGACGTAAAACAGCCGCTGGAAGACGAAACTGCTCGATCGAGTAGCTTGGAATTGCTCGATGGAGTAAACTGGGGTATGGAAGGACTCGATCGAGCAGAAAATCAGTCGATCGAGTAAACGCGATTTCTGCTTTGGTCGATCGAGTAGTAATATCGCTCGATCGAGTGAAAATTACCCCAAGAAGCGCTCGATCGAGCAGTAAACTACTCGATCGAGTGAAGTAACCTGCAAAACACGCATTTCAAAGCAAGAGAAGCATAAAGAGTACGTAAAACAGCGTCTAAAGTTCAACAAAAAGCTAAGGAAAAATAAAAAGTTCAACAAAAGTACAATAAAATAGTCCGGGTTGCCTCTCAGAGAGCGCTGGTTTATGAGGTCCCGCACGACCTTTCTGGCATCAATTAACTGGCGCGTCTAGCTCGTCAAAGTGCAAGACTTCAACATGATTGTCTGCTTTATTCGCCTCGTGGTAATGCTTCACATATTGGCCATTTACCTTGAACCTATGACCTTCGGAATTTTCGAGCTCCACTGATCCAAATTTGGTAACAGCTGTCACCGTATAAGGACCACTCCACCTGGACTTCAGCTTGCCAGGGAAAAATCTCAATCGGGCATTAAACAGCAGCACCTTTTGCCCAACGTGGAACTCCCGAGGTAGAATTCTCTTGTCATGCCATCTCTTCGTCTTTTCTTTGTAAATGCGCAAGCTATCATAGGCATTAAGCCTAAACTCTTCGAACCCATCCAACTGCAAAAGACGATTCTGACCACACAACTTAGAATCAAAGTTAAGCTCACGAATTGCCCACCAAGCCTTACATTCCAACTCAACAGGTAAGTGACATGATTTCCCATAAACTAACCTATAAGGTGATGCACCAATCGGTGTCTTAAAGGCAGTTCTGTAAGCCCATAATGTGTCCTCTAACTCAAGACTCCAATCCTTCCGTGATTTAGAAACTACCTTAGACAAGATCTCTTTCAACTCGTGGTTAGAGACCTCAACCTGACCACTAGTTTGGGGATGATATCCCAAACCTCGCCGGTGTTGGACACCAACTTTAGACAGAATAGAAGTTAGTTTCTTTTCCTTAAAGTGCATTCCCCCATCACTAATGACGACCCTAGGGACACCAAATCGGGGAAAAATGACCTTTTTGAACATTTTTATCACGGTCTTGGCATCACAATGGGGTGAAGCAATTGCCTCAACCCATTTCGACACATAATCTACAACCACTAAGATGTACCTGTTACCTTTACTAGAAGGGAACGGTCCTTGGAAATCAATGCCCCAGACATCGAAAACCTCAACGTCTAAGATGCCGTTTTGTGGCATCTCATGTCTCTTTGAAATGTTCCCTGATCGTTGGCAAGCATCACAAGCTGAAACAAAAGACTTAGCATCAGCAAACAAAGAGGGCCAGAAAAAACCAGACTGAAGTACCTTAGCCACGGTACGCGATGGACCGTGGTGACCACCATAGGAAGAGGATTGACAGCCTTCTAGGACTACTTTAGCCTCCCACTGCGGAATACACCGTCTGTAGAGACCGTCTTCATATTCCTTAAACAAATAAGGATCATCCCAGAAATACTGCTTAGCGTTATACAGGAAACGCTTCCTCTGCTGATGAGAAAGGTCAGGCGGCAACTTGCCACTGACAACGAAGTTAGCTATATCTGCATACCAAGGTTCTTGGTCAATAATGGACGATATAAGATCAATTAAAGTATCGTCAGGAAAAGAATCATCAATAGGTAGAGAATCTTCCTCTTCTTGTCGCATCAGTCGCGACAAGTGATCAGCTACAACGTTCTCAGCTCCTTTCTTATCCTTAATCTGCAAATCAAACTCCTGAAGAAGGAGTATCCATCTCAATAGCCGTGGTTTAGCCTCTTTCTTAGCAAGGAGATGTCTCAAAGCTGCATGGTCAGTAAAAACAGTAACTTCTTACCCAACTAAATAAGTACGAAACTTCTCTAAGGCATAAATTACAGCTAGCAGTTCTTTCTCAGTGGTAGTGTACTTCACATGAGCCTCATCTAGAGTTCGGCTCGCATAGTAGATCGCGTTCAAAGCTTTGTATTTCCTTTGGCCCAGCACCGCTCCTAGTGCATAGTCACTGGCATCACACATTATCTCAAACGGCAAGTCCCAGTTGGGAGGCTGTATGATCGGTGCAGAGACTAAAGCCTGCTTTAACCTATTAAAAGCAGAAAGACAATCATCAGTAAACACAAAAGGGGCATCCTTAAGTAGCAACTGTGTAAGTGGTTTAGCAATCTTTGAGAAGTCCTTGATAAACCGGCGATAAAAGCCGGCGTGACCAAGGAAACTCCTCACCCCCTTAACATTAACAGGAGGCGGTAATTGCTGAATCACTTCCACCTTTGCTTTATCAACCTCTATTCTCCTATCAGAAACTAAGTGCCCTAAGACAACTCCCTCGTTGACCATAAAGTGGCACTTCTCCCGATTCAAAGACAAGATTAACCTCAATACAAAGATCGCAACACTTTCTCAAGGTTAGACAGACAATTAGAAAAATCACTTCCATAAACACTGAAATCGTCAATGAAAACTTCCATAATAGACTCAATATACTCTGAAAATATCCCCATCATGCACCTTTGAAAGGTGGTAGGGGCATTACATAAACCCAAAGGCATCCTGCGATAAGCAAAAACGCCCTGAGGACAAGTAAATGTAGTCTTAGCTTGATCGTCTGGGTGAATAGGGATCTGAAAGAACCAGGAATACCCGTCTAAATAGCAGAAATTTTTTTGAGAAGCTAACCTTTCTACCATTTGATCAATAAAAGGAAGGGGAAAGTGATCTTTCTTGGTGGCGGCATTCAGCTGTCTGTAATCTATGCACATCCGCCAACCAGTCACTACTCGAGTAGGTATTAATTCATCCTTATCATTCTTAACTACAGTTGTCCCTCCTTTCTTCGGGACCACCTGTACTGGACTCACCCATTTAGAATTACCGACAGAATAAATAATACCTTAATCTAGAAGCTTCATTACCTCAGCCATCACAACATCCTGCATCTTCTGGTTCAGCCGGCGCTGACCCTGTGTGCAAGGTTTGTGATCTTCCTCCAGCTCTATCCTGTGCATACAGATGTCGAGACTAATCCCCTTGATATCGTCCAGTGAATAACCCAGTGCTTTCTTGTTTTTCTTAAGTACAGCTAACAAAGAGGTCAGCTGATCGTCATTAAGCTTAGCACTAACAATGACTGGATATTGCTCAGTATCGTCTAAGAAGACATATTTAAGATGAGAAGGGAAAGGCTTACGTTGCGTTACCTTTACCTCAATGGAGCAAAGAGTGCTAATCATTTGTTCCACTTGCTCTCCCTCATGCTCATCTAAATCATCAACAAGCAAATCCAACGTAGCGTCATCGTCGTCTGGGCTATCTGCACACTCATCAAAAAGCATAAGGGCTTCTAGTGGGTCCTTCATAAAAGAACCCGACCAGAAATCATAGATAGACTCGTCAATAATATCCACCGAATAACAAGTATCCACTATCATTGGGCGAGCCAAAGTACTAGACAGACTGAAAGTGATCACGTCATTCCCAACTGCAAGAGTCAAACGCCCTTGTCTGACATCAATAACGGCCCCAGCTGTACAAAGGAAAGGTCTTCCTAAGATAATTGGGGTCCGGGTGTCCTCAGCTATATCTAAAACAATGAAATCTCTCGGGATAAAGAGCTTGCCTATTTTCACAGGCACATCCCTAAGACACCTAAGGGCTTCCTAACCAGATCTATCAGCCATCTGTAGGGTAATGTTAGTCACTTTAAAATGACTCATGTTCAGTTTCTTGCAGACAGGAAGGGGCATGACGCTAACACTGGCTCCTAAATCACAAAGAGCTTGATCAATGGCCAAGTTGCCTATAATACAGGTAATAGAAAAGCTGCCCGGGTCTTTCATTTTAGGTTGACCCTTATTTAAAAGCAATTACTAGACTCTTCCATAAATGAAATCGTCTCAAATTCACTTAAATTTCTCTTACGCGTCACAATATCTTTCATAAACTTAGCGTAAGTAGGTACCTGAGTAATAAGTTCGGAAAAAGGGACAGTTACCTGGAGGTTCTTCACAACGTCCACAAACTTACCGTACTGTCGCTCGATCTTTGCGTCCTTCAGACGACCTGGGAAGGGCACTCTGGTAACAATGAGTGGACCCGCAACTTTCTCTTTACCTTTATCAATGCGTGACACCTCCACAGCAAGGGAAGGTAACACGGTAGCGGGATTAGATAATAATATAGGATCTCCGCCACTTCTGGTACTCGATCGAGCACAATTACAACTTGGTCGAGTGGTTTCACACTGCAATATACTCGATCGACCATCTTTATCACTCGATCGAGTGATTTCTTCAGCAAATTCAGTCGATCGAGTAAAAATATCACTCGATCGACCATCTTCAATTTCTGCACTACTCGACCGACCAGTATTTTCACCCGATCGAGTGATGGGATAAATTGATTCACTCGATCGAGTAGATAAATCACTCGATCGAGTGTCTTGATTACACGCAGCAAGTATTTCGGCTAAAAACTCATCCATATCATCCATATCATCCTCCAGGGCATTTTCAGCTATCAGAACCCCATCTTCCGGTTCTTTTGGCTCTTCATGAGTAAGGCCAGCTTGGAGATTCGTCATTTTAACTGGATTGCATGTAGATAGAAGCTTGGCTTGGTCACTCGCGAGTGTTAGCTGCGCGACTTGTTCCCTCAATTCCGCTATGACCGTTTCTTTCCTATTGCACTTCTCATCAAATTGTTGTGATATTCTCATCACAAGGGATTTTAATTCAGCAATTTCTTCATTTGCAGAAGGAGAAACCGGTTGCGGCGCTGGCGAAGAAGGAGTAGAGACATTCTTTATTTCTTCATACAGCTGAGAAAAAGGAACTCCTTGCTTGTACTTCTGATAACCAAGGACGCGCTCTACACTTTCCATGCACTCAATAGGGTCATGCCCTTCTGTGCCACTTCTACCACATGGCTGTGAATTAGACATTCTGGCAAATAGACTTACAAAGCAACGAACAACCTGCAAAACTTATCAAAACTTTGCAGAAATAAGATCAGCCTCAAGGAATAAATTCCTTGAGACGAGAGACAAACTTAATTATAGCAACAAAAAATTGCGGCCACCTCCTCGGCAACGGCGCCAAAATTTGACACGGCTATCGCGTACCTGTCAAAAATACCAACTGGCTCTAACTAATATAGCTAGGGAAGTCGGGTCAAATCCACAGAGAGGTAGGAAATTGTCAGCTTAATCGAAGTTCGTCAAGGTAACCAAATTGGGGGATTTTTAATTGTGATGTTCTAAACTAATAAGAGGGTAAGGAAGAGAGAAAAAGAGAATAAAGATTAACCACGAAGAGGAAAACAGCTAAGACAGATGGTTCACCATAATCATCCGGTCTAGTAATCTAGGTCTCAGGTCAATGAATATACGATCTAAGGAGCAGTGAATATCTCCTTTCGGTCTCAATTCGCCCTAAAGCGTAAATAGCTTAGCTTTCGCCCTAACTACAATACCCTATAGTTTGCTACTAGTCTCGCCTTTTCCAACCTTTCGGTCCAGGTCAAGGATCACTAAGATATATATGTCTAATTGCGTCGACTCAATTAAACAGATACAGATAAATGTAGCAATTAACAACGAAGATTATACGAGCATTAAGCCAATAAATCGATTACTATTCCCTCATAATTATGGATCCCCTATAGCCTTAACAGAAGAAAATTAGCTACTCATCATCGTCGAATTAACAATAACAACAATTAGATAATTGAAACTAAACATTATAACAGAACTAATAAGATCGAATTTAAGGCAATGAAGATAACAATAAAAGAGAGAAGGAATTAGAGCAATAACAAGGGTTAAAAGTTTAAAGAGGAATAATAGTACCAACACAAATCCAAATCTGAGTAGCAAGAGCGTAAAGGAAGAGCAAAATCCAAAGAACAGTAACCAGTGAAAAGTAAAGTGAACATATCCAAGAGAGGAGAGGAAGCCCCCGGTTACGTTGTTCACTCCTCAGTCTTATACGAAAAACATACTGTAACCTAATCTATGGACTAATTACAAAAGCCCATAAGATAGTTAGGTGTAAAATAAACTAAAGCAGGACAAACTACTCGATCGAGTGGAAATAAACCACTCGATCGAGGACTTCTTGCTTTGTCTCCTGTTGTGTATACTCGAAAGTGGTCGATCGTGCATCCTTAGCCATATAAAGCATTCGATCGAGCATAAAATCTACTCGATCAAGTTGTTTCAGCACGTTAGACCTTGAAACACTTCCCGAATCCAGCTCACGCGTCTTCCAAGCGTTAGATTTCCAAGCTCCGGCTCCTCATTCTCCATAAATGCATGCAAATGGGACGGATTAAGGCTCGATTTAGCTCCTCTTTGGTCAATTCCTGCAAATTACATAAAACGAACCAAAGTAGAATGTTCGGGGGCATTTGTAGCTAGAGGCTACATAAAAAGTACAGAAATGCGTGTAAAAATGAGGTAAAAATCTTATATAAAAGACACGCATCAATAATCGCCGTTATAACGAAATGCTGTCGAAATTCCTACTCGAACCCATGACTAGGTTTTAACTTTGGCTTGACTTGACCCAAATTACCACAAGAGCGGCTGGATTTGTGGAAAAATTGCCAAAGATGGCTAGAAAAGAGCGATTTCAGAGCTCCGAAAACTCAAAAATCCCCTAATTAAGGCTTGTCGTCACTTGACGCGGCCTAAATTATCATTAATTTTGCAGGTGACGAGGCTTCTACGTCAAGAAGAGCTCCCATGGACATGGATACTGCTATTGACCCTTCTCTTTCACTTGAGGAGGCGTTAGAGCAGGCTTTTACCGCCGCGGTGATGGCTGCTGAGGACCAGGTCCTTGAGGAGGAGGAGGCCCCGCGACGGGCCATTGTTGGATGAGGTTGTCGCTAGCTGAGGGAGCACCTGCATGGGCTGAGACTTGGGACAACAGGCACCTACTTTGGGCTGGAGAGGGTCACCTGTCCTACAGGACGGTGAAGAGTTTGGTAAATTGAATTCATCACTCTTCATTCATCTTCTTTCATTTCTTCTTATTTTTCCCTTTTCTTCTTCATTCAAGCTAAGGATAGCTTTTGTTTCGAATCCAAATAGGAGGCCGAGAACATCAGATCATTCTCGGGCTACACGACGGCGATGGGGTGCTACGAGAGGCTGTCAGCTGAGGAGTGAGCCATCATCGAGCAGGAAACGTTCGGTGCTTTGGTGCAGGCTTTGAGGGATATCACGAGGAGGAAGCTTCGGGCTAACCTCAGCCTGGTCCGAGCTTTCTTGGACCGGTTTTGGGACACGACCTCTACATTTCACATGACTTTTGGTGAGGTGGGGGTCACTTTGGAGGATTATGGCATGATTTCTGGTTTGCCGTGTGGGACTGAGATGGTGGAGTGGCCGGAGACAGCCATGAGGGTAGACTCGGCTGAGGCTAGGAGATTGATCGGCTGGAACTTGATGTCGAAGGCTGCTGCGGTGCCCGGATTGGAGCCTAGTTCTTAAGTCCGGGACTATTTTGCGGGGAAGACCCCGACGTCGGTGGTGATCGAGGGAAGGGAGACGGCTCCTCCTCCCTGTACTGTAGAGCAGAGAGTCCATTTGTGGCTCTGGTGGTTCCTGTCTTCGATCAACCTCGGAGACAAGGGAGAGAGGCTATCAACGAAGCTCCTTCCCTTTCTTTCTGACCTGAACGACCTAGGTAGTTGGGACTGGGTCATTGCTGGTTTTACGGTCCTCATTCGCTTTATGAGGGCCATGGTTCGTCCGGAGTTGATGGAGAAGGGGACTTCTCCTGCCGCTGTTGGCCCTGGACAGTTTTTTGGAGGTATGAACCTTCATTTCATTTCATGAAAGATCATTTCCTTTTATTATCGAATCACGAAAGATCGTTATTGATTATCTTGTTTTACAGGCGTGGGAGTACTTCTACTTTCCGGGCCTGGCGCCCAAGAGGACGGAGCCGGTGGAGAGGGCCTATCCCGTTGTGAGGGATTGGGTGATGTGCCGTACGAGGAGCCAGTGTTCCTTTCACGACGTCTGTCGACGGGTGGTGAACGCTCTTCAGTTGGACGGCGTGAGTGCTTCACCTTGCGCTGTTTGTCTTTCTTCTTTTTTTAGAACTAATCATAAGAATGACCCTTCGTTTTCTTTTCTTAGTGGGTGCCTAGGCCTTGGGTGGACTACCCTGGCACTCCTCCCTTTGTGGCTGAGGTCCTTTGACCTAGGAGCTCGAGCCAGTTGCTGATTAGGACGTCGATGGGTCATGTGTGGTACTTGGGCGAGCGTTTGGCTCGTCAGTGCTCACGCGATGTCTTGACGGTTCCCATCGATCCTCCTCGGACGATGTTCAGGGAGTCGTCTGAGGTTGAGAGGGAGGCTGACCTGGTTGGCGTTGGTGGTGACGCCCTCCTTCTTCCGGACGAGGACTACTCGGCGCTCCTCTACGGGAGGCTGGCGTACTGGCCGGTCGTGGTAAGTGTTTTAGTCTTACTTTTGATCATTTTGAGAACACGATGAATGATCATCGGTTAATGGAAATAGTTTGATTTTGCAGGAGGTCGAGGCGGCGGGCATCAAGCTCTCAGAGTACCCTGAGACCCTTGCGTACACCGACTCGACGGGGATGATGACGATCTCCGAGGTGCGCGACTTTGATGCGGCGGTGAGAGATGCTGGCTTGGACGAGTAGCAGCATCTGATTCGGAGAGTGAGTCTCCTAACTTGTATAATTTTGTGTAAGAACACATTTGCTTGAGTTTGTCCAATCGTTTAAGAATCTCTTCTTTTGAAATGCAGGTTGCGCCATCCCGGTTCGTGGCTTTGTGGAGGGCAGCCAACCGGTTGCGGGCTACTGCCGTCGAGGCACTTGCTGGCGGCCGAGGACGCCAGGCATGAACCTTTCGTTTACTTCATTTTCGAATTTACTAACTTTCCTTATGCTTGAAATGATTGACATGAGCCAATTCTTCTTGTTTACAGAGGGAGGGTGAGCTGGAGCGAGAGCTTGCCCCGTCTCGGGAGGAGACAACTCGTCTGCTGAGGGAGCTCGAGGTCCGTGACGCCGAGGTTGCTGCTCTCGAGGCGAGAGTTGCTGAGCTAGACGGCGATCAGCAGTAGTTTGCTTGTTGTTTTTTGTCTTCGGCTGTATTTTGTACATTTTGTTCATTTTTAGGACCCACATTTTGGACATTCGGACTTTGTTTTGGGGCTCGAGCCCCCAGTTTGGTGTACATATCCCCTCTTGGTTGTATATATGATGGCCTGAGTGCCTTTGTTGCTGGGTTGCTTTGTTTGTACCTGCGGGTAAGCTTTAAACAAGTTTGGTAGATGACGGTTTATGCCGTCATGCTGCCAAAATTTACACAGAAATCACATAGAACATACATTTGTACACATGGCCTAAATTAGCGCAAAACAACGACTCGGAAATGCAAAAAAATGCAAAAAATTTGCCGGAAATGACCGGATGGTAGGGAGGGCTACTCCCTAAAAAAAGGAAAAAATAGAAACATATAAGTTTGAAATGTAATGTGGAACGGGAGTGAAATGATTCCCCGAAAAGAAAATTACAAAGAAATGTATAAGTTTGAAAATGAATAAATTAAATTGATGAAATTAAATTGATGAAATGATTCCTAACAGAAAATTTAAAAAAGAAATGGATAAGTGTGCTAAGATGACGAAAATGTCGATATCGCCTCCAAATGTGTGCCCGTGGAATTAGGAAACACCAAACATGGCAATTTGACGAATTTATCAAATTAATAAACCGTATGAATAGGAAATTATTATTTGAGGAATTAGGAAAGATCCAATGCGGAAAAACACAGAAAGAAGGCTGTAGAAGAGGCGCAGCAGGTGCTGCGCCTGTTCCCCATTGTATCCGTCCTGACAGATTTTAGGAAACAACTTTTAGTATAAATAGAGACGTTGAGGGAGGTTTTATTCACATAATTCTTCCGTCTTTCCTTCTTCTTATTACATAAAGCTCTTAAAATAAGCATACATCATGAATACTCTCGAAATTCGTCTAAAGGAGTGGACAAATGAGTTTTCCAATGTGGAGAAACACGACATGGGTGCTTATAATTTTGGATCACTTTTGAGCTTGAAGTTGATCAAGGTTGTAACACCCCCATACTCCGAGTGCCTTACCAGGACCACTCAGGTATGAAGACATCACCATCTTGGTTGCCCGAGGTATGATAATCAAATAGACAAAACAGAAACAACATTTATTATAAGTAGTTTAATGAATGAGTACAATCCTCGAAACCAAACTGAAAGTACAATACATGATTCCAAACTATCTGTTCTCAACTGAAATGTAAATAACTAAGACTACAGCGGAAGACTCCTATCATCTGTCGTGGCATCCAAGCTATCCCAGTACTCATCTCAATACCTGCTCAATATCTGCTCACCATCCCCGAATGGATCACCGCAGGTTTACAAAACAACACCGGGGTCAGTACTAATCACACAATCAACAAAGACAACAATAATAAGGCAATCATACAGCTGAACTGTCACACACACACACACACCACCAACACCCATCATCTCAACACTGACTGTCCACTGGACCAACCCTGCCAGTGGGGGACCGCAGCCGTTCCCACCTAAGCCCCGCTCATCGTACGAGCGATAACCCTGTCCATTAATGTGCACATCCCCTTTCGTGGCGGGTTCCCCTTTCGTACGCATCTCGAGAGCCATAGAAACCAATCACAATCACAAACACCATCACAATCACAACTATCATATTAAACAGCTAACTACAGCACATCACCAATATCCCATTATGGGACTAATACTGAGTAGGAAACCCTACCTGGAAAGCACAACACGCAGACGGTATCTACAGCTGTATCATTACGGCTCCTCTACGAATTCTCCTCCTATCATACATAACACATAAAGACTACCATTCAATTACTGCTCATAAAAACCCCCAATTCCCAAATTAGGGTTTCATCAAACTTAACAAAACATTATAGAAATTATATTAGAAGCTTACCCTCGACGCAAGGAATCCAACGACGCGAACTACGCTACGAACCGACCGTCTGAACTCCGGGAATTGTCAAGAACGCGATTGGGAAGAAGAACTAGTTGCTTTCTCTCTTAAACAGGTTTTAGGGTTTGTAAAAAGTGATTTAAAACAATTACGAATATGTTTAAATACCCTAATCGCGTAATTAACAAAACCCGAGAAAACTCCCCCGTAAAACCGGACACTCGATCGAGTACCCAAGGTACTCGATCGAGTACCCCCCTACTCGATCGAGTGCCCCAGCTACTCGATCGAGGGCCCAACAGGTCAGAAACTATTTTGCTTCGCCACTTACCCTTACTCGACAGAGTAAGGGCTACTCGATAGAGTACCCCCCAAGACTATAAATACGGAGTATTTGTGGACAAGGCCCTCGGGAACTGCGTCCGAGGGATCCACACCCGGCATAATCGACTCGAGGTTCTTTCGAATCGAATTAAGACATATTAGAGTCGCCACCAAGTTTTTTGGGAACTTGGAACCGTTCAAGTCAATTTTACACCTTTCATCGAAAAGCATAAAGCCAATCGACTACGAGTGATTAAAGATAAAGACTTGTACCCTATATCACTCGATTTGAATGACTCTCGTAATCCAATGGTATTTAGACGGATCCACAAACCATAGATCTTGAGTAAGGGGTGAGGGTACGTGTTGGGAAGCCCATAAGGACACCCAACCCCGCCCGTCGATAACGGCCTCTACTAAGTCAAGTGTCGGATTTCAAACAAGGTCATAGCTACTGCGATGTATGATATACAAACGTTGTTTTAACCCTATCATGTGACAACAATTTCTATGTCGTTTTAGATGCAACTAAACTAACTTTGTCAAAGTTGTTATTTAGCATGTGGGTTGATTGATCTAACAACATACAAAACAAAGCAAACAAGGCTTAAGGGGGAATGGGGGAGCCGTTGGGATCTACCTATTACAAACCAGGCATTTCATGCCGACACAACAACAAATTAAAGATACAACTCGATCTAAATACAATTGCTACATACGTAACCATAAACGACAACACACGCGGCCGTTTGGCCTAGAAAACCGTGCACATGAGGGGTGGCCCACGGCTCACAGGACCCACGGCCTTGGGTCAATCCTCGTAATGCGTGCTCGCGCTTAATCTCATCGAATTTAGACATAGGGCTACGCACCAAAGCATGCATTAGCATAAACCGGGCCATGTTGCTTTAGACAACATGCGGTTTACTACGCTCCTACAAGCATTGGGGAACAACCGTCTAACCAAACAAGACCAAGGTTTTTGAAAAGGTTTTGACTCAAAAGAAGTAAAACAAACTCGAAAATTACAACTCGATAAACAAACTATGAATTACAAGCTACAAAACAACAAAGAACAAATGATAAACAAAGAAAGAGAAACGAAATAAGAAAGGCAAAACTCACGGCCAACTCACGGCCCAAACTAACGGCCAACCTAGTTCCTAAGTTAGATTCATTGGTTAGATCGAATAATTGCGAAAAGGGATAAGAAACAAGTTAGAAAACGAGTTAGAAACGATGTTGATTGATTGTCGCGCAAGGGTGTATTCTACACGGTCCAAAGGGGGGTTGAATTGGGTCATGTTTGCAAATTAAGTTAACTCATCGAGTGTTAATAAGAAGGTGCTAATCACGTACTCTTATACTAGCGAGAAATTAGGTGAAAGAGAGAGATGCATTCAATTGTTTACAGAATCGTCGATTGATTTTATAACTTACGTCGAAGCCACCTATCGTGTCTAATTAGGCTATTAAATTAAATTAATGTTATCTAAATACGTCGCAGGTTAACAATCAGAGGTTAAACTAACATACAACGGGTCCTAGGGTATGTCGATTTGGCCGAAACAAAAGGGGGTCGAAAGCGAAGAACGAAGTTAGACACTTGTTTTATTTATGCCCTACCTTGAACACGAGGATATGTAAATGAGACGGGGGTGTACGACCGACTGAAGTAGCGGTTTATTTTCCCATCTCAAGTCAACGCGGGTGTTCATGGTGGTACTTTAACTCATACTCGGACTAACTAGTTTCATAGTTAATTAAAACAAACGATAAACAAAACGAAAACAAACAAAAAAACAAACTACAAAAAAGGCATAAAAAAACGAAATAAAAAAAGGAGAGAAAAGGGGATTTGATGCACCCTCAACCTACATGTATCGTTGACACCGTCTTGGGTCGTAATCGATGGTAGATTTTATCTCGAGAGGCCGTCGTCGACGAAGAATAAAGCAAACACGCGTTTTGGAAAGTTTCTGGACAGCGATTTTAAAACAGTGATATCTCCCTCGTTTCACAACGAAAATTCGATTTAAAAGATGTTTTGGAAACTAGAAAGAGAGGAGAATAGGGATCTTAAAGCAACCCCTGCTCGTTTTGGGTTATTGGGCACGAAAAACGAGCACAAACAGAACTGGACAGACAAGAAGAAACCGCGAAAACAGAGTGTTATTTCACTCTGTTTTTCGAGGGATTTCGTGTACTCTCAAGGGCAATTTGGCTCGTGAATCTTTGTCTAATGTGTAGATGGATGTTATGTGGTTAATTAGGAACAAGAAACTCGAATTTTTATGGAGATTTGATGGAGGAACGAATGGGTTTTCGAAGAGGACACACAAACAGTTTCAGTTTGTGTGTCGGTTTTGTTTAGGGTTTTTTGGAGGATGTTTAGGGTTTGTTTCTGAGGTTTAAAGCTTGTGAGTGATGGTTGGATGTATGGAGAACTTAGAGGAATGAATGTATTGTGAAGGGGTGGTATTTATAAGGAGTTAAAGTAGGGTAAAAGGGAGGAGAGGCAGACGGGCTCAGCTGAACATAGCTGCTGTCCAGCAGCTTTTGGGGGGTTTTCTAGGGTTCGTTTTGGGGTTTTTCTTGGTGATTAAGGTAAGGTAATATGGGTAGGATATTAGGGTATGGGTTAGGGTTAATGGGCACGTGTTTTGGTGGTATTTGGAGCAGGTTTTGGCTCGGGATTGAGCTGCCAAAACAGGGGCTGCTCGGTTTGGTGCGGGCTGTTTGGGGTTGTTTTGGACGAGAATTTGGGCCGTGGTTTGGGGGGTTCGAACAAGGGTGGATGGGTATTGGCTTAGGTGGGTTAGTGTACTCGAGATTCGTGCCAATTCGCAAAAGAAACGGGCTCAAAAACCGAGCTAAAATCGAGCTCAAAAACACATGGTTAAAACGAGTTTTTCTCGCTTTTAAAATCGATTTTTCAAATCAATTAAACCATTAAAATAAATGACCTTTCAAATCAAATATATTCATAAAATGATTTTTCAAATCGAATATTTATTTTATTTTCAATAAAATAAACTTGGAAAATAAATTCAAAATAAAATAAATTAAATTGAAATCACTTTAAAAAAGCTTTAATTTAAATATCATTTAAATTAATAAAATGAACTCACTAAAAAACATTAATTTAAATATCATTTAAATTAATAAAATACTTCATCGACGACGCCCATTCTACCTCGTAAAACGAGCTCCAAATAATAACAGCGACAACTAAAGAATACATGTGTCCTATCATCATCGGGTGTTTGTCGGGTTCTCTATAAATTCCAATATCGACGGATACGGGTATCTACAGAGCCCCCACTTTGACTGAGGCTTGGACAAGGCGAAAGTCAAAGTATACCCCAGTCCCCTCTCGACCGAGGATTCTTCGGGTCGTTTATAGTCCATTAAACTTGCGTATATAAGCTCGCCAGCCATAAGAAGAGATCATACCTGAAACTTCGTTGGGGATTGTCTCTTGCTTCTGTTGTGTCAAATTATCGTCATTGGTCGTCGACCCATAAATTGCATATATGGTGGATTGAGCCTTATCCTTAGGCGCCTACGTATCCGTTTCTGACGGAATCAAACCCGCGTCGTAGTTCGGCAACTGCTTACACTTGCCCAAAGTTTATCATCTGCTGGCATTTGTCCGAAATTCATCATCTGTTGACACTTGCCCAAAGTTTATCATCTGCTGGCAGGTGCCAAAATGGGACGGGACTTTCCAAGGAGGTTGCCGCCGCTTTCATCATTTGCTTTCAGCTATGGAATGCTTCCATTTCATACTCTTGTATTGAATTGAATTCTTGGTGGATGTCATCCTTTACATCTTGATAATGGTCTCAAGCCAACGGCTTCGAGCCCCCCAGAATGGCTCTAAAGTCGAAGACTTTAGAGCCCCCAGTTGAAGCATATCCTGCTACATTCGAAACATAGAAAATGTACTAGCAATAATCATCACATAAGCACATTTGGATCATCGATCTTAAAATTGAATCATTTGAAATACTGGGTCATCGACCCGAAAATTGAATTTTGAAAATTTTGAATAATTGGGCCATCGACCCGAAGTTTAAATTTGAAAGACTGGGTCATCGACCCTTCAAAAATTGAATTGGAAAATTTTGAATGATTGGGCCATCGACCCGAAAAGATTCTACTGCTTGGATCATCTATCCACAATTCGCAAAATGTTTTTGGAATTTTGAAATTTTGAAATTTTTGAAATCGAACCTTGATGGGTGAGCATGAAATACGACTCAGACACTCTGTATGACTCGTAAACCACGTGGGCGTAGCCCGCTACCATAAAACAAAAAAGGAAAATAAAACCGTAAGTGTGCACAGGTTTTAATTCAATTATTGACTTGTTGGGGGTAGAAAGGTAAATTGGCCGTTCTGGCGCCAAAAGATGGCAAATGGGAATCACAAGGTCGTCGACTTGGGATGTAGATATCGTATGTCATGGGCGTGCTCCCGAGGGCATATGGGAATCAAGATCACTTGGCATTGACAAGGTGGATTAACCTCACAGAGCAACAACGTTGGCTTCGCCCGACACTAGACACAGACTGATCTTATGAAAGCACTTAGACATCACACATCACTCTTGTTGGGAATATTCTGTCACTCTTCTCCTCGCCTCCTTTCTTTTCAGCGAGTTTTATCATTTCTTGCCACCGCCTTCTTTCTTTTCAGCGGGCTTTTACTATTTTTCTTCCACGCCTTCTTTCTTTTCAGCGGGTTTTTCATATTTTCTGTTCCCAACACAAACCCACATCTATGTGACTCAGCATCTTTGCCTACACCGTTAGATAAAGCTCATTCCGAGACTTGACACTACTTATCTGAACCTATATCCTTATCCTAGCCTACATCGAGTGCTAAGACTGACTCAAACAAAGGTGGCTTCATTTGGACTTGGTTAAGACCCGTAAGAAACCGACAAGATGACAACTTGGTTGATGAGCGGATTGAATCCCTTATTCTAAAGGACTGCCTACGTATTCGCGTGGAGCGAAATCAAATCCGACGTAGTTCGATCATGGTGCATAAACATGGCATTTTGGTTGTGTGTACACACTCGAAGGTTTCACCTAAGATATCATGTCGTATCCCATTCTAGCCTGTAAGGTACTGTTAAATCCCGTGTCTAGGGTTGGTACAAAAGGCTTGGATCTTTTGGGATGTGGAGCTTGGTAATAACAAGTTGGAATGGTTAACCATCATTCTGAAGGTTTGTTTTGTGGTGCTAAGGCCAAGGGCTATGGCTGCTGATGTGGTTGGAATGGGTGTCTCGGGTTTGATGAACCACGAGTGCAAATGGGTTGAAAAATGATGTGGGTTCAAATTTCCATGTCTGGATCCTAAAGGCTAGGTATAACAACACAAGCGGAATGATTCTCAAAATTCCCGACTATCCCCTTGTAACTGTCTCAGGAAGGACTTAGGGGTAAAGAGGTTACTACTTAAGCTTTTGGGCTTCGCCCATTGAACTTCAACTATGGGTACTTGACTTGACTTCTGGCCTCTGTAACTTCGACATTCAACCAAAGCATTCCGCAATAACTTCAACATCTTTTTTCCTTTTTTCCTTTTTCTTTCATCTTTTTTTCATTTTTCTTTTTTTTCTTTTTTTTCATTTTTCCAATTTTTCTCTTTTTCTCATTTTTCATTCTTTTTCATCTTTTTTCTCTCTTTGAAAATGATCTTTTATTCATTCTCTTATCAATGGATACACCTTGAAAACTGGGCTTCGCCAACTAATTTGGGTAAGAACTAACAATTCCTTGTTAGAACGGGTTGATATCTTCTCTCTTCGAGATGGGATGATTTTGTTGGGGAAAAGGCTTGCCTTCCATCATCGACAGGGGAAACAAGGAGCTAGTCCGGGTTTGTCATAGAATCATCTAAAAGCTTGTCACAAACATTGGTTCAGATGGAGGTTTTCTCCCGCCAGACATGGAATAGGTAAAGGAAACAGAAACGGGATCCTAAAGTATCCTTACGGGACATATTTCTACCCCAGGGATCTCTTTGAGCGTGTTATGCATTTTATCATGCTTTCAGAATGATTGAGGATTGAAAACCAGGGATATTTGGAAACGAAACTGCAACTTTTATTGGAATGACAAATGCTTAACAGACTCGAAGGAACGATTCCTAGGACACACCCTAGGTCATCGCGGAACAAACGACTCAACTTCAAGAAAAGAAAGTCCTAGACTCGACTCGACTAAGATAGGAAAACAGATACCGACTCATAATTTTCAAATCTGGTCTTGAGCTTTCTCTTGTTCAGCTGTCAGCTTAGATGCCCGGCTCTGGTCCTTGATCCCTTTGATGGTCGGCCTCCATCCCGAGGTAGTCCTCTGAGGATCTACGCCAGTGATGAAGGTTGGTGAATCAAATTGTCTTTTATTAACTTCGTTAACGAGAGGAGTACATTCTAGAGCAAGACTCCCGACGTGAATTTCATTCTTCGGGTTTGGCAAGAATTCACAGCAATCCACAAATATTTTCCCGATAAACACCCCTTTCAAGTGACATGGGCGGATAAGATGGGAATAATCGACATTGTCTTCGATAGAAACAAAGTTAGCGTGATCGCCAAATGGATTGGTGATGTTATTGGGTTTGACAGCTGGGATTGGGAGTGTTCCATTCTCAATCATGTCTTGGATTTCGTGCTTCAGTCGATAGCACCTTTCAGTATCGTGTCCCTTCCCTTGATGAAAGGCACAGTAGGCATTCGGTTTGTACCATTTGCCTTGTTGTTCAAAGAGGGATCCGAGTTGGACCAATGGGCTTCAACTTCCCTTGGGCCATGAGCCTTTGGAGAGCATAGGCGTAAGTGCACCCGATATCGGTGAACACCCTCGGAGCTTGGCGCGGAGGCCTTTTTGACTGTCCATCTAAGAGATTGACAGTTTCAATAAAGTGGGCCGCTGCGGGTGCTTTTGTTTTAGATGACGAAGCCCCTTGGTATCCCTTTGGCTTCTCAGCTTCAGCAATTCGGACATCGTCCTCTACCTTTATCCCGATCCTTATCAATTCTTTGAAAGAACCAAAGTTCTGGTATTTCAGAGCATTACGGTAAACAGGTCGTAAATTCTTCACGAACTTATCTACCATTTCAACTTCATCAGGCTTCTTAGCTAACTTCACGCTTTCAGCGCGCCATCTTGCGAGGAATTCAGTAAAGCCCTCTTTCTCCTTTTGTGTCATAACCTCCAAAGTTCTTATGTTGGTTTGAATCTCAACATTGTCGGCATAGTGCTTACAGAACTAAACCGTAATATCTTCGAAAGTGGGGAAGTTCTTAAGGTCAAGATTGTAGAACCACGCCTTTGGGTGTTCACCCAGAGATTGGGCGAAAATTTCAGAGAGCATATCAGCAGGTACTCCCTTTAGTGCTAAGTACCCTTTATAGGCCTTAACATGGTGGACCGGATCTTCAGTGCCCTTGAACTTTGGGATGTCAGTGAGTACCATGTTCGTGGGCAGCTTATCCTGAACCGGGGCGTAGGCCCTAGCATTCTCATAGTGGATGTTCTTCCCCTGGGAGAGCTTTAAACGGTCTTCGATGAACTTGAACCGTTTCTCCAGATCAGTTAGTGGCGGAGGGGGTGGAGGTGAATCTTCACTCAGCTTAGATTCGATTGCATCCATTCTAGTCATCATGAGGTTCACGGCCTCAGTAAGCTTGTTAACGGCATCTTCCATTGCTTGACGTCGGGTTTTTGGCGGCCTTTCTACAAGAAAACCCCGTACTGAGTCAATATTTAAAGTAAGAGCCCCTGCACACTTAAGGACTCGACCCCAACTTGACTCGAACAAAGACTCGACTTGAGATTAACTAACCAAAGGTTCGACTCACGGTTGGATTTTGACATCGGTTCATTTTAGACTCGACAAAACGACATGACTCAAACATGTCATAACTCGATTCTAAACTGGACTTGGTGTGACAAAACCCGTGATTGGGCTAACACAGCCCATGGGTTCGAGTGAAAACGTCCTAAAGGGCCTAGCTTGGACGTTTTTTGTGGACTATCCTAGACCAAAAGGTCGACCAACATGACTCAAAGCCCAAGAGGTGAGCTTGGGTGACCCAACAAGGTCGTGTTCTAGACTCTTAAAACGAAACAACCCGGCCTAACACGGCCATGACCCGGACACGACTCGACGCATTTCATGCTTGGTTGAGGTTCGAGAAACATTTTGGATTGATTTTGAAAAAAAGGAGGTTTGATTTGAAAATGAGATTTGAAATGGGCAGCATGCCGGCTATAAAAGCTAATTTTGGGCCGAAATTTCTAGTCCTATTTGGGCAGCGTTCCGCGTTTTTTAAAACCATGCTATTTTGAAAATAAGTTGTTCAAAGTTCGGTTTTGAAAAGGACATGGGAATTTTCGAAAATAAAGACTCGGGAAAACATATTGCACATTGTCATTCTCATGTTATAAGGATGTATGCTCCTAGACACCTCTAAGTCTCGGCAAGTCTTCTATAAGAAGGTCTATGCCCTCCATCCTTTTGCGGTCTTATAAAGCAAGGTGTCTTAAGGTAAAGTACCTAGAAGATCGTCCCCACTCCCAAGAACCACGCGAGGCGAAGTGGAAGCGAGCAATGTGCAGCTTCCTGGCATAGTGGGACGTCGCCCCCACGCATCACGAAGAAACGCTGGGACGGCCCGGGCAAGTCCTTAGGGGTTTATGCATGAATCGTAGCACTATGAGTAATGTTTTACTTTCCAACACTTTCTTTTCAAGTTTCACCTCGGAGGAAAAGACCCTAGAAACACAGTGTAACTAGTCCTCTTTTCCCCAGCGGAGTCGCCAAACTGTGGACAAGGCCCTCGGGAACTGCGTCCGAGGGATCCACACCCGGCATAATCGACTCGAGGTTCTTTCGAATCGAATTAAGATATATTAGAGTCGCCACCAAGTTTTTTGGGAACTTGGAACCGTTCAAGTCAACTTTACACCTTTCATCGAAAAGCATAAAGCCAATCGACTACGAGTGATTAAAGCTAAAGACTTGTACCCTATATCACTCGATTTGAATGACTCTCGTAATCCAATGGTATTTAGACGGATCCACAAACCATAGATCTTGAGTAAGGGGTGAGGGTACGTGTTGGGAAGCCCATAAGGACACCTAACCCCGCCCGTCGATAACGGCCTCTACTAAGTCAAGTGTCGGATTTCAAACAAGGTCATAGCTACTGCGATGTATGATATGCAAACGTTGTTTTAACCCTATCATGTGACAACAATTTCTATGTCGTTTTAGATGCAACTAAACTAACTTTGTCAAAGTTGTAATTTAGCATGTTGGTTGATTGATCTAACAACATACAAAACAAAGCAAACAAGGCTTAAGGGGGAATGGGGGAGCCGTTAGGATCTACCTATTACAAACCAGGCATTTCATGCCGACACAACAACAAATTAAAGATACAACTCGATCTAAATACAATTGCTACATACGTAACCATAAACGACAACACACGCGGCCGTTTGGCCTAGAAAACCGTGCACATGAGGGGTGGCCCACGGCTCACAGGACCCACGGCCTTGGGTCACTCCTCGTAATGCGTGCACGCGCTTAATCTCATCGAATTTAGACATAGGGCTACGCACCAAAGCATGCATTAGCATAAACCGGGCCATGTTGCTTTGGACAACATGCGGTTTACTACGCTCCTACAAGCATTGGGGAACAACCGTCTAACCAAACAAGACCAAGGTTTTTGAAAAGGTTTTGACTCAAAAGAAGTAAAACAAACTCGAAAATTACAACTCGATAAACAAACTATGAATTACAAGCTACAAAACAACAAAGAACAAATGATAAACAAAGAAAGAGAAACGAAATAAGAAAGGCAAAACTCACGGCTAACTCACGGCCCAAACTAACGGCCAACCTAGTTCCTAAGTTAGATTCATTGGTTAGATCGAATAATTGCGAAAAGGGATAAGAAACAAGTTAGAAAACGAGTTAGAAACGATGTTGATTGATTGTCGCGCAAGGGTGTATTCTACACGGTCCAAAGGGGGGTTGAATTGGGTCATGTTTGCAAATTAAGTTAACTCATCGAGTGTTAATAAGAAGGTGCTAATCACGCACTCTTATACTAGCGAGAAATTAGGTGAAAGAGAGAGATGCATTCAATTGTTTACAGAATCGTCGATTGATTTTATAACTTACGTCGAAGCCACCTATCGTGTCTAATTAGGCTATTAAATTAAATTAATGTTATCTAAATACGTCGCAGTTAACAATCAGAGGTTAAACTAACATACAACGGGTCCTAGGGTATGTCGATTTGGCCGAAACAAAAGGGGGTCGAAAGCGAAGAACGAAGTTAGACACTTGTTTTATTTATGCCCTACCTTGAACACGAGGATATGTAAATGAGACGGGGGTGTACGACCGACTGAAGTAGCGGTTTATTTTCCCATCTCAAGTCAACGCGGGTGTTCATGGTGGTACTTTAACTCATACTCGGACTAACTAGTTTCATAGTTAATTAAAACAAACGATAAACAAAACGAAAACAAACAAAAAAACAAACTACAAAAAAGGCATAAAAAAACGAAATAAAAAAAGGAGAGAAAAGGGGATTTGATGCACCCTCAACCTACATGTATCGTTGACACCGTCTTGGGTCGTAATCGATGGTAGATTTTATCTCGAGAGGCCGTCGTCGACGAAGAATAAAGCAAACACGCGTTTTGGAAAGTTTCTGGACAGCGATTTTAAAACAGTGATATCTCCCTCGTTTCACGACGAAAATTCGATTTAAAAGATGTTTTGGAAACTAGAAAGAGAGGAGAACAGGGATCTTAAAGCAACCCCTGCTCGTTTTGGGTTATTTGGCACGAAAAATGAGCACAAACAGAACTGGACAGACAAGAAGAAACCGCGAAAACAGAGTGTTATTTCACTCTGTTTTTCGAGGGATTTCGTGTACTCTCAAGGGCAATTTGGCTCGTGAATCTTTGTCTAATGTATAGATGGATGTTATGTGGTTAATTAGGAACAGGAAACTCGAATTTTTATGGAGATTTGATGGAGGAACGAATGGGTTTTCGAAGAGGACACACAAACAGTTTCAGTTTGTGTGTCGGTTTTGTTTAGGGTTTTTTGGAGGATGTTTAGGGTTTGTTTCTGAGGTTTAAAGCTTGTGAGTGATGGTTGGATGTATGGAGAACTTAGAGGAATGAATGTATTGTGAAGGGGTGGTATTTATAAGGAGTTAAAGTAGGGTAAAAGGGAGGAGAGGCAGACGGGCTCGGCTGAACATAGCTGCTGTCCAGCAGCTTTTGGGGGGTTTTCTAGGGTTCGTTTTGGGGTTTTTCTTGGTGATTAAGGTAAGGTAATATGGGTAGGATATTAGGGTATGGGTTAGGGTTAATGGGCACGTGTTTTGGTGGTATTTGGAGCGGGTTTTGGCTCGGGATTGAGCTGCCAAAACAGGGGCTGCTCGGTTTGGTGCGGGCTGTTTGGGATTGTTTTGGACGAGAATTTGGGCCGTGGTTTGGGGGGTTCGAACAAGGGTGGATGGGTATTGGCTTAGGTGGGTTAGTGTACTCGAGATTCGTGCCAATTCGCAAAAGAAACGGGCTCAAAAACCGAGCTAAAACCGAGCTCAAAAACACATGGTTGAAACGAGTTTTTCTCGCTTTTAAAATCGATTTTTCAAATCAATTAAACCATTAAAATAAATGACCTTTCAAACCAAATATATTCATAAAATGATTTTTCAAATCGAATATTTATTTTATTTTCAATAAAATAAACTTGGAAAATAAATTCAAAATAAAATAAATTAAATTGAAATCACTTTAAAAAAGCTTTAATTTAAATATCATTTAAATTAATAAAATGAACTCACTAAAAAACATTAATTTAAATATCATTTAAATTAATAAAATACTTCATCGACGACGCCCATTCTACCTCGTAAAACGAGCTCCAAATAATGACAGCGACAACTAAAGAATACATGTGTCCTATCATCATCGGGTGTTTGTCGGGTTCTCTATAAATTCCAATATCGACGGATACGGGTATCTACAGTATTACAGTCTTCCCTCCTTAAAAGGAACTTCGTCCCCGAAGTTCAAACCACTACTAAAACAAAGGTACTCCAAAACATTCCCGACTCAACAACCAAAACAAAACTCAACATAAAACACGCCACTTACCCAACTTATCCCGACAACCTACCGACGCAACATACCAAAAAGGTGTATAAAACTCTTAGAAACTGCTCGCGATCATCTCCTACCCCCCTAAAAGAAACAAGGTTACGTCCCCGTAACCATACATACCTGATCAAAAAGGAAGGGGTAACGCTCTTTCATGATATCCTCTGCCTCCCATGTAGCTTCCTCGGTCTCGTGGTTAGACCAAAGGATCTTGAGCAAAACTGTCTCACCACCCCTAGTCTTTCTAACCTTTCGGTCTAGGATCTGCTTAGGCACCTCCAGATATGATAAAGACTCATCCAGCTCTAAGCTCTCTGCCTCCAACACATGTGACGGGTCGCTCACATACTTCCGCAGCTGCGATACATGAAACACATTATGCACTCTCTCCAACGCAGCCGGTAACGCCAAACGATAAGCAACTTCCCCAACTCGCTCTAAGATCTCATAAGGCCCTATAAACTTCTGACTTAGCTTGCCTTTCTTCCCAAACCTCATAACTCCACGCATTGGAGACACTTTCAGAAGAACCTTGTCCCCAACCTGAAACTCTATGTCCCGACGATGTAGATCTGCATAACTCTTTTGTCGATCCTGGGCTGCTCTCATCCGTTCCCTGATCATCTTAATCTGTTCCACCATCTCATGTACCATCTCTGGTCCTAAAACCACTGCCTCAGCACTATCGTCGCAACAGATTGGACTCCTACATCTCCTCCCATACAAAGCCTCAAACGGTGCCATACCAATACTAGTGTGATAGCTGTTATTGTAAGAAAACTCTATCAAGTCCAACCTCTGCTCCCAGCTACCACCAAAATCCATCACACAAGCTCGCAACATATCCTCAAGGGTCTTGATTGTTCTCTCAATCTGCCCATCTCATTGCGCAGGATGAAATGTCAGTACTCATCTTCAAAGTCATTCCCAACGATTCCCGCAACTCCTTCCAAAACCTCGATATAAACCTCGCATCTCTGTCAGACACTATGTCCTTAGGGACTCCATGTAACTTAAGCATGTTCTTTCGATAGGCCATAGCTAGTTGTGCCTTAGTCCATGTATCTTTCATTGGAACAAAGTGAGCTGACTTGGTCAGACGATCCACTATCACCCAAATCATGTTGTTACCTTGTTGACTCTTAGGCAAACCCACAATGAAATCCATGGAAATGGATTCCCACTTCCACTCAGGCACCTCCAAAGACTGAACCTTACCTTGTGGTCTTCTCTGCTCCCCTTTAACTCTCTGGCATGTCAAACAACGGGACACGAACTCAGCTGTCTCTTTCTTCATCCCAGGCCACCAAAACGTTTTCTTCAAATCTTTGTAAAGCTTGTCTCCACCCGGATGAACTGAATATGGTGTGCAATGCGCTTCTGTCATGATTGTCTTTTTCAACTCCTCGTCATTAGGAACGCTCCACCTACCATCAAACCTCAAGCTACCATCTGAATGAATGGAAAACCGGGACACCGTCCCTTTCTCTACTCCAGCTCTCCACTCCACTACCTTAGGATCCAAAGCCTGTTTATCCCGAATGTCATCATAAAACTCCATATGTACTGTCATATCACCCATGGCATCTCCTTTCTGCATCATATGAATCCCAAAGCTCGCTACCTCTTCCCTCAGCCTCATTAAAGATAGAGCTGTACATAAAGAATGTACACTCTTCCTACTCAAAGCATCAGCTACAACATTGGCTTTCCCTTCATGGTAGATGATTTCCATGTCATAGTCGCCAATCAACTCCATCCACCTCCTCTGTCTCATGTTCAATTCCTTCTGCGTGAAGATGTACTTGAGACTCTTGTGATCAGAAAATACCTTAAAGATTGCTCCATAAAGGTAATGCCTCCAAATCTTGAGAGCAAACACCACTGCACCCAACTCCAGATCATGGGTAGGGTAATTCTCCTCATAAGGCTTCAACTGCCTAGAAGCATAGGCAATCACTTTACCATTCTGCATCAGCACACATCCTAGCCCATTCTTCGAGGCATCTGTATAAACCTCGAAATTCTCGCTCCCTTCAGGCAATGCTAGGACAGGAGCTGTGGTCAAGCGCTCCTTTAATGTTTGGAACGCCGTCTCACAACTCTCATCCCAACGAAACCTGTTCTCTTTCCTCATCAACGCTGTCATCGGTCTAGCTATCTTGGAGAAATCTTTCACGAACCGTCTCGTAGTATCCAAATTAAACCCAAGAAACTCCTCACCTCAGCAACATTCTTTGGTGCTTCCCACTTTGTCACTGCCTCAATCTTTGCCGGATCCACAGCTACCCCATCTTTAGAGATTACATGCCCCAGAAAAGCAACTTTCTCTAACCAGAACTCACACTTGGACAGCTTAGCATACAACTCATGCTCCCTCAAAGTCTGCAACACGATCCTCAGATGCTCCTCATGCTCCTCTTTAGTCTTAGAGTAGACTAAGATGTCATCAATAAACACCACCATGAACTGGTCCAAGAACTGTCTGAAGATCCTATTCATCAAATCCATAAACACTGCCGGCGCATTAGACAACCCAAATGGCATCACCACATACTCATAATGGCCATACCTCGACGTGAAAGCTGTCTTCGGTATGTCCACATCTCTAATCTTCACCTGATGGTACCCCGACCTCAAATCAATCTTAGAAAAGACTGTTGCTCCGCTCAACTGATCAAACAGGTCGTCTAACCTTGGCAAAGGATACTTGTTCTTTATCGTCACACGGTTCAGCTCCCGGTAATCTATGCACAGCCTCAAACTCCCATCCTTCTTCTTCACGAAAAGAACTGGTGCTCCCCAAGGCGATACACTTGGTCTAATGTATCCCTTTTCTATCAAATCATCCAACTGCTTCCTAAGCTCCTCCATCTCCTTAGGACCCATACGGTACGGTGCCTTAGAGATTGGCCCCGTCCCTGGCTTCAACTCAACGGTGAAATCTATCTCCCTCTTCGGTGGCAACCCTGCAATCTCTTCTCGAAAAACATCTCGCAAACTCTCCCACCACTGGTATCTCGTCAATCGCTAGGGCTCTCTATCCGGTCATCTCTCACGTGGCACAAAATCAGAGGACAACCCTTCCTCAGATACGACTTCAAGGTAACAGCTGCAATCAACTTAACTTTGGGTTTGACTAGAAACCCACGGTAAGACACACTAACACCCTTAGGACCTCTTAGGGACACTTTCTTTTGATGGCAGTCTATCTTAGCCTTATACTTTCCTAACCAATCCATCCCAACTATCATCTCAAATCCATTAAAAGGAAACTCTAGCAAGTCTACAGGGAGATCGACTTGCCCAACTATCAAAGATACATCTCTAAACAACCTCTCACACGATACAGACTCACCCGAAGGTATGAAAACTTGCTCCCTAACAGACTCATATACCCTCAAACCCAACTGTCTAACATGACTCGAAGACACAAACGACTGAGAAGCCCCCGAATCAAACAAAACAAACGTAGGAACACCATTTACAAGAAATGTACCGGTGATAACGTGCGCCTCTTCCTCAGCTGTCTTCTTGTCCATCATGAACAACTTGCCACTGGTCTTCTGCCCACCTCCCTGGACAGTACTGGCTGATGCAGTCGGCTTAGCACCCGATCCTTGATTATTGTTGTTGTTGTTCATCGGTGTCTTCTGATAAGAATTACCGCCGTTGCGGTTGCCTCCACTCTGGTAGCTCTGACCTCCCCGGTTTGGCCATGATCCCGCCGGTCTGTTGCTCGCGAAGCTCTGCGCAGGTCTCTGGAAAAATCCCGGTGCACTTGTGCACTCATGTCTCTTGTGGCCTACGCCACCACAACCAAAGCAGGTCACTCCCCAACTATTGCTCACACTCCCCCGGCCTCTCCCAAAGGAAGTGCCAGCACTAAACCCAAACCCAGATGAAAATCCCTTAGATTGATTGTGGTTGCCTTTCTTGAAATTAGATTGGCCACCACCCTCGCTCTCAGACTTCCTCTTCTCTCCACCTGACCTCTCCTGAGCTATCTCTACCAGCCTCTCAGCTCTCCCAGCCCTCTCATACGCTTCCTTTACATCAGTAAGGACTCCCACGGGTAACTTATCCATAATTTTCGTGGTTAGCCCCTTCTCAAACCTCAAAGCCAGATTCTCCTCACTCAAACCCATATCCTCAGCATACCTAGATTTCTCATTGAACTGCCTGTAGTACTCAGCCACAGACATCTCAGCAGTCATCTTAAACTTGTCGAACTCCTCTCTCAACTTACTCCTCACATGCTCAGGTACGAACTCCTTCCTCACCGCCCTACGAAACTCCTCCCAAGGTATAGCAGGTAACCCCTGGTTGGTATATATCTCCTTGGCACTCACTTTCACTGAATCCCACCACTTGCCAGCTGCCTCCCTCAGATAAAATGCAGCCTGTACCACTCTCATCTCATCAGGACAACGAACTAAATCTAGTATGTTCTCCATCCCCCTCAGCCAACTATCAAGAAGGTTAGGCTCCTCAACCCCCTTGTACTCCTTCGGGTTAAACCTCGCAATATAGAGACTGACTTTAGCATGGTCAACCTCCTTCTCCTTACCCTTATCCTTGTCCTCATTCACTCTCTTCAGGGTCTCAGTAAGGGCATCCTGGTGCTCCAACATCTTAACGATGTCGTCCGTAGTCATAAGCTCAGCTCTCGCATACAAAGCATTTCTCTTGGGCGGCATCTTGAAGCTATATAAGAAAGGGTAAACATAAACACACGTACTAATCCTCGAAACACGAAAACGCGCTGCCCGAACCTACTCGATCGAGTACCCTAACCCACTCGATCGAGTGACGGGCTACTCGATCGAGTGCCCCCATGTACTCGATCGAGTACCCAAACTCCAGAACCAAACAGACCTCCTGATCTCTAACCCACTCGATCGAGTATCTAGGCTACTCGATCGAGTGACCCCCGACTCGATCGAGTGCCCCTAGCTACTCGATCGAGTGCCCCAAAACGCGATTCTGGACTCAAAATCGCCAAAAACCTACCCGATCGAGTCAGCCTCACTCGATCAAGTACCACTAATATGTAAGAGCTACCCGCATGTTACTTCGTATACTAACATGCTAAACTTTATAAACCACATTATATCATAACAAATATGCTACGCAGCTATTCTATTATCAACAAGATCAATTCATCATGCTATTAAAGCCACATTGTAAACATCCAACATGTTATTCCAACATCAAGTCTACACATATATTACTTTTCTTTCACATTCTCAACTTCCTATTTCAACACCAAACAGTCAAGCACACTTCATCACTTTGTTGCACAAGTTACTAAGCACACATATACTCGACACACACTTTCCCCCGTGACCGGTTCAAAGTTGTAGGGCGACCCCCGCGACTTTAGGACGTCTCCCAAGCCTTTGCACTAGCTCCTACAACTTCTACCCCGGGTTCATTTTAATTGACTCCCTATGTTCATTACGTTCATTGGTTAAAGGTTTCAGGATCGTCGCTCTGATACCATTTGTAACACCCCCATACTCCGAGTGCCTTACCAGGACCACTCAGGTATGAAGACATCACCATCTCGGTTGCCCGAGGTATGATAATCAAATAGACAAAACAGAAACAACATTTATTATAAGTAGTTTAATGAATGAGTACAATCCTCGAAACCAAACTGAAAGTACAATACATGATTCCAAACTATCTGTTCTCAACTGAAATGTAAATAACTAAGACTACAGCGGAAGACTCCTATCATCTGTCGTGGCATCCCAGCTATCCCAGTACTCATCTCAATACCTGCTCAATATCTGCTCACCATCCCCGAATGGATCACCGCAGGTTTACAAAACAACACCGGGGTCAGTACTAATCACACAATCAACAAAGACAACAATAATAAGGCAATCATACAGCTGAACTGTCACACACACACACACACCACCAACACCCATCATCTCAACACTGACTGTCCACTGGACCAGCCCCGAGGCGAGAGTTGCTGAGCTAGACGGCGATCAGCAGTAGTTTGCTTGTTGTTTTTTGTCTTCGGCTGTATTTTGTACATTTTGTTCATTTTTAGGACCCACATTTTGGACATTCGGACTTTGTTTTGGGGCTCGAGCCCCCAGTTTGGTGTACATATCCCCTCTTGGTTGTATATATGATGGCCTGAGTGCCTTTGTTGCTGAGTTGCTTTGTTTGTACCTGCGGGTTAGCTTTAAACAGGTTTGGTTGATGACGGTTTATGCCGTCATGCTGCCAAAATTTACACAGAAATCACATAGAACATACATTTGTACACATGGCCTAAATTAGCGCAAAACAACGACTCGGAAATGCAAAAAAATGCAAAAAATTTGCCGGAAATGACCGGATGGTAGGGAGGGCTACTCCCTAAAAAAAGGAAAAAATAGAAACATATAAGTTTGAAATGTAATGTGGAACGGGAGTGAAATGATTCCCCGAAAAGAAAATTACAAAGAAATGTATAAGTTTGAAAATGAATAAATTAAATTGATGAAATTAAATTGATGAAATGATTCCTAACAGAAAATTTAAAAAAAGAAATGGATAAGTGTGCTAAGATGACGAAAATGTCGATATCGCCTCCAAATGTGTGCCCGTGAAATTAGGAAACACCAAACATGGCAATTTGACGAATTTATCAAAATAATAAACCGTATGAATAGGAAATTATTATTTGAGGAATTAGGAAAGATCCAATGCGGAAAAACACAGAAAGAAGGTTGTGGAAGAGGCGCAGCAGGAGCTGCGTCCCATTGAAGAGGCGCAGCAGGTGCTGCGCCTGTTCCCCATTGTATCCGTCCTGACAGATTTTAGGAAACAACTTTTAGTATAAATAGAGACGTTGAGGGAGGTTTTATTCACATAATTCTTCCGTCTTTCCTTCTTCTTATTACATAAAGCTCTTAAAATAAGCATACATCATGAATACTCTCGAAATTCGTCTAAAGGAGTGGACAAATGAGTTTTCCAATGTGGAGAAACACGACATGGGTGCTTATAATTTTGGATCACTTTTGAGCTGGAAGTTGATCAAGGTTGTAACACCCCCATACTCCGAGTGCCTTACCAGGACCACTCAGGTATGAAGACATCACCATCACGGTTGCCCGAGGTATGATAATCAAATAGACAAAACAGAAACAACATTTATTATAAGTAGTTTAATGAATGAGTACAATCCTCGAAACCAAACTGAAAGTACAATACATGATTCCAAATTATCTGTTCTCAACTGAAATGTAAATAACTAAGACTACAGCGGAAGACTCCTATCATCTGTCGTGGCATCCCAGCTATCCCAGTACTCATCTCAATACCTGCTCAATATCTGCTCACCATCCCTGAATGGATCACCGCAGGTTTACAAAACAACACCGGGGTCAGTACTAATCACACAATCAACAAAGACAACAATAATAAGGCAATCATATAGCTGAACTGTCACACACACACACACACACCACCAACACCCATTATCTCAACACTGACTGTCCACTGGACCAGCCCTGCCAGTGGGGGACCGCAGCCGTTCCCACCTAAGCCCCGCTCATCGTACGAGCGATAACCCTGTCCATTAATGTGCACATCCCCTTTCGTGGCGGGTTCCACGAAGGGCGAAACTAGGGCGTGAGATCACTCCCGCAAGTGACCCCACTCAGCCGAGAACGCATCTCGAGAGCCATAGAAACCAATCACAATCACAAACACCATCACAATCACAACTATCATATTAAACAGCTAACTACAGCACATCACCAATATCCCATTATGGGACTAATACTGAGTAGGAAACCCTACCTGGAAAGCACAACACGCAGACGGTATCTACAGCTGTATCAAAACGGCTCCTCTACGAATTCTCCTCCTATCATACATAACACATAAAGACTACCATTCAATTACTGCTCATAAAAACCCCCAATTCCCAAATTAGGGTTTCATCAAACTTAACAAAACATTATAGAAATTATATTAGAAGCTTACCCTCGACGCAAGGAATCCAACGACGCGAACTACGCTACGAACCGACCGTCTGAACTCCGGGAATTGTCAAGAACGCGATTGGGAAGAAGAACTAGTTGCTTTCTCTCTTAAACAGGTTTTAGGGTTTGTAAAAAGTGATTTAAAACAATTACGAATATGTTTAAATACCCTAATCGCGTAATTAACAAAACCCGAGAAAACTCCCCCGTAAAACCGGACACTCGATCGAGTACCCAAGGTACTCGATCGAGTACCCCCCTACTCGATCGAGTGCCCCAGCTACTCGATCGAGTGCCCAACAGGTCAGAAACTATTTTGCTTCGCCACTTACCCTTACTCGACAGAGTAAGGGCTACTCGATAGAGTACCCCCCAAGACTATAAATACGGAGTATTACAAAGGTGGCCAAACCGTTCCTAGATGCTTGTCTTGATTATTGGGACCCGAATCATCACGTATTTGCCTTCCCCGGAGGCGACATTTGCCCATTTCCCGAAGAAATTGTTGCGATTGTTGGTTGGGACCCGGAACGTTTGCCTGCTATTCCCTCTACTTCTCAAGGATATAAGAACAAGTTTAGGGATTTTCTTGGGTTGACAAGAGCTGAGGTGGACCGTCTTGTGACCTCAAAGGGAGTGCAAATGTTGGACTTCATTGATCGATTCATCAATAGGGTCGATCCCACTATCTCTTATGTTGCCAGGCGAAGGGCATTCGGGTTTTGCCTACTACATGTATATGTCCTTCAAGGGCACGTTGATGAGGATTTGATAGGTGATCCTCGTTATTTGAGCCTGATTGAGCAAATGGAGCTGCGCAGGAGCCCAGCTTGCCTATGTCTAGGAGAGGTCCTGTTGGGGTTAGATAACAGGAAAGCCAACCGTGACCTTCCTCATCTGGGAAGTCCCATTATTTTGCAGGTAAAAGAATAAAAAATTCCTTTTTTTTATTTTATTTTTTTCTCTTTTTTTTTTGTTTCTTTTTTTTTTTTGTCTTTTTTTGTCTTTTTTTGTCTTTTTTTGTTTCTTTTTTTTTGTTTTTTTTTTGTTTCGTCTTTTTTTGTTTTTTTTTGTAATACCTGCTTTTGGTAGGTCTGGCTTATGGAGCGTCTTCAATTGATTGAGCCCCCAGTTAATGTTCCTGCTTATCATGCTCGCTCAATCGCGATGAGGACCGAGCTCTACAGGAAGGCACCGCTTTTATCGTAAATGGAGGTCTAGTTACTCTCTTGGCCAAGTACTTTGATCTAAATTTCAACAAGGATAACACCTATGTGGCGATCAAAGGGGGTCATCTCATTGACATGGATGCCATGATTAACAAGTATAAGTGGGTCAAGCACAACTCCTTTGACACCAACTATGGGTGGCTAACCAATGATGCTAGATCTTTAACTTTGCCTTCCAAGATATGCTGCTTGAGTGCTCATCGAACAAACTACCTACTTCCACTCTCAAAAGGCGACGAGTACATCATCCGTCAACAAAGGGGCGAAATTGAAGAGCCCTCCTCCTCCATTGCCACACCACCCTATCCATTCAAATATCAAGAGTTCAAACCCGAAGGTGTTGAAGTGGGCAATGACTACATGACTCTACTTATGCAAGAGATACATAAACAAGCTTACAATGATCGAGTAGATGCATACTTGACCCAATATCAACCCTTCCTTCATTTAGCTAGGCAAGGACTACTTGATCCTTCATGTCCTTTTCCTAGTTGAGCGGATAGGGAAGTCTTCTTTCCAAGCACATCTAAAGGTGAAAGACCGGGTGAAGATGGGAATGTCGATGATGAGGCTGATGATGATGAGGGTGTTGATGAAGAGGTAGATGATGAAGAAGAAGAGGCTAATGAAGATGATGAAGGAAGTGAGCAAGGAAGTAAAGAGGGAAGTGGTGATGAGTCCGCTTCTATGGAGGAAAATGATGATAATGATGATATGGTGGAGGACTAGCAAGCTTTGGAGGCTCCTTCCCTCTTGAGGTTTGCCTACTTCTTTCATTGTTTTATTTAATTTTATCTTGATCATAGTTGGAGAGTCCTAGCAACATGAGGACTAACACCTCGGCCACATTGAGGTGTTCTTTTATTGTTCCCGTTTGAAAAATCCAAAATGACAATTTAGTTTCATGCATTGCATCTTGTGTGCATGAACTACCCCATAATTTAAGAAATTAGAAATAATGTCTATCTCGGTTTGGGGAAGTACATGCATACGCAACGGGAGGTAATCTAAATTACGCTCTCCGTCATAAACAAAAACTCATGCATTATGTAGTGTAGATTAGTATAGCTTGCATTTAGTATAGAATTCATGCATCTTACTTGCATAATTTCCTATTATTTTGGCCATTGAGGACAATGCCCATATTAATGTGGGGATGGGAAATTCTAACTTAACTTACTTTTATTCAAAAACCCAAAAAAATAAAAAAACAATTCGAAAAATAAAAAAAAAATGAAAAATTTGAAAATCCAAAAACAAGTTCTTTTCCTTTGTAGTATAGACTTGTATATATTATTGTATATATTGTGTTTGTTCTATCCTTGTTCACATTGATCGACTACGCCACATCCGAGATATGATGATATTGAAGACCGCATGGTATGATCTTTCCAATCTCCTTTTTCCTCTTTATGTTAATGACTATGTTGCTTTATTTTGATTGATGCGGTATAACAATGTGAATTTAGGACTTGCATTTAGATTATATGGCATATTAGTTGGTAGAATCACTTGCATTAGGATGTATATGTGTTAGTTGCATGTTAGAAAATTTTGCGAAACCGTCTACTTGGGAAGCTTGACAAGTGTATCTAGGCCCTAGTAGATGCTATTTATTCTTAAGACTTTGCTTGTTAGAATACTTGTAAAACACACAAGGATGTGTCATGCTAGTATCTTTTGACCCATGGATTAAGGCCTAGTCAAGAGTACCTTGTGGTGTGATAACTCCTTGGCTACCGTTTATTCCAAGCTGACCCTTGAAACCATGCATCCATCATCCATGTTCTACCGCATTTTTGTCATCAAAGGGAATGGGCACAAAAAGAAATTGATTTGAGTTCAATGAAATGAAAAGTGAAAGAAAGTTTGCAAAATGCATCAAATGAAAAGAGGAGCAAAAATAGACTCCTAAAGCTTCAAATATAAGGCACCCTCACTACATATGAGGTGACCTTGAAAATGTTTCAAAGAAATGCAAAAAGTTGTCAAGTGTTGAAAAGCCAAAAATCAAAAGAAATGGCATAAGAAAGTGTTCTCAAATGTCAAATGCCACAAGAAATTTGGGGGGGGGGGGGGGAAAACAAAAACAAAAGCAAACTCCCAAAATGAAACTCAATTACCTATTGATCCCTTTATCCATCGTATCCATTTCTGTGCATGGTAGAGAGTGGACGACTCTTCTTCTTGTCTAGGCAAGAGGGGGAATTCCGCGATCCTCCAGTGTTTCTAACACCATAGGGAGTCTATTCTTGACAAAAGAATTTAACGATTGAGGACAAAGGTACCCTAGCTTGACACAATTTGGAGGTGATTTATTGGTATCCTTCTAGGCTTAGTAGTTTGAAGAAATTGCATCTATGAAGGAGTGTGTATCCTTGAATTGCTTCCCTTGTAGATAATTTCCGCAACTTAGATGAGGAAAGTGGCTATACTTTTTTAGATGCATCCATTACTTGATTTTGTGTGCTTAATATTTGGATAAGTCGCCATTTTGGCAAGACCCACCTTGCCTTGCAAAAAGGCATCATACCTCATGGTTGTCTTGTTGTGAGTTGAAGGGGCGGAGTGAGACCCGCTAATTGTCTCATATCGGCTATGCTATTAGGTTAATTTAAATAACAGTCCTAGTATTTGTCACCTCTTTACTTGGGACGAGCAAAGGTTCGGTTTGGGGATATTTGACGTGACCACAATTAGAGCATATTTAGTCCCCGAATTAGCCTTGTTCCCATGCTTTTTAGTTCATATTTGGGTCATTTATTGTTTTTAGTCCTTGGTTTTGCATATTCTTTAAGGTTTTGTTTCCTTGGTAGGAAAAGAGTGCAAACCTTGCATTTTCATGGCAAAATAGAGCTAAATTGATTGAATTCAATGACCAAGCATCAAAGAGAAGACAAGATTAGAAGGCCTTTGTACATACTATAGTAGATGGGCAATGATGAGAAAAGATCCTTGCATCCCCGAGAAAATCCTCAAGGATTTTATGAAGGGAAAGGAAGAAAAGAAGAAAGGAAGAAGCTGTAAGACAATCCGAGAGGATTGCCCACAATCCGCCCGTCCAAGAGGTGCAATCCGAGCGTTTTTCCCAGCTGGACGCCCGTCCAGAACCACCACAATCCGCCCGTCTTCCCTTGAATCTGCTCGTCCAACGAGCACACAATCCGCCCGTCCCGTGCCCTGGACATTCGGATTGTGTGTCAGCTATTTCATCTTCTACACGTTTAATGAAGGATGCGCATATTTTTCTAAGACCGACGAAAAGGAGACCGGAGTCTCCCTTGAGACCGGCGATTCCTCAAGGACTTAATCGTCATTTAAGCCCTTAGTAAGCCCTAATTTATGTAACTACCCACTATAAATACCCCATTAGGCTAATTAGATTATCATGTTCTTCTTAGCAATCTCTAGTGTAGTTTATATCAATCAAATCTCTCTTTAATCTTGTAATCAACATTTAATCAAGTTTTAATACAAATTTCATTTCCTTCATCTCTCTTTGGTTCATCTTTCATTTTGGGTAATTGAAGATTATTTGGGTCATTATTGGGAGATTGACAACCTTCCAATCAATCATCAAGTACTTCTATTATTCTTTGCTTTATTATTGGAATCACTAGTAGGTATAATTCTCTTAATCCCTTTTTAATTATTGTTAATTATCTTCATTTATTCATCATGTTTTACTTTGTTGGTGTGATTGACAACCTTGCTAGCATGTTCAACATGATAATGAGTGAGCAGTTTCCTTAGCTAGGGTTAATCGGTAATTAGGGAAAACCAACATGGGGGATGATTCATGCTTAAATTAATATGTTTTCATAGTTTATGTGCTTGCTTGTTGTGATCTCAAGTTATGCACATGTTATGTTTGATGAAATGCGAGCCTATGAATCCTTGCATGTTTTACCCATCACCTATCTTTTCAATGAGACTTGTAAGACATAAACCAACTCGAGTCTCATTAGACCATGTATATAGTTGAGTAGGGAAGACTAAGTCGACTTGTAGGTGTTGTACAATCTAATCGATTCGGCTCCGGGACCCAAACTTTCCTAGGATTGTAAGATATAAACCAACTCGATCCATCACAATAATAATTGCTTGCTTATAATTTGAGAATATGTTTGTATGATCAATTCCCATGAATCCCCTATGACCCCATGACACCCTAGTGCCTTTTATCAATTGTTTACACCCCTTTTTAATCATCTTGCTTGTTTACTTTTATTGCTATTTAGTTTAGTGATCTTCTACTTCAAACCTCAAATTGTGACACCCTTAGACACCACTAGTTGCAATTGAAAATCTCATCTCAATTCCCGTCCCTTGGGATCCGACCTTTACTTGCCTCTTTACTAATTGTAGGGTTGTTTGTGGAGTTATAAATTGTGTTTTGGTCTAGGTGCTCCTAACGACAAGTACCAAAAACTAAACCTCCAAGTGAGTCCGACCAGACTTCTTCCATCACTTTCCGTGCCTGTGAATGATCAAGACAGCGTAGGATTACACCAAGAGGTGTTCTTTTGTATAACTCTCCTTGCATGAGAACGTATTGGGAAGCTAGTAAGCGTATAACATGTTGTCCCCTTTTGTCCATATCCGGTGGATAGGTGCCGTTGAGTTTGAAGTTGAGGATCGCTTGGAACCAAGGTTCCTCTGTGATTTCCTCTTCATCGGTGATTTGGTGCACATAAGCTGGCTCTGACCGTCGTTCGATGCATAAAGGCATTTCTACTATGCTATCCGGCATATTAATCAAATATGCAAGTTTTGCAAGAGCATCTCCAAATTGATTTTCCTCTCGAGGTATGTGTAGGTAGGTTACTTGATCGAAGAATTGGGCAATTTGGTCTATTCTGGCTTGATAAGGTGCTAGCTTTAATTTCGGATTTTCCAAGATCCCTTAATTTGGTTGATGATCAAAGATGAATCCCCAAGCACTCGAAGATTCTTGATGCCTAAACTTACTGCTGCTTGCAACCCAATGAGACAAGCCTCGTATTCTCCAGCGTTATTTGTCACCTCGAAGTCGAGTTTGACAGATATTGGTGTATGCTCGCCTTCAGGAGAAATGAGCAACACTCCTATTCCAAATCCTCTTAAGTTCGATGCTCCATCAAAATAAAGGTCCAGGAGTCTACATCGGCTCGGGAGTATATCCTCATCTGGAAACGACCAGGTGTCTATCGTTTGTGTATCATTAATGGGCTTTTCTGCGAAGAATTCGGCAACGGCGCGCCCTTTTATAACTTTCAGAGGAACATACTTGAGATCGAACTCTGAGAGCATCAAAGTCCATCTTGTTAAGCGTCCATTGAGAATGGGTTTCTCGAAGAGGTATTTGACAGGATCCATTTTAGAGTATATTTTGACGGAGTAGCTAAGCATATAATGGCGTAGCTTCTTCATTGCCCACACAAGAGCGAGGCATATCTTCTCGAGTGGTGTGTATTTGCACTCGTACTCCAAGAACTTCTTATTAAGGTAGTAGATAGCTCTTTCTTCTTTTCCTACGGTTTGAGCTAGCATGGCGCCCATGGCCGTTTCAGTTACCGTGAGATATAAACCAAGAGGTTGATCTCGTTGAGGTGGCATGAGCACTGGTGGTTTGGCTAATATCTCCTTGATGCGATCGAAAGCCTTCTGACAGTCATCATCCTACATGGTGTGATCTGTTTTCTTTAACTTCTTGAAGATAGGTTCGCAGATCATGGTGAGTTTCGATATGAATCGACTTATGTATTGCACCTTGCCTAGGAATCCTCTAAATTCCTTCTCCGTTTGAGGTTGCGGCATTTCGATTAGAGCTTTGTTCTTAGAAGGGTCTATTTCTATTCCTCGTTGGCTAACAACGTATCCCAGGAGTTTACCATATGTTACTCCGAATGCGCATTTTTGAGGATTGAGCCTCATGTTGTACTTTCCTAGCCTTGAGAAGAATTTGCGAAGGTTCTCAATGTGCCCCTCTCTATCCTTGGACTTGACAATCATGTCATCTACATAAACCTCAACTTCTTTATGCAACATGTCATGTAAGAGCGTAGTTGCGGTGCGTTGGTATGTAGCTCCGGCGTTAATTAACCCAAATGGCATAACCGTGTAGCAATAGGTTCCCCATTGAGTGACGAAGGCGGTCTTATGCATATCTTCTATGGCCATCTTGATCTGGTTATATCCTGTGTATCCATCCATGAAGGATAGTAAAGCGTGATCTGTTGTATTGTCCACCAATATATCCATATGGGGTAGAGGAAAGTCATCCTTAGGACTCGCTTTGTTTAAGTCTCTAAAATCAACACAAACACGGATTCTCCCATCCTTTTTGGGTACGGGTACTATGTTAGCCCCCCAGTCTGAGTACTCGAAAACTTTGATGAACCCGGCTTTGAACTGTTTATCGACTTCTTCTTTGATCGTGAGAGCCCATTCTGTCCTCATTCGACGAAGCTTCTGTTTCACGGGTTTGAAACCCGGTTTGATTTGGATTCTATGCTCTGCGATGTCCCTGTCGATCCCTGGCATGTCTTTGTAGGACCAAGCAAAAACGTCTTTGAACTCGTATAGGAGGTCTATGAAACTGGCCCTTTCGGTAGGGCTCAAGGTTGTCCATATCCTAAGTTCTTGGTGTTCTAGTTCGGTTCCTACGTTGATGGGTTCAGTGTTTTCTATTACTGGTCCCCCTTCCCCCTCTTGTAGTATTTCTTTGGCTATGTAGGGAGGTATCTCGATTGAGTCTGGGTCTGGGTTATCCTCAGTATCATCGTAAACAGAATTGCATTCAAAATAACACGAAGAGTAAGCAGAACCTGATTTATTCATATTAAAATTTGAGAAAAGTTGAAACAAAGAAGCCATCTGATCTGTAGTCAGTGGCGGTAAGGGGACAGCCGTTGGGACATTTCCCGAACTATTGTTACTACTTGATACTAAGCTAGGAGCAACAAGGGGAGTGGGAATGACGATAGGAGGGGACTCTATAGGAACTTCTCTAGACTCTGACTCCGACTCTAACTCTGACTCGAATTCATCGTCTTCTGGTTCTCCTTTGAACATCTCTCCTTCTCCAGTGGTGAGCTTGAAGAGTCTTCCTTGATTGTTTGTCCACTTGATCGACTTTCTCCATCCTTTCCGCTAATTGGTGCTGGTTTCTGTGATTAACGTGGTAGGGTTAAAGTGATTGTCTTGAAGTATCATGGTAATGATCTCATCCTGCGCGGCTCTAACAAATCGATCTTCTCCAAATAGTAAACTAACAGCTTGTTCCTCTAAGCAAGGTGCTTGAAGAGTCTTGACGGTACGAACCATTTCTGGAGGAATGAAGTAGCAATCGTGAAAGATATCGATTCCGGCTAGCTTCCTTTCGAGATAGTGCCAAGGTTCGGGAAATCCGTGAAAGATATCTTGACTTCCTTTCCTAACGAAGTATCCATTTAGGGTAGGGAGGTAGGGTCGCATTTGGATTCCCACATTATTACAATTTTGAACTTGTGCGAGCATCTCGAGAACTTCCTCTTTAGTGGGTTTGTATCCTAGTCCAAGTGGTATTCTTTGTGAGTTACCGTCTTTGTAGGGTGCAAAAGTGTTCCTTCAGATAGGATTCAAAGGCATTCCTGGGAAGTATCCCTGGGATTGAGCATGTGGTTGACCACTAAATTAGAGTAGGGTTTGAAGTATAAGGGCGCTAACTCACTTTCTATGACATTTATGCTATGGAAGCCCCCAAGTTCATGTACTAGATCCGCAAGGACTTGATTACTTGACTTCTTTTCGATTATTTCCTTGATGGGTGACGAAGTGATCGTCACCACTTTACTATTTAGTGGGATTTTGATTTTCTGGTGAAGGGTGGATGTTACCGCTTTGGAATCGTGAATCCAAAGTCTTCCCAGAAGTATGTTAAAGAATGCTTCAATGTCCACTATTTGGAAGTTAACCTTTCGCTCAATCGGCCCTGTGGCTATGGTTATGTTAACAAGTCCTACTACCTTTCGTCGTGTACCATCATATGCGCGAACACCTTGGTTGGTGGGGGTCCAATCCGACTCTTTCATGCCCAATTTGTATGCCGTTTTCAAGGGTATGACATTGACTGCGAAGCCATCATCTACCAAAGTCATTGGCACATTCTTCTTTAAGCAAATGACAGTGATATAAAGAGCCAAGTTATGACTAGCACCAAAGGGTGGCAAATCTTCATCCGAGAAAGTAATAGGATTACTTAGCTTTGGTGATTCTTGGAAGACCAAGTTGACTACGTCATCGGGTGTGGAGTTATGTGCTACATTTAGTTTGGCCAAGGCATGTAGTAAAGCTTGGCAATGTGGGAATGAGCTTGCCACTAGTTGCCAGACTGAAAGATCAGCCTTTGTCTTCTGTAGTTGCTTTAGCAAATGGTCGGTGGAGCCATCTTCATTATCATTTGGTGTGACCACATTGATTGGACCATTTGCTATGGGACCATTTTGAGAAGTGTTTTAGTATGGGCATCCCGAACGAGTAAGGTGGTCTACATCTTGATCTTCACAATTTTGGACTATTTGCTCACTGATTTTGACTAGGTAGTGTTCAGTGAGATACTCATCTTCATTATCATGGGCCCATATTCCATTGACGGCAGCAAGTTCCCTCATTCTTATGATTTCGGCCTCCAATTGAATAATTTGGTCGACTAGTTCATCAACCATGGCTACTACTTCTTGCATCGTAGTGTTTTGAGAGAAGACTAGTGGTGCACGTTCTTTAGGTGTTGCATTGGGATCACGTAGGGTTGCCACTGCACTATCTAGTTCCATGACTTGCCTATTCACAGTTTTTGCCCATGCAATGAAATCGGTGATGGTTGGGGAAATGGTAGAGTAGTTCCCTTCATTCTCTATTGCATGAATTTCGTCTTCGACTGGAGAAATGAGGTGTGAACAATCTATAGTAGATTCTTCACTTGTAATCACTAGAATTCCCAGAGTATTCTGAGTGTTGTTGGGCTTACCTCCAGGCGGTATTGGTAGGCGACCGTCTTCAATCATGTCTTGAAGTAAATTTTTCAGTTTGTAGCATTTCTCTATATCATGGCCATTGCCTCTATGGTATTCGCAGTACGAATTCTCCTCCCAGAACTTGGATTTCTTTTCTGGTTTGGGTGTAGGGCCTATGGGTTGAAGTTTACCAGCTTCATCAACCTTTTTATAGCATTGGAATATGTGTCCCCAAGATTTGTCAATTTCCTTGGTGGGGTACTCTTCTTAGATGGCTCGAGAAGGTTAACTTCATCAGTTTTGGACAAGAGCCCTTTACGGATGTCATCTTCGATCCTTGTTCCTAGTACGGTTAAATCTTTGAAGGTCTTAATGTTTTGGTACCTCAAATGACTTGCATAGATGGGTTTTAGGCTGTCCACGAATTTCTCCACGAGGGTAGCTTAATCTGGACGCTCCACAAGTTGAGTACTAGTCTTCCTCCACCTACTTAGGAAGTCGGTGAAACCTTCTTTGTCATTTTGGGTAAGAACCTCTAAAGTGCGCATGTTGAATTGGATTTCAGCATTATCCGCATATTGCTTGGCGAATTCAATTGATGCATCGTCCCAAGTAGCAATTTTCTTGTGCTCTAGAGAATAGAACCATTGTTTTGGGATGGTGTCAAGAGATGAAGGAAAGATCCTTAAGAACATCTCGGGTTTAATGCCTTTGATAGACATGTAATCCTTGAAAGCACGGATATGGTTCAAAGGGTTTTCATGCCCCGTGAATTTAGGGATATCCGTCATGTTGAAGTTGGGTTGCAACTTGGAACTCACAGCTTCATATTTGCGATTATTTTCCCTATAAATGTCATCCTCTTTGAGATAAATCAATTGTTCCTCCAAGTATTGGAGTCGTTTCTCAGCTGTAGTCATACATATGGGAGGGTTTTCGTCCCCGAAGTTATTCACAAATTCATCAAACACTTCACTTACTCGAGGAGGCATCCTCATTTCCACGGCATATATTCGGCCTTCGATTGTGTCAAGGCGATCATACACTTGGTCTTGAGTGACTTGGAGACGAGCTAGTACGGCTAGGATTTGATCATTACCATTCTGGAGTTGGTTGAAGTTCACGTCGCTTGTTTCAGGCATCTTGGAAACTGGATAAGAGATCGACGACGAATCAAAACACGATCGACCATTCTAGCACACTTACTCGAAAAAAGAAATGTTTTGACTCGTGAAGTGGGAGTGTGCCACTTGTGTCAAGTGAGTTTTGAGGAAATGACAAAGTTTGAAAATGTTGGTCTTAGTCAACTTTAGTGTAGTTGTAGGAGTGGACTCGAAGTGAGGTTTTGAAATGGGTTTTGAGGCCTGAATTTTGACTCGACAATTGGACATAATTTCGACTGGTTTTAAAAGGGATTTTGATTTTACAGAAATCGTCATGGTTTTGTTTAGAAATGGTGATCACATATGGTACAAACATTATACAAGTATTATAACGGGATGCTGAGTGCATTTAGAAGGGTTTTGGTTTTAAAGGGTGGGTTGCCATACCGAACAATTAAACCCAAGGTCTGTGGAGAGGCTCGTACCAAACAAGAGTAAGGCCGATTCCTAGTCCATTTCCTCAAGTAGTGAAAGTCCTTGATACAAACAAGAGTAAGTACCATGGTATGGATGACGTCAATCGTTATCCATCCTTAGGCCCAAATAAGAATTACCACCGTTTAGACGGGACGATTGGTCGAATGGGTTGGGTTGGGCCTAGGAAGGCCGAATGAAACGATCTAGGAAGACCGAGTTATGAAAACCGACAATTGTCTTGTACAAAATATTCCCTAACCTTGTTCAAGTTTCACCCTTTTGGCTACACGTAAGTGTATTATCCCCAGCGGAGTCGCCAAACTGTGGACGCGGGCCCACGGGAGCGAAAAGCGAGCAAGCTTTTCTTTTATTGCATTTGTGGAGTCGCCACCAATTTATTGTAGAAAATTGGAAACCGTTCGAATACCTCGTGTCATGTCAAGACACAAAGTAATGACATGAACAATAAGCACTCGTTACCCTTAGCATTGTATGTCTAGAATGACTCTCGTGGATGCCAATGAATACGGATGTTCACAGAGATCTAGAGTAAGGGGTGAGGGTACGTATTATGAAGCTCTTTTGATCGAACACCTAATCCCGCCCGCCTCGATAGCGGCCTCTACTAATGATTAGGGAAATTATCTATACTCGATATGTTGTCAATTATATGCATGCGATGCAACATCCAATAAATTAATCCTAGCATGTGGGAATTAACTAAGTCGGTTAACACGTAATTTAATCATACAATTAATGTCGAGGTAGAAATTTATGTTAATTGCATGTGAAAGCATACAAGCAATACAATAACGGAAATACAATAAAAATACAATAAAGGAAAATTATAATAATTACATCGGATTAATGATTTATGTCGAAAATACATTTAAAACGGATGGTTTTAGAAAAGAAAGGATAAATGAATAAACGAACAAATTATGGATGATAATACGAGTAATAGTTAATTAAACACGTAATTAATAAACTTGGTCAAAGCAGAAACGGGAGTTCAGGGACAGAAATCAACCGGGAATAGGCGCAGCAGAGCTGCGTCCTTTGAAAGAGGCGCAGCAGTCGCTGCGTCTGTTCCTGGGTTGAGTTCTGGCTGTGAAGCTGGAACTGATCTCGTTAATATTCGTAGGTAAATTTAATGCTTGATTATGAATAATTGAGTCGGATGAAAGTGATTAACAGATTAGTTACATGTGAATGGGGTCATAAAAACGATAAAACACAAATGAAAACTAATTAGGGTGAATTATATACAAGTTTAATAAGATTATTTACAAATTAACAAACTAAACAAATTAATTAGGTTAAACAGGTTATTAATGATGAATTAATGACAGTGTCGGTAAATAACAGATACGAGTATATCAAAGATGAATTCCAGAGATTCAATACGGGTGAATCGAATCTCTAAATCCCGAATTGATTTTAATGACGAAAACCCGCAAATATGAATTATAAGGGATTTAAGTCGGGATTTAAAAGTTGAATTAATTATGAAGAATTATTAATAAATTACAGGTTAAAATTATCATGCTTAAGTTATCATGTTAATGAAACAATGAACAATTGAAAAGGAAAAAAACAATCGAATTATCAAAAGAGGAAGGAAGAAGAAAGGAAACAGGAACTGCGACAGCCTCACGAAGAGGCGCAGCAGGTACTGCGTCCCTTCGAAGGGGCGGGGCAGTTGCTGCGTCCTTTCTCGACGGTTGTCTTCTGCTAATCCGTAGAAAGGGTTTTTAAACAAGGTTTTACAAATCGGTTTTAAGAATACTTTCGACATAAATCTTACAATATTAATTACGATAAATAAAGAACAATAATAAAAGAAGGATTTACACTCTCAGACTTACATGTTTGACAAAACGTGATGAACTAAGTTAACGTTTAGTGATGCTCGACTCGAATGTAGACGAAAGTGCCCTCTAGGAGGAAAACGAACAAGATTGATTGATGTGGAGTTGGTCAAATTGGTCGGTCATGCAAAACGAGGCTGGTACTTAGAAGGATCCGAACTTACGTGGTCGACAGTTCAAGCACAAAGATGCCAAAAAGTAAGAACGTGGTTTAGAATGTAAAGGTAGAAGAGAAGGGCGGACACTCGCGTGAGAAATATGAGAGATCGAAGGTCACTATTTATACTAATCACACGGAGGAAATAGGGTTTTCGAAGAAACTTTGGAAGTGAATCTCGAAAATATACGGAAAATACGCAGAGAAGAACTGAGGAAGAGGCGCAGCAGGCACTGCGTCCCTTGGAAGAGGTGCAGTACCTACTGCGTCCTTTCCTCAGTGGTTTCCTCCTGCAGAAGAAAGATTTCCGCGTTTCTATTATGGAATAGCGGATTAATCTCGTTTCCTTAATATTTTGTGTGAATATTACCGGAGATATTTTACCAAAGATCAAAAGATTGGAAAAAATATGGAATAGAAATATCCGGAACATTCCAGAACATTCTGACTCGGTTATTAAAAAATGAAGACGGTTTTGACCCGGACTCCAAATGTACTCTAATTATTGCCAAAATGACCGTATCGGCAGGTAGATGACAATTAAGAGGTAGACACAAGTGTTTGAGCGATCACTTGACGATAAACTTACGAACTGTAACAAATCGTTCCGTATACCAAACATGCGGCCCAATCATCACCGGGTGGCTTGCGGGAGGTGCAGAAATGAGGTATCTACACTTAGTTGAGACATTTTTATCATCCAAGAGGTCTAAAATTAAGTCTTGCATCTAGTAGTCAAGCTAGCTTGAGAAGGATTTTATGAAGCTTGGGCAGTAAGTAACATGGTTACCTAGGCCGGCTAGAAGACACGGTTTCCCAAACCGTATAGGACTTAGAATATGTAATACCTGGATAATGTGGTACCCGTAAAAGAGACCATGGGATGCGTAAGAGGACCTTAAGCGAGATGAAAAGTCGTTCGGGTGTAAGGTGTGACACTACAGTTGACCCAGTGAGTGTACACTAGACCAAGTGGGACCTAGACTAGATATAGTAAGGCTCCAGCGGACTGAGTAGAGCTTCCAATGGACCGCGTAGGTTCCACTCGTCCGAGTACGACGAGTACTTGACCGAGTATGGCGAGTACTCGACCGAGTGAGTGACACACGTCCCAGTGAACTCAGTACTCGACCAAGTGCAGTTGTTCAGTATGCGATAAAGCCTTATTTCGGGATTTAGTTATCCCTAAACCTAAATCATATTATCCATCTTCCTTCTTTCTAAAACCTTCCTAAACACCTTCTCCTTGGATTCAACCTTAGATTTGAAGATTATACACCCTCCTCCTCCTCCTTTCACCTTGTGAGTAAGATCTACCTTTCCCTCTTTCTTTTATTTAACCCTAACTTTTTTTTTTTGGGGGGGGGGGGGGGGGGGGGGGTTATATGGGTAATTAATGGATTTTAATAAGGGGTTTTGTATTGTATAATAGTATAGGATATATTGTGATAGTTATTATGTACTTTATGTAGGATGAGACGATTTTGTGAGACGGATCTTAGCTTGCTTGTCTCGGATTTTCTTATGGAGATCACTAAAAGGTAGGTGATAGGGTTGTCGCGTACCCAAATCAAAGATAAATACCCTATACAAGGCTAGCAACAAATAAATGTAGTTAGGGAAGTAGGGGCCAAATCAGAGGGAGACGGGAGTTGCTAAACAAGTTGTCATGGGGCGAATTTTATCAAGAACGATTACGATTTGGATGGATGTTTAGTTTGTAAAATTAAGCGATAAACAAGATGAAATTATAACAATATAAATAGGAATATAGGGATACGGGTTTCACAAGTAAGCTAGCATAATCATATTGTCTAATACGGGTATTGTCAAGTCAGCAATTGTCTAAGTCAATGATACATGTCTAATGGTTTATTGCCGAAGATAAGATGGGTCCTAGAGGCTTTCGAGCTTAGGTCGGAAATTAACAAATATAATCATATAACTTTGGCCACAAATCATAGTTTATCATGGAAAACAACCATAAGAGTAGAGACAATAAGATAACAAAACAAACTCAATTCAACAATAAGACATATGCTAATTGTACATGCTACATCCCTTTCTCTAGATATGTAAACTACTCAATTATTATAACAAATAAACTAACGACTAACAATTATGTAAAGGGTTGCATAATAACAATATGATAAACAAGAAATGAAATTAACAAAAGGGAATAGGGAAAAAGGAAATACCAAGTACAAAACTTGAATAAAAGAACAGGAACTGGATAAACAATCTTCTAATACAAACCCGAATCAAATATAAACTTAGTAATCTAAATGTTTATGAAAGAATTATTGTAAAGGAAAGCAAGTTTCTAAACCCTCAAACAAATTAGAAATGACGGAAATAGGAGATGTTTGTGAAATAACAAGCTAGGATTATATAGAGGAGGCGAGAATATGAAGAGGCGCTGAGATGTCAGCCACCCCGGGTTCCAAGGGTCACTGACCCCAATAGGGGTCGTAGCTGTAACACCCCCACATACTAAGGTGCCTTACCAGGACCACCCTAGCATGAGAGACTGTTACCGTCTCGGTTTTTCGAGGCTAGTAGATCAAAATTAACCATCACAAAAACTTTATTAAAGTATATAAAGTCAACGATTACATTGTTCCAAAAGCAAACCAAAATAAATGTTTACTAATCTCAAAACAACTGAAAACAAAACATCTAAACTCGTAACAACGGAATCTAGTTTCAAAGTGATAACTTCTCATCTCGTCCCCGTAGCTAAAGACAATCATCACCTGTCACAATCTGCTCACCATCCCCGAATTGATCACCACAGATTTACAAAACAACAACGAGGTCAGTTCACTACATAATCAATATAAGACAAAAAACACTGATTTACACTTAAGTGTGTATTACTACCAGATTACTGCCGCAACAGATTATCCTCACCGTCAGTGGGGGACCGCAGCCTTGCCCACCTAAGCCCCGTTCATCACACGAGCGATAACCCATGTTCCTTAATGTGGACATCCCCTCTTGTGGCGGGTTCCACAAAGGGAAAATCAAGGGCGTGAAGCCACCCCCGCAAGTGACTCCACTTAGCCGAGGACGCACCTCGCAATCATTATCGATCCATCTCAACTCCAATACTCCAGAATACAATCAACAACAATATTAACATATCGATTAAATCATAACATCACAACCATCAATCTTAAATAAATTACGTAATCAACTGAGTAGGGAAACTCTACATTAGCACAAATCTGATACGAGTCAACAAGGAAGCTAGAACGGCTCTTCTACGAAATCTCCACCTACAACAACCATACAATCTAATCACAAACATGTAAAACTTCCCTTTTTTCCCCCAATTCCAATACTATTGAAGGAAAAGTAGATCTTTATACATGTTAACATACTCATATATGTCTAAAACTAATTTGTCATAAAATTAAAACGGATCTTATGCATGCAAACAATAATATAAATAGAGGAGAAATCATGTCCTTACATAATGAATTTCGGTTATTAGGGCACAAAAGAGATCACCTTTCTCTTTTGTTCTTGAGCTATTCCAATGGAAGAATGAAGATCTAAGTGTAAGATCTCTCCCTATGTATTATACCCAAGGCTCCTCTTAATTAAAATTAATATTACAAGTACTAGTTATAATATTAAATTTAGTAGAAAAATGAACCAAAAACTTTATAAAACCCTTATGTGTTTTCGGTTTTTAGAGAGAAGAAGAGAGGATTTTATTTCTCTAGAAAATCTCCATATTTGATGATGGAATTAGAATGAATAATAATCTACAACATTTTGTATATTATTGGGTAAAATTATAAGAAAAACAATGATGAATTGTGCTTCTCCAAAACCGTGTAAGAGAGGACATAAAGGGAGCCAATGCATGAAGAAATTGTTCTTCACAAGGAACAATAGGTATGCAAGGCTAGGGTTTTCTTTAATCATTGTGTTTTCCCACTAATTATAAACAACATATAATTAGCTTAAGTCCCTCTATTTTTCGGCCCATTTGGTAATATGGAATCCTTATTATTTTGTCAATTGTCTATATGTTACATGTCATATGTCACATATATTTGTTATGTATTTTTAACATGTTAAAAATCAACGTATTAATAAAAATACGTCACATACAAAAATTGACTTAGTAATTTCATAATTACTTGTGCCAAAAATATTTTACCATTTATAAATCACAACAGATTGTATTTATAACAATTCATTCAAATTTAATTGTTACATTAAACAATTTATTTCATCCGAGTAATTATACAATTTAATTACTCAGACCGTATCTTATTTAATCACATTTCAATATGATACGTAAATTTTACTTCCAAAATCGTCCGTCAATTTTCAAGTAATTTAATTAACTCGTAACATTATACGATTAATTAAATAATCAATTAAGAGTATTGCCCTTTAGGTATGACCTAGGGGTCAACTCGATCACCACCGTCACACGACACGATAAATGTCAAACTCTAGTCGACCAATCATTACCGATATATGTTGACCAGTTGACAGTAACAATATTACTTCCCAATTGTATTCATTTTAATGAGACTTAAACATGTGATCATCATGATCAACAGTCGTGATCGCATTATTGTCGGAGGACACATATTCCAACAATCTCCCACTTGTCCTCGACAAGTGTGCGTCACCAATTCTCTTGTCCTATTACTATCTCCCACTCAATGCAAGGTGTCTTTCGGTCGTACTTGCAAGTGATCATATCGAGAGTGGTTTCCTCGATCTGGAGAATAACTGATTGACCGGATTTATCCACACTGGATACCTTCCGAGCGTGGCCACGCATTTCCAGTTCATTACTCCTCGAGTGGCCCTGAGATATTTTTATAACCCTGACTAGGGGTGGACAATTCCTATTGCACTCATTCCCTTCGACTAGCCACAGCCATCATAACCCAAAATATGCCCATTTGACCCCATTTACGAAGGTCGTAGTAACACAAATCAAAGTTAATCTGAAACTGTGCCATCTTAGGAGAATAGTCTTTAGTCAAAAGAATCGACTCATTTTGAATACTATAGTAGCTCTCGCCACGACCAGGCTATATAAATTTGCCAGAACTCTATAAGCGGTCATTAGGCCTGACAAAATGTTCCTAACAGTCTGCCTATGTGATCGACTAGTCATCTCACATGACGGTATGGCACTTGAACTTGCCATCAATCGCCTCACACTCTAGTCACTTCGAGACGTCACCTCATATAAGTAACTATGGGCAAAAACAATGTCAATCCATGTTCACTTTAACGGGGTTCAATTGTCTCTACAACCCGTTTGGATATAACAATGTTCAAAGTGAGTTAATAATAACTCAAACGACAAATGTCGTCATCACACTCGGGTAGTTAATATCATATTACAACCTTGTGATGTATATCATAAGTGTAAACACTCATTGATTTGCAATAGAAGTTTAACATCCCATGTGTCCACGTGTTCAAACTTCTTACACTTGCATTTTCCTTCACATTCATGTTCTCTTACCATGAATTTTACCAAGTACATATCAAGGTTCTCGACCTTGGTTTTGGTTCTTTAACTTGCAAGAACTTTCTTATCGATCATCTCATAACGAACGAATTTGCGATGAATAATACAACTTGTACCGATCAAGTATTCTATCCACACACAATGCACTAGGTATATGTTTTGTAGAATCTTGTAACAATTGACAAGATTATTAGCTTAGCACTTCTCACAAGTCCTAGCTTAACTAGGAAAGATTGTTTTTGAATAACTTCTTATTCAACCAAGCATCTTTCCAAAACTTCTTATTTTACTTCATATTTTCTCTTTCTGGGCTTGAAAGATTTGGGATTCTCATAAATCTTCATATGTGCTCCGATTTTCTACAATATGTTCAACCTCTTATCACATAATGGAGTGTTCCGTTAAACACCGAAATCGCTCATCGGATTCTTCTTGAGAATACATGACGTTTCTATTATGGCTTACCAATCAATCATCATGCTCTTATGCATATGATTCATAATTGGACATGTACATGATTACTCTAATGGCGGAAACATTAGTTACTAATAATCATGAAATCAATCGTTCAAAGGTTCAATGAACGACCATGACTGCTAATGGCAATTCCATTTTCATCTATATGAATAACCTATGTGTATGTTGATGTGATGTGTATCTCTTAATACTAATCTAACATCCCTGATGTAATTGGATTCATCATTGTCCATTTTCATCCAGAATTGAAAACTCAAAAGCTTCTTTATGAAAGAAGGTATTAGCTCGTCATTCTTTAATGAGTGATGAGTTGTAAACATTTAAGGATGATAGCTCCCACTAAATTCCATGTCTTCACATGAGAATTTCTTAACTCCCACTTGATTCTACACATTTCGAATTTGACTTCTCAATCGAAATTTATCAAGAATTGAAACATAAATTGCATTGCCAAGTTATTAGGATAAAACCATATATGTTCCCATCATATCCCTTCAAAATGCCTATTTTGAAGTGGTCTTATCTTAACCTTACGGAAGGAGATTATAAATCTTCAACACACTCATGTCATAATGATGTGTAGTAATGTCATTTTCAAATATAAACAATATTTTGAATACATCCTTCGGAATACACTTTCGGAAGGAGGATTAACCATTTCCTAGCGAGGTTAAGCAATGACATTTGCGAGGTTAAAACGTTGGCTATTGAAGATATCGAAATATCAATCTTTGCAATTTAATCTTGATCATAACTAGTATGTTACTTTGATTCATTTAGGCTCTTAAGTAAAACTCATGATTGAAACTATTTGGTAAAAATTTATCACATAGAACTTAGTCGAAACTTGTTAAGACTTTGCATTAGTCATTTTCATCCAAAACTTCTTTTGGTCTCCTCGCGTAGTTATCTTAAGAAAATTCTCTTATGATTACTACACTTGGTCCTTTTAGTCATATAGAACCAAGACCATTGATCTCATCTATTCGGCATATTATGTAAATAAATATACCTTTATTCAAATCATTCTTTCTTGCGTAGATCTTCATATACACAAGTACACAATTTTATTTTGCCTTGTGTGTTGTGTCCTCATTTTCCTCCCACTCTATCTTTAGAATAAATACACTAAATATTCAAAGATAGCATATGAGACACAAATAAATGATGTTGAATTATAAGGAGAACTACCTCATAGGTAGACTAATTGTTATTCATGTGTGCTTGGTGATTGACATACCTTAAGAGAGTTCATAGACTCAAAATCGCTTCATAAATGATCATACACAAGCCTTAAGCATGTGGACATATAATGAAACCCGTCATTATAATTGTCTATTAGATCACTTTTAAGTGAATAATCTTATGTTTCAAAACGCAAGCATTTAAAGATGAAATTTTAGAACATAAAGGATAAATGATAAAACGGGTGACTTGGGTTGCAAACCAAGTCACTATCATCCAAAATACAAACCATTATCCAAAATACCTTTCCATGTCGAACACGGAAACTTAAAGTTCTAAAAATTCAAAACATAACTTAAAATAAGACAATGAAAAACAAAGCTCCATAAAAGCTATCCTTAGCTTCTTCATGGTTTCTTATGCTTGCTTTTCTTTTCCTTTGTCTTTGCTTGGTGGCGGCCCTATTTATAATAAAAAGGGAGATACATTATCACAACTTTGCATCATAATACCATAGTTGAATTTAGAAACATAAAAGAAGGTTAGTCATTTACCTACTGGAGTGATCTTTCCAGATTTGATATCACCAAGGTATTTGGAACAATTCCTTTTCCAATGTCCCATGCCATTACAATAATGGCACTTATCAAGAGGACCCTTCTTGACTTTGGACGTGCTAGCTTCACAAGACTTAGCTTTGGTGAATGTGGGAGCTTGTATCTTGCCCTTTCTCCCATTCTTCTTGAACTTCCCCTTACTCTTTGTGCTGATGTTAAGCACATCCTTGGGAGGGTTCACATTTAACCCCATGTCCCTTTCGGCTTGCACAAGTAGCTTGTGCAACTCCTCAAGAGACACATCCTTGTCTTGCATGTTGAAATTCACCCGGAATTGCACATATGCCTTAACCTTAGACAAAGAGTGTAGAATCCTATCTACGATGAGTTCTTTGGGGATTTCAACCTTTTGAATTTTCAAGGTCTCGACAAGCTCCATGAGTTTGAGCACATGAGGGCTAACCTTTTGGCCCTCTTTGAAGTCGAGATCAAAGAATGCCGCGGCCGCCTCATATTGGACGATCCGCGGAGTTTGTGAAAACATGGTCACAAGTTTGGAGTAAATCTCATTAGCATTGCCCATTTTGAAGGCTCTCCTTTGGAGTTTCGCCTCCATCGCAAATATTAAGACATTTTTCATTGCGGCGGACTCCTTTTGGTAAGCCTCATAGGCTTCCCTAGTGGCCGCGGTAGACCTAGTGGAGGGTTCGGGTGGAGAGGCCTCGGTAAGGTAACGAAGCTTGTCGTCACCCTCGGCGGCTAATTTGAGTTGGGCATCCCACTCGGAGAAATTTGACCCATTCTTTTCAAGTTTACATCGATCCATGAAGGATCGGAGCCAAGATGATGTAGCGAGTGGTGTAGCATTAGGAGTTGGTGTTGCCATTTGTTATGAATAAGAAATGGTCTACAAAACAATAATATAAGGAGTAAAACATTTGTCGTTTTAATAATACTCGTAAAAGTATGACTTAAACAAGTTATATGCATTTTTCTAGTGACCTCTACCCAACTAGAATAAATGATTCCAAGACCCAAATTCATATCGACTTAGGCACGGGGTAGCCGATGAAACCCTCATCAATATAACTCGGTGGATTAACCTTTTAATCGATTCTACTTTTAGAACTCTTGGTCGATAAAATTACTCTAATATTTATCTATAGCCCAAAACACATCAACAAGGGCACGGGGTAGCCGATGAAACCCTTATCAATTACTTTTGTTGAGTTCAATCCAAATTTTGAATAAATGTGTCCATTATCCAAACCCATATTAATTTAGGCACGGGGTAGCCGATGAAACCCTCATCAACATGAATTCGGTGGATTAGACATTTATCACCCACTTCCCCTACGTAACAAGGTTTGTACCCCGGGTTAGCCGAGTGCACTCCCTCGCGAAATAGGTTTTCATGGTTTCTACTATTTGGTAAGGCTATGTCTCAATTAATTGTTTTAGCGAGAGGTCATGTCAATTTATTATCTATCACGTTTTAAGTGAACTAAAGCGGCGAACTACGATAATTCGAATTGACACGGTCGATAAACTCGATAAAATAACAATGCGTGTTTAGTTATGGCGATTTAGCGATGCACGTGACATAAAATAAAATGCAAGCATAAAAATAAATAAATCCTAGTATGGCCTTTCCTAAAATAGAAAAACTATTAATCTATTACATATTCGGAAACCAACTCCATTGGTCCCTTGAACTTCGGTTGTGGCACGCATCTCGAGGTAACACCGTCTTTATGTATAGCCATTCTTGAAGTAATCCGTCTTTTGGAACTCCGGAATGAATAAAATTACATAATAAATTACATAATTTCCTATTATACATTTGTAACTAAAATAAAATAAATCTATTAAATTACAAAACGGTGATACGAGATCACAATAAAAATTACAACCGAATCGATATTCCCATACATATCGGGAAATACCAATTAAAATCTAAGGCCATACTAAGTAAAATTACATAATTTCAAAAAATTACATAAATTAAAATTATGACAATCATAAAGAAAAATGCAGCATTATATTATGTATGAACATGCTCAATTTTATGCTAAATCGCCTTTTAATTAGCCAATATCGTATATTACTCGGTTTTTACGGATTTGCGTGATTTCAACATTTTATAATCACAAAAATACATAAACTCATATTTATGCATAAGTTAATTATCCTAACCTCTTAGGACTCAAAATATAGTCTTCACTAATAATTTGACCATAATTAACTTTTATTTACTTAAATTGTTCATAAATGGACAAAATTACAAAAATAAGCTATTAAATTTCAATTAAATCACAAAAATTTCAAATAAATTCAAAATTTGAAATTTAAATTCATGAACATTCTGGAAAAATTCCATGACACTCATAATGTTCAAAATCTTAGGTTAAAAATTTCGAAAATTTTCCGGAAAAACAATGTTGCGGTTTATCGATATATAATAAAATAATCATAAAAACATGGAAAAATTATTTTCATTAACTTTTCAATTTTAGATCTGAAAAATATAATAAAATGCAACATTAGACGTTTTTCCTAAGTCATAGATTATGTTTTATTAATTTTCAACTAATAATGTCACTATTTATGCCATTTTTCTTCAAAAATTCATAAATCATGCTAAAAGACTTCTTTATAGCCAATTATTTTACACACATCTTGTAAAATTGCATGTGACAACATATTAATTTTCTATGACCAGATTCGAAATTTAACTCATATTAACCTATTTTTCTCTTAAATCCGAATTTAATGATGAAAAATTCATTTTTCGAGCATAACAAGTCCAAAAATTATGAAAATTTACAGGTTATCTCAAAATAATATATGTAACAACATATCCAAAAACCAAGTGAAAATTCGAAGTATAGCTAATTTTCGACCAAAAATGACATTTTTACTCATAAAATCACATTTAAATGTCATTATTATTAAATATGAACAATAAAAATCCGAAAAATTAACCAAAATATCCTAAAACACTTTAGGACCAGAAATATTAACATGCATGTAATTATTTCGTGATATATCATAATAACACAAATTTTACAAGTTTTATTTTGTTATTCATATAACTCGGAAAAACTTTTAACCAATTTGCATGCAAACAACCGTGGCTCTGATACCAATTGAAGGAAAAGTAGATCTTTATACATGTTAACATACTCATATATGTCTAAAACTAATTTGTCATAAAATTAAAACGGATCTTATGCATGCAAACAATAATATAAATAGAGGAGAAATCATGTCCTTACATAATGAATTTCGGTTATTAGGGCACAAATAAGATCACCTTTCTCTTTTGTTCTTGAGCTATTCCAATGGAAGAATGAAGATCTAAGTGTAAGATCTCTCCCTATGTATTATACCCAAGGCTCCTCTTAATTAAAATTAATATTACAAGTACTAGTTATAATATTAAATTTAGTAGAAAAATGAACCAAAAACTTTATAAAACCCTTATGTGTTTTCGGTTTTTAGAGAGAAGAAGAGAGGATTTTATTTCTCTAGAAAATCTCCATATTTGATGATGGAATTAGAATGAATAATAATCTACAACATTTTGTATATTATTGGGTAAAATTATAAGAAAAACAATGATGAATTGTGCTTCTCCAAAACCGTGTAAGAGAGGACATAAAGGGAGCCAATGCATGAAGAAATTGTTCTTCACAAGGAACAATAGGTATGCAACGCTAGGGTTTTCTTTAATCATTGTGTTTTCCCACTAATTATAAACAACATATATTTAGCTTAAGTCCCTCTATTTTTCGGCCCATTTGGTAATATGGAATCCTTATTATTTTGTCAATTGTCTATATGTTACATGTCATATGTCACATATATTTGTTATGTATTTTTAACATGTTAAAAATCAACGTATTAATAAAAATACGTCACATACAAAAATTGACTTAGTAATTTCATAATTACTTGTGCCAAAAATATTTTACCATTTATAAATCACAACAGATTGTATTTATAACAATTCATTCAAATTTAATTGTTACATTAAACAATTTATTTCATCCGAGTAATTATACAATTTAATTACTCAGACCGTATCTTATTTAATCACATTTCAATATGATACGTAAATTTTACTTCCAAAATCGTCCGTCAATTTTCAAGTAATTTAATTAACTCGTAACATTATACGATTAATTAAATAATCAATTAAGAGTATTGCCCTTTAGGTATGACCTAGGGGTCAATCGATCACCACCGTCACACGACAATGAATGTCAAACTCTAGTCACCAATCATTACCGATATATGTTGACCAGTTGACAGTAACAATATTACTTCCCAATTGTATTCATTTTAATGAGACTTAAACATGTGATCATCATGATCAACAGTCGTGATCGCATTATTGTCGGAGGACACATATTCCAACAACTATGGTAAACCCTAAAAAGACAAACTGACAAAACTTATAGGACTAGTGGCTTACTGACTCAACTTCCCTCTTTTGCCAAACCTCATCACCCCTCACATAGGTGACACTTTCAAAAGGACCTTGTCGCCTACTGCGAACTCAATGTCCCTACGGTGCAAATCTGCATAACTCTTTCGGTGATTCTGGGCTGCTTTCATCTTCTGACGAATCAGACGAACTTGTTTTATCATATCATCTACCATTTGTAGTCCTAAAACCACTGTCTCAGCACTATCGTCCCAACAAACACGACTCCTGCACTTCCTGCCATAAAAAGCCTCTAACGGTGTCATTCCAATGCTGGTGTGATAGCTGTTGTTGTATGAAAACTTAATCAAGTCCAGCCTATCTTCCCAACTTCTACCAAACTCCATGGAACAAGCCCTCAACATGTCCTCCAAAGTCTTGATAGTCCTCTCAGCTTGACCATCTGTCGTATGATGCAAAGCTGTACTCATCTTTAAGGTCGTTCCCATCAAATCCTGCAACTCTTGCCAGAATTGTGATATGAACCTCGCATCTCGATCCGACACTATATCCTTTGTCACACTATGTAACCATCCACATGTTTCCTATAACCCAAGGCTAACTGTATTTTGGTCGAAGTATCCTTCATCGGAATGAAGTGAGCTGCCTTTGTTAAACGATCGACGATAACCCAAGTCATATTGTTACCTTGCCGAGTCCTTGGTAACCCCACGATGAAGTTCATAGAGATCTACTCCCACTTCCACTCTGGCACCTCAAGTGACTGAATCTTACCTTGTGGTCTTCGTTGCTCACCCTTTACTCTCTGGTAAGTTCGACACTCGGCCACGAAGTCAGCCTAGTCCTTCTTCATATTAGGCGACCAAAACATTTTCTTTAGGTCCTTATAAAGCTTGTCACCCCTTGGGTGAATTAAATAAGGAGTGCAATGAGTCTCCGTCATGATCACCCTTTTCAAGTCCGCATCACTAGGAACACACCATCTCCCATCAAAACAAACACTCCCATCCGTGTGGATAGAAAACCTCAAAACTGTGCCACTCTCTACCCTTGACTTTCACCCTTGACTTTCACCCTTGGATCTTTGGATCAAGCTCTTGTTTCCTCTTTATGTCATCATACAAGTCTGGTTCGATCGTCAAGTCTCCGATGGCATTCCCTTTTCGAATCATATGAATCCCCATCTTGGACATCTTATCCCTCAGTTTCAGCAAAGACATCGTTGTACATAACGAATGTGCACTATTCCTACTCAAAGCATCTGCCAAAACATTGGCCTTACCCTCGTGATAGATAATCTCCATGTCATAGTCCCCAATCAACTCCATTCATCCCCTCTGTCGCATGTTCAACTCTTTCTGTGTGTAGATATACTTCAGACTCTTATGATCTGAAAACACCTTAAAGGTTGCCCCATAAAGGTAGTGCCTCCAAATCTTAGGAGCAAAAAAACCTACACCCAACTCCAAATCATGAGTAGGATAGTTCTCCTCATACGGCTTCAGTTACCTCAACGCATAAGCTATAACTTTCCTATTCTGCATCAAAACACAACCCAAACCATTCTTTGAAACATCGGTTTATACTTCAAAGTTATCACTTCCCTCAGGTAGAGCTAGGATAAGAGCTGTGATCAAACACTCCTTTAAGGTATGGAACGCCGTCTCATAACTCTCATCCCAACGAAATCTGGTTTATTTTCGCATCAACGCTGTCATAGGTCTCCCGACTTTAGAAAAGTCTTTCACAAACCTCCTGTAGTAGCGAGCTAAACCCAAGAAACTCTAAATCTCAACAACATTCTTCGGTGATTCCCACTTAGTCACTGCCTCGATCTTGCTAGGATCCACCGACACACCCTCTTTAGATATCACATGACCAAGAAAAGCCACTTTCTCTAACCAAAACTCGCACTTAGATAGCTTGACGTATAACCGATTATCTCGCAAAGTCTGCAAAACTAACCTCATATGCTCCTCATGCTCCTTCTTAGTCTTAGAGTAGAACAAGATGTCATCAATGAAGACGACTATAAACCTATCTAAGAACGGGCTAAAAATTTGGTTCATAAGATCCATGAAAACTGCTGGTGCATTCATCAACCAAAAGGCATCACTACGTACTCATAGTGACCATAGCGGGACCGAAAAGCTGTCTTAGGAATATCCTCATCTGCTATCCTCAACTGGTGATAACCCGACCTTAAATCGATCTTAGAAAACACCCTTGCGCCTCTTAGCTGGTCAAAAAGGTCATCAATCCTTGGCAAAGGATACCTGTTCTTGACCGTGACATGATTCAGCTACCTATAGTCCATGCATAGCCTCATGCTCTTGTCTTTCGTTTTCACAAACAACACTAGTGCTCCCCACGGTGACACACTAGGACGGATATACCCTTTGTCTAACAGTTCATTCAGCTGCTTCTTCAACTCTTTTAACTCTTTAGGCCCCATACGGTACACTGCTTTAGATATAGGTCCCATCTCCGGTTTGAGCTCAACATTGAAGTCGATATCTCTCTTAGGTGGTAACCCTGCTATCTTATCTAGAAAAACATCACTAGAATCCCCAATCAGAGGTATATCAGACATCGATGGCTCCTCCACACGCATATCTCTTACTTGGCAGAGAATCAAGGGATAGTTCTTTCTTAAACATGACTTTAAAGTCATCACGGCGATAAACTTACACTTTGGTCGTACTACAAACCCCTTATATGATACTCCGACTCCCTTAGGACCATTTAAGGACACTCAATTTTGTCTGCAATCTATCCTAGCATCATACTTGCCCAACTAGTCCATCCCGATGATAACCTCAAACCCATCCATAGGAAACTCTAAGAAGTTGACCGGTAAGTCTACCTCTCCTACCAACATGGACACATCTCTATATAAATAAGAACAAGACACCGACTCCCCAGAAGGTATAAACACACTATCTTTTACAAGTTCATACTCTCCCAAACCAATAGCTAAGGCATGACCCCTAGACACAAAAGAATGGGTTGCCCTTGAATCAAACAGAATGAAAGATGGTGTATTATGAACAGGAAAGGTACCGGTAATCAGATGAGCATCGTTCTCTGCCTCCTACTTGCCCATCATAAAGAGCTTCCCATTGATTTTCTAACCTCCATCTGGACCGTGGTTTTCGAAGTATTCGGCTTAGCTGCCGAGTTCTATGTCACACTGTTGTTCGGACGCTGATATGACCCTCCGTTGTTGCGGTTGTAGCCGCCATTGTTGTTGTTATGTCCTCCACGATTGCCCCACGACCCATATGGCCTATTGCTAGCAAAGCTTTGGCTTGGAGCCTGAGAAGTGTTCCTCTGATAGATCCCTGGAAAGCCTCCTCCAACTTTGGCACTGGTGCAATCATGTTTCTTGTGACCCACTCCGCCACAATTGAAAAAAGCTAAGGTTGGAGTTATCACTAGTACTCCGACCGCCACGTCTTCCCCACGCTTGAGATCCCCTTGCATACCCAGACCCTCTAGAAAAAGTCCTGAACTGACCATGATTGCCTCTCTTGTGGCCCGACTTGTTGCCACTCTCTCTCCGCCTTACTCTTCTCATTATTTCTTTCCTTAGCCTCCTTGGCCAAGTCCACCAACCTCTCAGTATGCCCAGCTCGTGCATATACCTCTTTCAGATCGGTAACCACCCCAGTGATAGTCTATCCATGATCTTAGGTTTTCCAAATGAAGAGCTAAACCTCGCTGACCTAACTTCATATCCTCTGCATAACGTGACAACTCTAGGAACCGGTGATAGTACTCCGTGTCAGTCATATCATCAGCCATGGTGAAAGAATAAAACTCAGCCCTCAGCTTGTGACATATGTGCTCCGGCACAAATTGCTCCCTCATAGCGCTCTTGAAGCTTACCCACGGTATAACATCGTATCCCTGGTACTTGTAGTATGCTCTGGCATCCTCTTTCACATCTTGCCACCAATCCCCAACCTCACCTCTTAGGTAGCACGCCGCTTGTTCTACCGCCAAGTCCGTCGGACACTTTACGACTTCAAGAAGACTCTCTATCTCGCGTTGCCAGATATCGAGTAGCTTTAGCTCACTAGTGCCCTCATAAGTAGAAGGGTGGAAGCGAGCAGTGAAGGTGCTTAGATGGGATATGTCCACCGGTTTCTCACCTTCTTTACCCACGTTTTTGAGTGCCTCCATGAGCGCATCTTGTTGCTCAATCATTTGGGCGACCTCATAAACAGTCATCTCAGTGGCTTGGATGTATGCTGGTGACTTCTTTGATGGTATTTTGAGCTGATATAAGCAACGAAATTTTAGCACATAGCCTACGGCTCAAAATAAACAAAATCCTCCGCCAAAGAAGTACTCAGCCGAGTACGGTGAAACACTCGGTCGAGTATGGACTACTCGGTCGAGTAATGCTACTACTCGGCCGAGTATTCCACTTCAGTAGCCAACCTCAAAAATACGTAAAACATACTCGGTCGAGTATGAAAGTCACTCAGTCGAGTATGCCTCACCCAGTCGAGTACACCTATTACTCGGCCGAGTGATCACAACCAGTAGCTACTGCTATGTATATACCAATGAACACTCGGTCGAGTGCTTGGTTACTAGGCCGAGTATCACCTACTTGGTCGAGTACCCGCCCTGCTCGGCCGAGTCATGCCAAAAACAATCTATATACTTATGATTATGATAACATACTTAAACATGCAATTCAATATCCAACACTTTACTACCCTTCCAAAAGCCAAGTAATAAATCATGTGGCATGCTTAAGTCTATCATGTTCAACTACGCAATTCACGTTCTCGTTTTATCCAACAACTTCACAAAACCACAGTTACAAGTACCACACACATTACTCCAAACACATAACGATTTCCAAGACACCCCCATGTTGACAGCTCGAAATTGTAAGGGCCTCAATGTGACTTTGGGACGTCTCCCAAGTCCTTGCGGTAGCTCCAAACAACTCTCCCCGAGTTTATTTTATTTAGACTCTCTATATTCATTAGGTTCATTGGTTTTAGGTTCCAGAAACCTGGCTTAGATATCACTTTGTAACACCCCCACATACCAAGGTGCCTTACCAGGACCACCTTAGCATGAGAGACGGTTACTATCTCGGTTTCCCGAGGCTAGTAGCTCAAAGGTAACCATCCCAAAACATTTATAATATATATAAAGTTAAAGATTACATTGTTCCAAAACCAAACCAAAAGAAATGTTTACTAATCTTAAAACAACTGAAAACAAAACAGCTAAACTCGTAACAGCGGAAGCTAGACTCGAAGTGCTGACTCCTCATTTCGTCCCCGTAGCTAAAGATAATCATCACCTGTCACAATCTGCTCACCATCCCCGAATGGATCACCACATATTTACAAAACAACAACGGGGTCAGTTCACTGCATAATCAAAATAAGATAAAAACCACAAATTTTCACTTAAGTGTGTAGTCCTACCAGATTACTGCCGCAACAGATAATCCTCACCGTCAGTGGGGGTCCGCAGCCTTGCCTACCTAAGCCCCGCTCATCACACGAGCGATAACCCATGTTCCTTAATGTGCACATCCCCTCTTGTGGCGGGTTCCACAAAGGGCAAATCAAGGGCGTGAAGCCACCCCCGCAAGTGACGCCACTCAGTCGAGGACGCACCTCGCAATCATTATCGATCCATCTCAACTCCAATACTCCAGAATACAATCAACAACAATATTATCATATCGATTAAATCATAACATCACAATCATCAATCTTAAATTAATTACGCAATCAATTGAGTAGGGAAACCCTACATTAGCACAAATCTGATACGAGTCAACAAGGAAGCGAGAACGGCTCTTCTATGAAATCTCCACCTAGCAACAACTATATAATCTAATCACAAACATGTAAAACATCCCTTTTCCCCCAATTCCAATACTAGGGTAAACCCTAAAAAGACAAACTGACAAAACTTATAGGACTAGTGGCTTACCGATGAAATCGACGTAAGAAAGGAATGAACAAAGACTCACGAGGAATCAAGGATCTTGGGAAAGACTAGAGTAGATTAGAGTTACGTAGAATGTTTTAGGTTTAGTAAAAGTGAAAAGTAAAATAGTAAATCTCAATTTATAAACCTAATCGTCTTTAATCAAACCGCGGAAACAATTCGAGTCAGACCAGATACTCGTTCGAGTATAGAGAATACTCGGCCGAGTATCCCTTACTCGGTCGAGTATTACAATACTTGACTGGGTATTCTTGGACTGTAGCCTGTCCAAAAACACACGATGCATTACTCGACCAAGTAAGCTCTATTCGGCCGAGTAACAGGACTTAGAAAAACATATTATTACAGTAGCAAAATGGCTTTTGAGCTTTATTTCTTCACTTTTATCACATGCACTTTTAACCCCTATGGCCAGGGGTCGTGACTATACACTTTTTAGATTATTTTCTTCTCCTTGTTGAGTTTGAGCATGACCCCAAGGAGTAGGAGTCAGGGCTTGAGGTCGTGGACAGTTTTTGACAACGAATAGCAAAACCGTCGTAACTTATGCATACGAGCTCGGAATGCCTTGAAACTTGTTCCTCTTGACTCGAAACTCTTTTAGGAACTTGGCACGCCATCCTAGGCCCCAATTCTCATCTCACATAAATTTTCCTTGCTCGGGATTTGTCCAAGTGACGAGATTTGACGTAGAATCGATTCAAATCCTTCAATTGACATTAAAACACGAGAAATACTGCAAAGGCGACATTAGATCATAAAACCACTCTAAAGAGTGAATAATGAACATGAAATTGAGCTAAATGAGGGAGGAAAAGTATATATAAAATGGACCTATCAAACTCCCCCAAGCTAAACCCTTGCTTGTCCCCAAGCAAGCACACAATGTAACAAATGACAAGGACAAGGGTACGAGCAACAATCATTCAATCCAAATGCAAATCCCGACAAGTAGCTAAGAAAGCACAATGAATTAAATCCCGAAACAACATGGGGGTAGGGAAAATATAATACATGGATGAGATTTACGCGATGGCGTAGCACAAAGAATTTCACATGGACATTTCGACTCTAGCATGATCTTATTGACAACGGACTCGTCACGGGAAAATACTCACACTCATGAAATCAACATGGCAAATTTATGTGAATTTGACACTCTCCTATCTAAAATTCAAGAGAATGCGTCTGCAATATAGTATGGTAAATGTTTCAAATCAATAAGACAATGCTAATCATGATCAAATGCAAAAGAAAAGAAGCCAAGAAGACAAAGAAGAAGGATAGGGGCAATGGGTAAGAAGGTGGACAAATTTTTTTGGTCATGTGGAGCTAATGTTAACCTAGCGACAACCAAATGTGTAAGGATGCAAATTCCAACCTCAACCTTTTCCAAACAACAACAACTAGAACCAAAAGCAGCATATTGGCTCATTTTGCATTACAACACAAAAGACTACTTCCCAAAGCAACACATTTTATAAATGGAAGCAACTCACATTTCTTCTCTTCTTTTTCATCAATTTTTCTCATCTTTTATTTTTCAAGCTTCTTTCTCTTCTTTCTTTCTCATTTCATTTTGTATCTTTTTTTTTCAATTCTTTTTAATGTTTTTTTTCAACCAATCATTCACCAAGTTACGAGAATCAGCAATCCCGTGACAACAATGCTCACAATAGTAACAAATAATCATATCCCAAATAAGAGAGTACCCAATACAAGTAGCAAGTCACCAGCTCAACAAAGGTAATGTTTTATGTAGCTAGGACAGGAGTAAGATTTCGGTAAAATATGTAAGCAAGCAAAGTGAATGGCTTCAAATGCAATCATGATAGCAAAATTCATACAAAATGGAACAAGGACCATACTTCTGCATTTTGATGTAACACACAACAAGAGGACAAACTACACACACCTAGATGGGACCAGGTTTAGATACACCGCCCATTAGAGGCTCTACCTTACAAAATATGTAGCTTAACGATTCAAGATCAAGTTTTCTTTGTCCAAAATCCATCCCTCACCCACTATGTCAAGACATCCTTAAGTATGCAAAACCCGTCAATAAAGCATGAAACATTAGCTTAAAAAGCTACAATAATAGAAATGCGAGGAGGAAATGAAATGATGCAAATAACAAATGGATAGACACAACACGAAGCTTTTTATGAAATTTTCAATTTTTATGGGTTTTTCAAACATATGAAAGCGATAAAGCAATCAGACTCACTAAATCCCTCCCCAAGCTAGAACAACACATTGTCCTCAATGTGTTAAACACAAAGAAGGACACACAATAAGGAGAGATGGAATGACATATGCGGAAATAATGGAAGGTAAGAATTCATACTAAAGTTTAAAAGCTTCCCCCAAGCTAGCTTGAAAACGGGGGTACGGTCCAATCCATGCACCAAGGTACCTGCAAAGAACATGCTACTACAAGACTAAACATAGCTAAAAGTTTTATAGTCTAAGCTGTTACATTAAAACTATATTGTCCAAAAATGTTAAATTGTCTCAAAAGCAATAGAATGTTCAAAAACTACAACTAAAACATGGGTTGCCTCCCGCGAAGCGTAAGTTAAAGTCTTTATAGACATCCACATCTTCATTGATCAACCTTTGTCCTTGAGCTCACCATCATCTAAGCTAGTTTTCATAGCATCTCTCACATTCTCCATCCACTTCAAGCATTTCCAAGAATATCCTCTCCTAGTACAGTTAACATTAGTGCCCTTAGCATCCTCACCTTCAAAATAATCAAAAGCAACAGCTGCCTCCAGCAGATCTGTCAGTAAGGATCGAAGTATAGAAGAAGCAATAGTAGAATCCACAGTTTTAAGTAAATTACAAGACTCTTGTAAAATTGGGTTCCTAATAGTATTGTTTTTTTATAAAGGAAACCCAGTCATTGCCCACCTTTAAGGGTAACTTCCTATTTTTTACATCAATTACCTCACGCGAATTGTGCAAAAATGGCCAACCCAAAATAATTGGGATTTGAGTGTCCTCGGCCATATTAAGAATAAGAAAGTCAATAGGTATGAAAAACTTACCAACTTTGACGGGCACATCTTCAAAAACACCTAAATGTTGCTTTATAGAATGGTCCGCCATTTGCAAAGTAATATTAGTGCATTTCAAAGCACCCATGTTAAATTTTTAACAAATACAAAGAGGCATAACACTTACTGATACGTGCATTTTATATAGTCTTTTTAGCCTATTTTAGCACATATTTCTATGTACTTTCGTACTGTTTATATTGCATTTTGCCTCCGAATTGGCTACTTTGGTTCGTTTTGTCCGTTTTGTAGAAATGAATGCGAAAGTCGTGGAATCGTACCATTTTCGTCCTTTTTGTATGCATTTTGAGGAGACGGTATTTTTCAGAGCGAGATATTGCATTGGGATGCGTAAAGGAACGGTCTACGAGGCAGTCGGTCACGAGTTTGAGCTTATTTGAAGGAAGAATACTCGATCGAGTGGTTTCTATAGCTGGAGTTGGTCGATCGAGAAGTTTTATGCTCGATCAAGAAGTGCTGGAAATTGAGGTTACTCGATTGAGTAAAAATTCTACTCGATCGAATAGATTATTTGGATAAATGCTCGATCGAGTGGTTTCAGACTACTCGATAGAGTGGTTTTGGCTTGCGTGGGCTTTAATTAGTCCGTGAACTTGTTTAGTTATTGGACTTAGCATAGTTTCTATTTAAACGTACATTAGCTAGGTCATTAGCTATCTAATTTCTATTCTATTCATTATCTAAGTTTTATCTATCATTCATTTTCACAATAAAGACTGCGTTGCTTTTTGTTTTCACTGTAACTTTTGCTTTCGGGGTTACTTAGCTCGGATTTGTTTGTTCTTTACGCCGGATTCTTGCGATTGTAATCTCTTTCTCCTTTCTTAATATTAATCTTTCTTTCATTTATTTTAATTGTTTGTTTTGTTCCTTTTACTTTCTGCCCTAATTACTGATACGTGCCTAATGTATAGTCTTTTTAGCCTATTTCAGCACGTATTTCTATGCATATTTATACTGTTTTTATGGTATTTTGCCCCGAATTGGCTACTTTGGTGTATTTTGTCCTTTTTGTAGGAATGACCACGAAAGTAGTGGAACCATACTCCTTTTCGTCCTTTTTGCATGCATTTAGAGGAGACGGGATTGTTCCAGAGTGAGATACTGCATTTGGAAGCGTCGTGGCACGCATTACGAGGCACTTAGACGCAGACGTGAGCTGAAATGAAGTCTAGTCACTCGATCGAGCTGTTTTCCACTCGATCGAGTGGTTTTCACATCCTCTGATGGTCGATCGAGTGGTTTTCCACTCGATCCTTAAGCTGCACAAAGACCCGTCACTCGATCGAGCAGTTTTCCAGTCGATCGAGTAGTTGTTGCTGAAGAGTTGGTCGATCGAGTGGTTTTCATCCACTCGATCGAGTGGTTTCGTTAGTTTTGGGCTTTAAACAGCCCGTGAGTTGTTTTTCTCGCTAAACTTATTTTGTTTGCTATTTAAGCATGCTTTACTAGGTTAATTAGGATCATCTTTCATATTATCAAACTCTCTACTGTTAAACATTGTTACGTTGCTTTTCTTCCTTGACTGTTACCTTATTTCGGGATTATTCTCATTCGGATTTCGTGTTCTTTATGCCGGATTCGCTTGGATTGTAATTCCTTTGTCTTCCTTTAATAATAATTGATCTTTTATTGCTTTAATTCTTCACTTTTGTTATAATTGGTTTCTGCCCTAATTTCCCTTATTGCAATTTATTGTTTATTCATTATGTTTACTGCTGGAAAGCTAATTGCTGTTAGTTTAATTAAGAATATGAGTAGCTAAACCCCTTTCATGTTGGGATTAGGGGATCTGCGGTAGAAATGTGATGATGTAGTGAATGAATTAGATGAAGTAATTACGAGACTCTGTCACTATAGCAATTTAACTGTAATTTCCGACCTAGTCGAGTGCACGCTTCTATGTCACCCTTTAATCTGGCTAAAATTATTCCTGGATCGAAAGATTGGACTAAATAGGCCTGCTATAAACAGTAGACTACCCTAATGAGGACGAAAGTTAAGTTAGTGGTACTTTAGGATAGAAAGTGGACCGAAATGACCTTTTAACATCCGTCTCACATCTAGTTCATCTGAATCATTTATAGCTGAATCACTGGACTACCGTAGTGAACCAAATTCCTGACATGTTCCTCTCTTCTTGATAGTTTAATCATATTTTATTGCCTTTACTGCTTTTTACTTTATTTCTCTTCCTTTCAAACTCCGTAGTTTAGAACCAAATTTAAACAACCCCCATTTGTTACCGTAGGACTAGGATTAGACAGCTATAATTACATTACCTCCCTATGGATTCGATACTCGACTGCCTCTACTACATTTTAGTTGAGACCGTTAGGTTTTATCTTTGATAGGGTTGCGATAGCCGTGTCAAATGTTGGCGCCGTTGCCGGGGAGGCAATTGTTCAATTTATTAATTGTTTTATTTTTAGTCCTTTTCCAGTTTAAGGAACACCCGTTCCTTAGACTATTCTTATATCCTAGTTGTAGTTTCCTCTTATGCGCAGGTCACAGGACGGTGAATTATTGCCTTACAATCCTGAGCTTGAGAAATCTTTGCGCGAGTTGAGGCGATCACAAAGGGTATTACCGACAGAGGAAGAGCTAAGTACTCTGTCAAGCTTTCACGAGAACGATCTTTTCGAGGAAAATCCGCCTTCATCTCCAGTCTCCAATTCATCAATTGAGACAGTCACTTCTTCGGACTTTCTAGAAATGTCCGAAGAAGAAACCATTGCCAGTCATTCTGAACCGACAGCTGCGGATCTCTACAAGGGATTTGTACTACCGGGGGAGGCAAGAAAATTCGAGCCGAAGCCTGCTTATATAAACTTGATTGAGAGAAATCTATTCGGGGGAGCTGCAATCAAGATGCAAACTCAACATGGAGACCTTTATTGATTATCTGCTGCTCCATACCCCTTCCCATCGGTGACGTGAATGGATCAGATAAAAGAAACCATGTTTATTTTCTCACTCCGCGATGCTGCAAGGGAGTGGTATAGGGATTTAGACCGGGCTGCTCACGATATAACTGACTGGAATTCACTGGCTTTAGCATTCTACAAGAAGTACTTTTCTGCATCAAAGACTATTGCCATTAGAGCTCAGATCACGAGCTTTAAGCAAGGGCCCGACGAGAACTTTCACAAGGCATGGGTCCGCTTCAAGAAGTTGGTGCGAACCATTCTGCACCATGGGTTCGAAAAGTGGAGCTTGTGCAATCAGTTCTATAACGGGCTGTATGACGATCAGAGGGCTATTTTGGATGCTGCAGGTAATGGCCGGTTTGCTGAGAATCTAGGAGAGACTAAGGGGTGGAAGATCATAGATGATTTGGCCATCCATAAAGCTGAATATGGGAACTCGAGAGGAAATCAAAGAAGAGCTGTTGAATCTTCTTTTGTTGCTGCACTAGAGGCTCAAACGGCCCGATTTGATAAATATGAGCTGGGAGGAGCCTCGAAGGGAGGAATTTACCATGTAATTTCCGTTCTAGACGGTCCCTTCAGTTGCAAGAGATGTGGAGGAGAGGGGCATATTTCAGATAATTGTCCCAATTCCTATGAGTCATGTGCTGCCTTCCAACACTACAGGCAGAACAACAGTTACTACGAGCCGAATGTCCACCCCAATTTGAGGTGGACTAGTCAGAATGTACTCAATCCTACCGCTCCTCCGCATCACCAGCAGCCGTATATTCCTCCACACAAGAATCAACAGGGCTATCAGAAGCCTCCTTCTTTCAACCCTCCTAATCAAGGTGCATCATCTTCTAGTGGGATGAGTGAAATGGGTGAGTTAAAGTCTATGATGCAGTCCATTTCAAGGCAATTACAACATAAGGACGCGTCATTTAAGGCACTTGAGACTCAAGTTGCCCAACTTGTTGCGAATCAATCCTCGAGAAAGCAGGGTCAATTACCGACTCAAAATGAGAAGAATCCACATGAGACGGTAAATCTGATAGAATTGAGAAGCGGTCTTTCTTATGAGGGACCGGAAATGTCAAAATCAGACCCTAGGGAAGCAGTAACTGGTGATGAACAGTGTTCTGATAAGAGAAAAGGGCTCACGACAAAGGAATTACTCGATCGACTGAAATCTGGTGTTCAATCGAGTAGAGTCGAAGATGAAAGTCCTCGATCGAGTGGTTTTTCCACTCAATCGAGTGAACAGGAAGAGCATGTTGGTCGATTGAGTGGAAATTATGCTCGATCGACTGAAGCAGGAAGTGGAGTTGGTCGATCGAGTGGAAATTGTGCTCGATCGACTGACAGTGATGAAGAAACAGCTTGATCGAGTGAGCAGATTGGTCGATCGAGTAGTATTGATGACGGGAAGCTTATTCGAGAGCCTGCTAGTGCTCGTTTAAGTGAGATATCACCGGAGAGACCTCGTTCGAGAGGAAAGAAGCGTCAAAGGATACTGAGAACTTGCACCGAAGATACATTGGAAGCGAGAAACAAGGGACTCGAGATACCAATCACGGTTCCCTTCCGAGGTGGCTGCGAGAATACCAAAGTTAATCAACATTCGGCATATTTGTCGAACTTTTGAAGAGCTTGAAGTCACCGTGCCGTTCACCGAATTGCTTGACTAAGGTACCCTCTTATTTAAAGTTTATGAAAGAAATTTTAGCACGTAAGAGGACTATTAATGGCAAAGTGAGACCGTAGCTTTGACGAGGTGGGGTCACCCTATTTCAAAATAAGTTACCCCTAAGCAATCGGACCGGGTAGTTTTTCAATTCCGTGTCATATCGGTATGCATTTGATTGATAACGCGCTATGCGATTTAGGCGCCAGCGTAAGTGTCTTACCTTTGTCTCTGGCTAAGAGACTTGGTTTGACAAAGCTGAGTTGCACCAACATGACTGTCCAGATGGCCGACCGTAGTCTATCACGGCCACTAGGTATAGTAGAATACGTACCTGTTCAGATCGGGAAGTTCTTTATTCCCGTTGATTTTGTTGTCTTAGACATCCCCGAAGATGCACACACCCCTATTATTTTAGGGAGACCATTTTTGTCCACTGCCCGTGCAGTAATAGACGTCGAGGGGAAGACTTTGATCTTTCAGGTAGGGGATGAGGAGCTGATTTTTCATCAGTCCAAGTTCCGGAGAGCTCCCATGCAAGCCCAGCCTTGCAATGCGCTCTCTTCTATTGTTCCTATTATTGACACTCCAAATGAAAATTTGGAGAATTGTGCCGCTATTGTTAACCCTCCGCCTCAGATTGAGAGCAAAAAGGAGAAAAGTTCATCTGTTTTCCTTACTGCAGGTACAGATGAAAGCAAAGAAGGGGCTGTCAAGGGACATGGTGCAGCCATTATCAATCACATTGGAAATAAGGATGCTAAAGACGGTGATAGAAGAGCAAGGACGAGGAAAGCTGACGCTTACGTGGATGCGAGCTATTCCCCTCCTACCGTTTCAAGTGATAATTCATGCTCATGGAAGATGAAGAGGACAGTCAATGTTACTGAGGTGACGTCCTCCAGTCAGAAGCCCACGAAGGGGCTACTGAAATTTGATGAGAATTAAACGGGGAAATGCCCCGTGTAACACCTTGTAATAGATATTATTTTTGAATTTCTTTTGACTTTGTTTTATTGCGTTTTAATTAGGACAATTAGTTTTTAGACAATCTTTAGCGTAGACTAAGACTATAGACTGTGCTTTTGCGTATTTGGTAAATTGGGAAGTTTTTGCGTGTGTTTTTATGCAGGTTTGGGGAAGTTCACGCATCCCGAGGAGGAAACGACGAACATTAAAGAGTTTACACGAGAAAAGAGCTCGATCGAGTACTTTTTGTACTCGATCGAGTGAAAATTTGGTCGACCAAGCGTTTTTTCCAGTTGATCGGGTAAAGCCAAAAGAGGGAATGATCGATCGAGTAACATTTTACTCGACTAGGCAGCTGGAGCATCAACAGTGCTCGATCGAGCGGTTTAAAACCACTCGATCGAGTGGAGATGAACAGGACACGAGAGTTTTTCTAACTTAAACTCTTTATTTCCTTTTCTAATTCATTTTCTCCCTAAATTTCGACTAACACCTCCTTATGTGCGATTGATTTCTTCCCCAAATCCCTAAATTTCTTGCCCAATCTCCTAACCCGCCACCTACAATCCCTTCCTTGCCAATTAATCTTCAAAAGCCCTTTGTTTTTCCCCTTATTTGTGTTCGTTTTCACGATTTGTAAGAGGGTCTAGGGTTTGCGGTTTTTCGACTGAAAAATCGCTTGTTTTTGCTTGATTCTTGAAGATTAATTGCTTATTGTAGGTCCTTTATCATCAAGTAAGTGTTTCCTCCTTCCTCTTGCCTTTTAATTTCAACTATTTTGATCTTTTTGAGGTGAAATTGAATTAGGGTTTCGAAAATCCATGTTTAGTCGAATTTTTTTTCAACTTAATTGTTTTTATATGCCCTTAATTAGCTTTCTTGATGATCATATCCCTATTCCTCGCTGTTGTTGCTTGTTTAATTCGAATTTTGCGCAAGAATTCCGCGATTAGGGCTTCAAAGTCGAATTTTTCGACTGTCAGACGGTATATCTGCTGCCATGCTTTGTTTAACTTCAGTTCTTGCTTACTTGCTGCTGCTGTTAACTGTTTTTCCTTCCCCTATCGCCATTACATGCTGTAAATTGTTGGGAATCCTGTACTGTAAGTCGAAATTTTCATATGCTAGGAGTCTTACATGCTGTCAAATTTGTCATATGCAGTTTTTCATGCTGTTTTTAGTCTCTATTAGCAGTCTTTACATTGTCACATTATCACCATTCACGTACTGCTATTTCGAAAATTCTGAGGAATTGTTGGAAATTGTATGCTGTAGGTCGAAATTTTCGACTGATAGGGGAGTGTTTATGGCTTCACATGCGGTTTTTCTGATGTCTTCGCCTCTATTGACCATTGTTTTCCTCTCATACCCCCTCCCCTATGTTTTCAGGATGGAGTCGAGTACCTTACCTTCTGCTAGTACCACCTCCAGTCCACCTTTGACTGAGTCAGTGGCCCCTGCTGTTGCCACTAGCTCCGCTTTAGTCACCACTGCAGCCCCAGTTTTCCTTGTTTCAGCTGCAGGGACAGTCTTTGCTCCATCTAGTTCGGCTGGAAGCCCAGTTCAGGTTGCCACTTCCACTACGGTCACCACCCCAGCTAGCACTACTGCTAGTCCCTCTTCAGTGGCGACCACAACAGCCACCATGTGTACACCAGCCACCACTTTTACACTAGTGGCAGACTCACCAGCAGCCGCACCCGCTTTCAGAGCAGCCCTGGTTCCTTACACAGTCCGAGAGCGGGCCGCTGCTTTGTGTTCCAGAGACGGAGGCCGGGGTCGTAGACTAGTCAGAGCTACACCAGCTCAAGTTACTTCTACTTCCACCACAGCTAGCACTTCCACAGCTGCTGCTGCTGCTTCTGCTTCTACTTCAGCTGCCGCTCCGCTTACCTCTGAGACAGTTACAGTTCGAGGGGACACTTCCCTCGAATCCCACCCGGACTACCCACAGGTATTATTCGTCAACGCTGTTCATCGTACGAAATTCTTTAACTTGGTCAAGTGTGTACATGTGCCTTCCTGATTTTTGGATAAATCGGCATTAGAGAGACTCTGTATTTACGAGTCAGTCTGTACTTTACTACGGGTCACGGGGTTGCCTGGGCTTATTACTATGAGAGGCCACACCTTCTTAGAGCTGAGTCTTGAGTTTCTCAGCTCTTTTACCTTCTCCTCAGGGGCATACGCTACTGACCCCGACTGTTTGTCAGTCTCCTTCCGGTTGTTCAACCGGACTTTCCCGATGCCCCTAGCGGAGTTTGGTAGGTTACTTGACATTACCTCCTCGGGTGTGACATCCGACACGAGGAAGGTTTACCGTCAGGTTTGGCGGTGCTTGGCCCAGACCCGTTTTCAGGAGCGAAAGCTCCACCAGGTCCACCATCCCCCTCGTCCGTTGTTTTCTTAGACTGATGGGGAGCTCTATTTTCGGCCGAAAGGGGCCGAACAACACTACCAACACCGAGCTCTCCATCCTGGGCGGTTTTCTGAACGTCGACTGTGAAGGTCCTTTTACCTTCCACATTGTTTACCTCACCGCCCAGTACCTCCACGACCAGGGAAAGAAGGAGGAGGGAACCATTGCCTGCGGTGGCATAGCCACCATTCTTGCCCACCGACTTTTCCCCACCTGGCCACGTGACTTGCAGTACCTCGAGGGAGAGAGGTCACTGAGTCTGGCTGCGATGCTCGCTCAGCATTGGCTTACCCCAGACTACCAGACTTGGAAGATTGACGGCTCCTTGTCTGTTGACTTACCCTGCGACAGTCTCCCCCGTCTTGAGCCCTTACCTACTGTGGTAAAGGGCCACCGTATACCTGCCTTGCCTCTACTTCACCTTCCACTTCGTCCATCTCCTGACGCACCTGCCGCTAAGAAGCGGCGAGTTGAGACTGGAGAGGGGTCCACACCTTCAGGGAGTACCCAGCCTTCCACGGCTACTCCCGATCCGACCCCTACTCCTACTGTTACCCCTACTCCTACTGTTACTACCACTCCTACTCCTGCCCCACATCCCACTCCCACTGACCAGACCCAGACTGAGCCGGTCTTTCCAGCTACTTTTAGACTACCTCCTCCCTTTGTAGCGCCCGCGGTCCAGGACCAAGGGGGCGCAGTTTACGGTTTGTTGATCGAGCTTGCAGAGCGTCAGGCTCATATGGAGAGGGACTTAGCTTTGACCCTACACCCTCTGTACGAGTACCACTTGCGGCGACACAGACCAATCCCGGAGGACTGGCCACACCCTTCCTTCTTCCGGTACCCACCTGAGGGGTACCCGGTTTCTGACGAGTCGGAGGACGAGGACCCAGAGGTGGCAGTGGAGAGAGCTCGTGAGGAGGAGCGGAAGAGGAGAGAGGAGGAGAAGGACCCGGAGTACAAGGCGGATGGAGACGACGACGACGACGACGAGTAGCTACTGGTCTACTCACTTCCCCAGTTTTCTGGCTGGTTTGGGGAAGTTCGTATTTTGTATGTCTCTCTTACTCTTTTATTTTGTCTCTTTTATTTTATTATTTTTATTTTGTTGGTTGTATATTCCCATTCCCCCATATTTCTGCTGGTGTATGATGGAGGACAACGAGGGCGTTGTCCGTTTTGGTTTGGGGAGGGTATGTTCCATCCTTTTGAGTCTGCATCTGCATTTGTTTTGCATTCACTTTACTTTTCAGCTTGCATTGTTCTTTATTTTCCATCAAAAATCCAAAAAAAAAAAATAGAAAATTTCAAAAAATCAAAAAATATTCACGTTTATTTTTGCATATAGGTTGAGTCGGAGCAGTAGATTCCCATGATGAAATTGCACTATAACCTGTCATTTTACTTAAGCCTTGCACTTTTATTGATAGTTATTAGCTTGTCATACGCATAATCTACGAATTTCTGTTCAAATATAAGCTGACTGTTTAGACTTGACCTATAAATTGGCAAACTACTTAAAAAATTCTGAGTTTTAGAGCCATAACTGGTGACATTCATGACCAGTTCATTAGGAATTTTGAGTAGTACTCCTTGCATAGCATGTTCTTCTCATTTGCACATTTATGACATTCAATTTCTCGTCAAATGCACATATTCGGGTTTGTGGTTGGTGTCACATGCAGGGAGAATCTTGCAAATTTCCCTTTCTTATTACTTTACATCCATTTAGCTCCACATAAGCCAAAATTGCCTTTTGACCCATTAGCTACATCCCAAACTGAGCCTTCCTAGTCAAGCTAGTTAGTATGTTCTTCTGCGGTATATTTTTCCTTTGCATTTTGGTTCGTGTTTCTTGTTTTGGAGTTGGTGTAAGTATAGACGAAGAAAGAAAAAAAAGAGTATTGAAAAAAAAGAGAAAAACGTGAGAAAGAAAGAAAAAAAAATGAAAAAATGAGGAATTCACGTGTACAGTGAACAAAAGAAAAAGAAAAAAAAAATTGTGAAAATGAAAAAGAGTTGAGAAGATGTTCGAAGATGTACAATCGAAAAAGGAAAGTTTATGACCGTCTGACTCCTCCGTTCTATCCCATATTTTTTGAGGAGATTGTGTTTTGAGTCTAGTGAGTTTTTGTGCCAAAGGAAGGGCACTTGTACTTAGTCTTTTAGTCAGTTGATATTCGGACGGTCTTATATGGTCCTGTTAGGAACTAGCTTGACGCTTTTACCTCCACATTTCCATAACTTGTTTTGCCTTTTCTCACCTGAACCTCACTATTCCCATATTATTTGCAAACCTTCGGCTGTGACGGACATTATCGGTTGAAGTGTGTGCATTAGTACTTGAATTGTCTTTCATTTTTGTTGCATGCATGCTATGTAGGTCGCAGTTAGGTGAGTGACTGTCTTTTCTTCTCTCTTCTACATATAACATTTGCCCTTTGCTTCATGAGAGAAGAGTGACCACGTGAGAGTCCAGTTTTGTTGGTCTTGCAGGGTCGATAGGTCAGCTATATTTCTGAACAACTTATAATTCGTTTGCGTATTGACTGTCTAGCTTTAACTGTTAATTTTTATTGCATTAAATTAGTTCAAGTAGACAAGTTAAGCTAGCTCTGAGTTATCATTTCCGTTCCATTAGTTTAGTTTTGAGTTTACTCGAGGGCGAGTAAAGGTTCGGTTTGGGGAGATTTGATACGTGCCTAATGTATAGTATTTTTAGCCTATTTCAGCACGTATTTCTATGCATATTTATACTGTTTTTATGGTATTTTGCCCCGAATTGGCTACTTTGGTGTATTTTGTCCTTTTTGTAGGAATGACCGCGAAAGTAGTGGAACCATACTCCTTTTCGTCCTTTTTGCATGCATTTAGAGGAGACGGGATTGTTCCAGAGTGAGATACTGCATTTGGAAGCGTCGTGGCACGCATTACGAGGCACTTAGACGCAGACGTGAGCTGAAATGAAGTCTAGTCACTCGATCGAGCTGTTTTCCACTCGATCGAGTGGTTTTCACATCCTCTGATGGTCGATCGAGTGGTTTTCCACTCGATCCTTAAGCTGCACAAAGACCCGTCACTCGATCGAGCAGTTTTCCAGTCGATCGAGTAGTTGTTACTGAAGAGTTGGTCGATCGAGTGGTTTTAATCCACTCGATCGAGTGGTTTCGTTAGTTTTGGGCTTTAAACAGCCTGTGAGTTGTTTTTCTCGCGAAACTTATTTTGTTTGCAATTTAAGCATGCTTTACTAGGTTAATTAGGATCATCTTTCATATTATCAAACTCTCTACTGTTAAACATTGTTACGTTGCTTTTCTTCCTTGACTGTTACCTTATTTCGGGATTATTCTCATTCGGATTTCGTGTTCTTTACGCCGGATACGCTTGGATTGTAATTCCTTTCTCTTCCTTTAATAATAATTGATCTTTTATTGCTTTAATTCTTCACTTTTGTTATAATTGGTTTCTGCCCTAATTTCCCTTATTCCAATTTATTGTTTATTCATTATGTTTACTGCTGGAAAGTTAATTTCTGTTAGTTTAATTAAGAATATGAGTAGCTAAACCCCTTTCATATTGGGATTAGGGGATTTGCGGTAGAAATGTGACGATGTAGTGAATGAATTAGATGAATTAATTACGAGACTTTGTCACTATAGCAATTTAACTGTAATTTCCGACCTAGTCGAGTGCACGCTTCTATGTCACCCTTTAATATGGCTAAAATTATTCCTGGATCGAAAGATTGGACTAAATAGGCCTCCTATAAACAGTAGACTACCCTAATGAGGACGAAAGTTAAGTTAGTGGTACTTTAGGATAGAAAGTGGACCGAAAAGACCTTTTAACATCCGTCTCACATCTAGTTCGTCTGAATCATTTATAGCTGAATCACTCGACTACCGTAGTGAACCGAATTCCCGACATGTTCCTCTCTTCTTGATAGTTTAATCATATTTGATTGCCTTTACTGCTTTTTACTTTATTTCTCTTCCTTTCAAACTCCGTAGTTTAGAACCAAATTTAAACAACCCCCATTTGTTACCGTAGGACTAGGATTAGACAGCTATAATTACATTACCTCCCTGTGGATTCGATACTCGACTGCCTCTACTACATTTTAGTTGAGACCGTTAGGTTTTATCTTTGATAGGGTTGCGATAGCCGTGTCAATTACTTTTATGCAATTTAATTATCGTTTCATTATGTTTATTGTTAGTTCATTCATCGTTATTAGTTTTGACAATATTAATAGCATGAGTAGCTAATCTCTTTCATGTTAGGATTATGGGATCTACGTTAGAAATGTGACGATGTAGTAAATAAGTTAGACGACTTAATTGTGAGATTCTGTCCCTATAGCAATATAACTGTATTTACCGACTTAGTTGAGTGCACGCTTCTGAGTCACCTTTTTAATCTGGTTAAATTTAATCCTGGATCGGAAGATTGGACTAAATAGACCTGCTATGAACAGTAGACTACCCTGACGAGGAAGTAAGTTAAGTTAGTGGTGATTTAGGATAGAAAGTGGACCAGAAGTACCTTTCCATATCCGTCTCGCAGTAATTTATCTAAGTTGTTTACAGTTGAGTCACTAGACTACTGTAGTGAACCGAAATCCTGACATGTCCCCTCTTTATTGATAGTTTATCACCCTTTTTCTGCCTTTACTGCTCTTTCCTTGCTTCTCTTTCTTTTAAAGCTTTTAGTTTAGGAAATAAATTATAAACACCCCCATTTGTGACCAAATAGACGGACTTTTTCAGATATCTTGCCTCCCTGAGGTGATCGACCTGACTTCCCTAGCTATATAGTTAGTTTAGTTAGTTATTTTTTATAGGTATACGACAGCCCTGTCACTTACACTCGCACCTAGGCTGCAAAGGGCCTTATCAATGGTATATGTGCCTATAGTGCAAGGTATAGAATAACTACCAAGGTCCTTAAGTTTTGGAGGAGACTTATTTTTCAAGATTACAGTACACTCTTCAGTGAAAGTTACGGTCTCAACCTCATTGAAGGATCGCTTCTTGGCGAGTATTTCTTTCATCAATTTTGATTAATAAGGGACTTGGGAAAGCAATTCAATGAATGGCACGGTAACTTGTAAATTCCTAACAACATCCAAGAACTTACCAAGCTTACTCTCATCCTTATTCTTTGCTAGGCGGTGGGGAAATGACACTTAAATATTAATGAGAGTATCTAGCTCCTTCACCTTTAGAATGGGGATCTCCTCTTCAAAATCTACTAAAATAGGCTCTTCACTAGCCTTTTTCTTGGCACCTCCCCTAAGCTTAGAATCTTTCTTTACCACCTCATCATCCAAAGTCATGGATGGCTCATCATAGCTCTTCCCACTCCTCAAATGAACGGCATTAAGGTTGCCATGACGAGGCTTCTCACCTTAGGGTGGTAGTTGACCTTGATGTCTTTGAGCACTAGAAGTGGCACGTTGAGCTAATTGAGTCTCCAACATCTTGATAGCGACATCTTTTGCTTGATCACTCTTTTGCATTTGGATTTGCATTTGGTTGACCATGCTCTTTTGTGCATTAACCATTTGCATCATTATGGCCTCGGGTTTCCCCACACCTTGGTCATTTCGTTGGTAATTGGAGGATTCACCCTGAAATTGTTGTTGGAATTGGGGTTGGAGAACTTGTTGTTGGATAATTGGAGGCCTTTGTGCTAGGAAACCCGGTGGGTTTATTGATCTTTGGTGAGGCACAAATTGCTGATGATGAGGAGAAGCAAGCACATTTGAGTTCTTATAGAAGATGATAGTTTGATCTTGGAAAAAATTAACTTGTTGTAAAGCATTTCCACAATAATGGGCAGCATGCCCCCACACCTCCACAAAGCTCACAAGAAGAGCTAAATTGGCTTGTGTTAGAACACACTTGGTTGATGATGCCAATTTTAATTGTTATTTGATTGTTTGATATTAGTTAAAATGGATTAGTGTTTGAAGCAATCAAAGGACATTCCATGTAGGCTCAAAAGATCAAGACTGAAGTCAAGACAAAGATGTTTCCTAGCCATAGTGGCTACAAAACCATGCAACAGTACATTGTACTGTGGTTTCTGATACTAGCATAAGGAGGAGTTTTCTAAATAAGATATTTCGAGTATCAAATCTTTACAACTCTCTGATTTCTAAAGATTTTTAAATTTGAAATTGTTGGAATATGTGTCCTCCGACAATAATGCGATCACAACTGTCGATCATGATGATCACATGTTTAAATCTCATTTTAAGAATACATGTGGGATGTAATATTTTATAGTCAACTGGTCCACACATATCGGTAATGATTGGCTGACTAGAGTTTGACATTACTGTCGTGCGACGGTGGTGATCAGTTGTTCCCCTTAGGTCATACCTAAAGGGTGACACTCTTAATTGATTATATAATTGATCGTATGTCGATACGGGTTAATTAAATTGTTTAAAATTGACGGACAATTTTGTGAGTATAATTGACGTGTCTTATTGTAATTCGATTAAATAAGATACGGTCTAAGTAATCAAATTGTTTTATCACTTAGATAAAATTATTGTTTACAAAACAATTGAAACTGAATGAATAATTTATTATAAATACAAGACGTTGTGATTTATAATTTATAAACCGTTTTGGTACAAGTAATTATGAATTACTAAGTCGATTTTTGTACATGACATATTTTTATTAATACGTTGATTTTTAATATGTTAAAAATACATTACAATTACACATGACTTGTAACATGTGACAATTGACAAATGACAAATATAAAATGGACCTCCCATTTTATAAGTGTCGACAAATGAAGGGAGTATTAGGTTTAAATTGTGTTAATTATTTTTAAGTGGAGAACAAAATGATTAGCTACCTAATTGTAGCCATGCAAGCCTACTTTCTTGGGAGGAAAATGAGCACCATGCATTGGCTCACCACACCTCCTCCCCACCGGTTTTTTTATGAGAAAAATATAGAGTTTTTCTCTATTATTCACTACTTCATATGATAAATTTCTAGTGTAAGAAATTATCAAAAAAATTCTCTCTACATCTTATGAAATATTAGAGAAATAAAATCTCCAAAATCCTTCCCTTCTCTTGGCCGAATAAACAAGTGAGTAATATAATATTTTGGGTCAATTTTTAGCAAGATTAATAATATTACTAGTTCATTGTATTATTAATTATTAAGAGGTTACCTTGGGTATTCACTTTTGGGAGGGATTCTTCTTTGGATCCTTTGTTCATCCATATAAGGAAAGCTCAAGAACAAGTGAGAAGGAGAACTCATTTGTGCCCAAAATCCGAAACTCCCATAGTAAGAAAGACAATTTTTTCTCTAATTTGTTTTATGTTTGCATGCATAAGATCAACAATTTATTTTATGACTAAATAAGTTAATTCATATATGAATATGTTAAATAATGAGATTAATAATTCAAACAAGTGGTATCAAGAGCCTTAGGTTGTTTGCATGCAAATCGGTTTATAGTTTTTCCGAGTTATATGATTAACATACAAAACTAATTAATTTCGTTTTATGAAGATAAACCTTAAAATAAATTTTCATTTTAAAATTTTCTGGTCCTAAGTGATTTTTAGGACATTTTGGTTTATTTATGGATTTTATTGTTCAATTTATATAATATTGGCATTAAAATGTGATTTTTATAATAAAAATGTCATTGTTGGACGAAAAATAGCTAAAATTCGATTTTTTCAGTGGTTTTTGGATATGTTTTCACATATATTATATACTGATGGCCTGTAAATTTGATAATAAAATGAGTTGCATTGCTCGAAATATGGATTTTTCAAGTTAAAATCGTATTTAAATGGGTAAATAGGTTAATATGAGTCATATTTCGAATATGGTCATGGAAATGTAGTATGTTGTCACATGCAATTTTACAAGATGTGTGTAAAACATTTGGCGATAATGAAGTCTTTATGCATGATTTATGAATTTTTGATGAAAAATCACATAAATAGTGACTTTAATTAGTAAAAATTCTAAAACATACTTCATGACTAAGGAAAAACGTCACATATTGCAATTTATGATATATTTCAGATCCAAAAGTGAAAAGTTGATGAATATAATTTTTCTCATATTTTTAGGATCATAATTGTTAAATCCGATTAACCGCAACATTGTTTTTCTCGATAAATTTTCGAAATTTTTAACCTAAGTTTTGAACATTATGAGTGTCATGATATTTTTCCAGAATGTTCATGAGTTTAAATTTCAAATTTTGAAATTATTTGAAATTTTTATGATTTAATTTGAAGTTTATAGCATATTTTTTATGTTTTTGAGTCCATTAATGAATAATATTAAGAAATCAAGTTTAATTATTGTCAAATATTAGTGGAGACTAATTTTGAGTCCAAAGATGGTTAGGGTAATTAACTTGTACATAAATATGATTTTATGTAATTATTGTGATTTTAAAATGTTAAATCACGCAAATCCGTAAAAACCGATTAATATACGATATTGGCTCTTTAAAGGCGATTTAGCATAAAATTTGGCATGTTCATACATATTATAATGCTGCATTTTATTTATGATTGTCATATTTTAATTTTATGTAATTTTTGAATTATGTAATTTTACTTAGTATGGCCTTAGTTTTAATTGGTATTACCCGAAATGCATGGGAATATCGATTCGGTTGTAATTATTGTGATCTGGTATCACCGTTTTGTAATTTAATATATTTATTTTATTTTAATTACAAATTTATAATAGGAAATTATGTAATTCATTTTGTAATTTATTTATTCCGGAGTTCCTTAAAGACGGTGCCACTCGAGAAGGAGATCCATCAAAGAAAATGTTGCCTTGAAATGCGTGCCAAGAACGAATTTCAAGGGATCATAGGAGTTGGTTTCCGAATTTGTAATAGTTTATTAGATTTACTATTTTAGGAAGGCCATACTAGGATTTTATATTTATGCTTTGCATTTTATTTATATGTTGCATGCATCGCTAAATCGCCATAACTAAACATGCATTATATCGAGTTTATCGATCGTGTCAATTACAATTATCGTAGTTCACCGCTTTAGTTCACTTAAAACGTGATAGATAATAAATTGACATGACCTCTCGCTAAAATAAACAATTGAGACTTAGCCTTACCAAAAAGTAGAAACCATGAAAACCTATTTCATGAGGGAGTGCACTCGGCCCTACCGGGGTACAAACCTTGTTACGTAGGGGAAGTGGGTGATAAATGTCTATCCACCGAATTCATGTTGATAAGGGATGAATCGGCCCTACCGTGCCCAAGTTGATGTGTATTTGGATCATGGACATATTTATTCAAAATTTGGATTGAGCTCAACGGAAGTATTCGTGACCGTAGTCGCATGTGTTCCGGGCTAAAGATAAATATTAATGTAATTTTATCGACCAAGAGTTCTAAAAGTAGAATCGATTAAAGAGTTAATCCACCGAGTTATATTGATAAGGGATGAATCGGCCCTACCGTGCCCAAGTTAATATGAATTTGGATCTTGGAATCATTTATCATAGTTGGGTAGAGGTCACTATGTAAATGCTTTACTTGTTATTTACAAGTATTAATAAAACGATAAATGTTAAGTTTTCCATTATTCCGTCATCATATTGTTCTATTTCTTTACCTCAAATTATATACGATATCGTTTCGATTTTAGTTCAAATCTCCATCAAAACATCGTAACTAAAGACAAAATTTGAATTTTTCTTCTAAAAAAGCTCGTATTATCCATTGTAAGGATCTCTTGTGAATTGTATAGATAAAAGTTATTCGTGATCAAAAGGGTTTTTGATTCTTGACTAACATATCTACTTACAATGAATTGTTTCTCATATGCTTAATTGAGTTAAGTACTTTGAAACGTTACATCATTTTGGTAACTAGATTTGTTGGAAATCAAAATTAACCAAAATACCGCAACCACTTCAATGAACGTTTTAAGACTAAACAAACGAATGAAGAGTAGTCTTCATGAATTTCAATTTTGCTTCTCTTAGCAAAGACTCATTGAAATGAGTGGGAGCATTCTCTTAAACCGTTAAGAAAAGGATAAAGTTTTAAAGAAGTAAAATTAGAATGGAATTGATACAAAGTAATGTTAAAAGTAAAGTTATTGAGAATAACGATACTAAACCTATCAATCTCGACCGATAAATTTTTTCCATTGTCTTAATTGTTGGACGCTACAAAAGAAACTACACCAAATTATTGAAGAATCAACAAGTTAGTTGTGAGACATCTAATGGTACCTTCTTCTTTAAATGTTTATTTGATTAACATAAATTTTCCTAGTACTACTTCGTCAATATTAAGAAACCAGTGGAGGTTTTCATCATTGTATTCGATACATAAGATGATTAGAATATGACGACTAGCAACAATAATGTCGAGAGATAGAGTCATTGTGGACTCAATCTAGTTTTGGGTTTATATTTATACCTTAATTATGACTATTAAGTGAATAAACTCTGGATAAGAATATAATTTTGTTAAGATACAAAAGAGGTTTCACTTTTATGACCCTATACACCACGATTTGATGTATGGCTAGCCCATTATCAAGGTGATTATATTCTAAACCAAACTAGAATGATATATCATGAAGATGATACAAGACTCAAATTGGTAACCCAAGATTAAACCTTAGATTCTGGAATGATGAACGCAATGAGTTATCGAGTACTCTTGAAACCATTAAATCTTATGGTATATGCGTATCTTGTATTCAAAGCAAGATGTCTCGTGCCTTTTGGTTGAAAGGAAATCGAGGTTGTAAATCATTGATCCAAAATAGGTTGATCATTTTATTTTACCAACGATTTAAGTTGACGCTAATGTGTTCACTTAATAAGGTAAATAAAGAAATCTTTGAAAAAGTTCAAAGAGTTCAAAGAATCACGATTTAGTCGTGATGTGATTATCAAAGTGAAGACTTTGATATAAACCAAAGGAAATGTGATATGGTATCACAAATTAATCTCTCTTAGCACGCATTATGGTATAATGTGTCGTTGGATAAAGAATTCAAACGCTATTCGATATGGTTTGGACTTCAATCAAGTTACTTTGAGTTACTTGATCTTATTTTGGAGATATTATCATTTTGTCTAAGGCGTTTTTCCACTAAATCTAAACGAATCATATGAGATATGAAATGGTAGGGTACCATGTTTGTAAGTTTTCAAAAGAAAGAAATGCTCATTTTTCCTTACTATAATCACGAGTACAACGAGTTTGTGGCTCGTGAAGCTGTCTTTTTAGAATACAAGTTTATTTCCAGAAGACAGAGTGGGAGAAATTTTTCAAGAGCCACAAAGATTGTTAGATATCAAAGAAACTGTTATTTCTTGGCTACATAAGACGTTTTGTGTAAGACATTGTTTCCAAAACCTAGGAGGTTAAAGTCATCACTTGTTGAAGATGATGAATTAGTGTTACTTTTAGAAAGTAAAGAGCTTGCAACTTACAAATAAATTGTTTGATTCAAGTTAATTACTTCTGGAAAGTAATGAACATATGACTTACATGAGAGTGTTAAAGTCACAACTCAATACAAGGCTTAGAGCCATGAAAATCCGAAATAAATTCCAAGTGAATTGTTAGATATCAAAGCTTGATTGGTGGCAAAGGGTTTTGCACTAGTTGAAATGCTTAAGTCTATTTGGATCTTCATAGGGATTGTGTTTCATTATGATGATATACATATAGCAAGTGAATCTAAAACCCACTTCTTCAATTAGAAGGAATGTATTCAATACATATCTTGAGTTTTGTAGATTTTTGCAATCCTAAGATAATGTGCAACTTAAGAGATGGTCTTCAATAGGACATCAATGAGTTGGAATCAATGTTTTGATCATATTATAAAACTTTTCTCAATAGGTTGAGAAGTTGTGTTTATACATAAAGTTTAGTGGGAGTTACGGTAATTTTAATTAGTCAAATATGTGGATGACATATTGATCATTGGGAATGATTTATGACTTGGAGAAATATAATATATCTTTAATACCCAGATTTATGGAGATAAATCCACATGATATTAGCGTCAAATAAGAAGTCTTATGTTGATAAGATTCATGACTAGTTCAATCAAGTTGAACATATTTGATTGATTCCATTTGCTTCCGCTGCCGGATCAATTAAATGAGTAATGATGTATAACACTTCATATACCTTGAGTATGATGAATTATTTCAAATCGAATTTAAGTAATAGTTACCAAGTAAGACATAAAGATTACCCTTAAGTGCTTGCAGAAGCATTAAGAATGTAAAGCAAAGTGTTTTTAATGCAATTTTGTGTAAGGGTGTTACACAAATGACAATTGACAATTGAGATTGCGCATGGTTTCCGACAAAACCATAATCAAAACATATTAGGATGGTTAAGATACCATTGTGGCTATGTTATTTAAGAAATAGATTTTCTAGAATCGGTTTAGACAATAAAGAACAATATTTACAACGGAAATTGAGTACACTTGCAATCATGGGATGTGCAAGAGGGATGAGTTCCGCACACTGTGAAAACAGTGGGAGCTATTTTAAGGCAAGAAAGCCTATGTCTAGATTGGATCTAGACACGTACTCAGAAAGTTTTGTAATGCAAATGTATACATTACAAAGGAAAACGAGTATGTTGTAAGTTTGAGTAAGGTACAAGAAGTTGATAAAACCTACTAACCAAAGCCTTCCAATGGGCTTAACATGATGAGTCATGTCTTATGTCATTTCAATTGCATTGAGATGAACAACTACATATAAGATGAAAATGGATTATAAAAAAATGAAGTAGTAATCAGGTATTGACTATTCATATGTAATCACATTTGTCGTTCAAGTTTTTAAATCTAAAAACACTTTTTAAACCTTGTTACATCCAAACGGGTTGTACAGACAATATTGAACCCCGTTAAAGTGAACCCGGATTAACATGATATTCGCCCATAGTCACTTGTATGAGGTGACGTCTCGAACTGACTAGGGTGTGATGCAATTGATGGCAAGTTCAAGTGCCATAGAGTCATGTGAGATGACTAGTCGATCACATAGGCAGACTGTTAGGAACATTTTGTCGGGCCTTATGACCGCTTATAGAGTTCTGGCAAATTTATATAGCCTAGTCGTGGCGAGAGCTACTATAGTATTCTAATGAGTCGATTCTTTTGACTAAAGACTGTTCGCCTAAAGTGGCACAGTTTCAGATAAACTTTCATTTATGTTACTACGACCTTCGTAAATGGGGTCAAATGGGCATATTTTAGGTTATGATAGCTGTGGCTAGTCGAAGGGAATAAGTGCGATAGGAATTGTCCACCCCTTGTCAGGGTTATAAGAATATCTCAGGGCCACTCGAGGAGAAATGAACTGGAAATGCGTGGCCACGCTCGGAAGGTATCTATGGTAGATAATTCCGGTCAATCAGTTATTCTCCAGATCGAGGAAACCACACTCGATATGATCACTTGCAAGTACGACCTGAAAGACACCTTGCATTGAGTGGGAGATAGTAATAGGACAAGAGAATTGTTGACGCACACTTGTCGAGGACAAGTGGGAGTTTGTTGGAATATGTGTCCTCCGACAATAATGCGATCACAACTGTCGATCATGATGATCACATGTTTAAATCTCATTTTAAGAATACATGTGAGATGTAATATTTTACAGTCAACTGGTCAACACATATCGGTAATGATTGGCTGACTAGAGTTTGATATTACTGTCGTGCGACGGTGGTGATCTGTTGATCCCCTTAGGTCATACCTAAAGGGTGACACTCTTAATTGATTATTTAATTGATCGTATGTCGATACGGGTTAATTAAATTGCTTAAAATTGACGGATGATTTTGTGAGTATAATTAACGTGTCTTATTGTAATTCAATTAAATAAGATATTGTCTAAGTAAACAAATTATTTTATCACTTAGATAAAATTATTGTTTACGAAACAATTGAAACTGAATGAATAATTTATTATAAATACAAGACGTGTGATTTATAATTGAAAAACCATTTTGGTACAAGTAATTATGAATTACTAAGTCGATTTTTGTACATGACGTATTTTTATTAATACGTTGATTTTTAATATGTTAAAAATACATTACAATTACACATGACTTGTAACATATGACAATTAACAAATGACAAATATAAAATGGACCTCCCATTTTATAAGTGCCGACGAAGGGAGTATTAGGTTTAAATTGTGTTAATTATTTTTAAGTGGAGAAAAAAATGATTAGCTACCTAATTGTAGCCATGCAAGCCTACTTTCTTGGGAAGAAAATGAGCACCATGCATTGGCTCACGACACCTCCTCCCCACCGGTTTTTCTAAGAGAAAATTATATTGTTTTTCTCTATTATTCACTACTTCATATGATAAATTTCTAGTGTAAGATATTATCAAAAAAATTATCTCTACATCTTATGAAATATTAGAGAAATAAAATCTCCAAAATCCTTCCCTTCTCTTGGCCAAATAAATAAGAGTGTATTATAATTTTGGGTCAATTTTTAGCAAGATTAATAATATTACTAGTTCATTGTATTATTAATTATTAAGAGTTTACCTTGGGTATTCACTTTTGGGAGGGATTCTTCTTTGGATCCTTTGTTCATCCATATAAGGAAAGCTCAAGAACAAGTGAGAAGGATAACTCATTTGTGCCCAAAATCCGAAACTCCCATAGTAAGAAAGACAATTTCTTCTCTAATTTGTTTTATGTTTGCATGCATAAGATCAACAATTTATTTTATGACTAAATAACTTAATTCATATATGAATATGTTAAATAATGAGATTAATAATTCTAACAGAAATAACCTAGTTAAAAATAAACTAAGCTTGTGGATCACAAATCTCTATAGTTGCAATCTCTAGATTTGAGCATTGACTTTTTTTACCAAAATGGAAGGGTTTGATTAGTCAAAGGTTTAAAGCATCAAGAGTTTTATGCCATTTTGGCTAAATGTCACATGTTTAGTGTATTGGGGTCCGAAAATGTGAAAAGGCTAGAAGGCTTTGTTTACTTGAGACTCCAACACTTACCATCACTCAAATGACTCTTATTTATTTAATGGTTTATATTTCGACAAAGTTTTACTCCTTAAGTGATGTATTCCACTATAAATAGAGTGCCTTTGCTTCATTTATTACCCAGGACTTTCCAAAGCATTTATTGAGAAATCTTGCAAATCATTTGTGCATTTAAAGCTTTGTTCTTTAGGCATTTACAAAACGTTTTTCTGATTTAATGTCTTCGTTTGTTTTTCAAAAGTTGTAAATCTCCAAGTATCGGTTCAGTGCAGTGTGACATAATGAGTTTGTTTTATGATTCTAGTGTTTAAGTCTTAATCGTAATCTTCATGTAACACCCGCGAATTTCCCATTTTGACATTTAAAATTTATTAAGCCATTTGAATTACTTTATTAAATATTTTTGGAATTGTTCAATTTAATTAATTTTATGTCAAACAAGATTTTTATAAACGTATTATACAAAAGCTCATTTTTATAAAATACGTACGATTAAATTATATTTTTAAGGCACGATTTATATAATAATATATGTATACGTATTTTTGGTCGGATAATAATAATGACTGTAATAATCATAATCTCCTTCTTAATTTCCGTCTAAACTTTAGACCGTCACATTTTATGTTGTACCTACTTTAATCAGGACCAATCAAAAACCAACAACACATTCACCTACCTATACTCCACTTTTAAAAATATCTCCTATTAATATTTATATATAATTATTATTATTATTATTATTACTAATAGTTATTATTATATGTTATTACTATTGTACTACTACTCTACCCGTATCCCTATCCCCACACCCTTGTTTCTTCTTCTTTCTTAAAAATGCAAGCAACAACTCAACAATCAGAGCACCGTACATCCATCTCCATCAACCTTCAACCTCCATTTCCTCCCTTATTTCTCAACCAAATTTCATAAAACTTACTCCATTAGCTCCCCCTCCTCATTCTCCTTCTTCCTATATAAAAAAGAACCAAGCTTTCGTCCTGTTTATTTTGGGTCGTCTTTCAGGGGTGCGATTTTGGAGCGGATATCTTCCATTTATGGGTTTAGAATCACCCTTGGATGGTTCCTTGGACGTTAGGAGATCATAAACAGGTAACGGTGATAGGTTACTCGACAAGAATGTCGAACTTTCGTCTTACGGGTCGTTTTATATACTTGTGCTTGATAAAGTTTGGTTCTTGCGTCTTTTCCTCCTTTATATGTTAATTTTCGTCTTAATTCGTTGTTGGGAATGGCTGTTTTGGGATGGATAACCTGGGTTTTGTCTGAGCGAAATTCTGGTGACCGTGTTCAGGAATTGTTGTTTTAGTTCCGTCTTGTCCTTGTCTTTACATGGCTCGTTTTTGACCTGTTTGGGTGTCGTTGTTGGAGCCGTGATAGACGGATTTCGAGCTGTTGTTGGGATTGTTTTGGTGCCCTGGTGGTACGACTTTTTCGTAGCCCTTGTCGGGGTTGTTATGGTGGTTGTGGGTGGCTTGTCACGACCTGTTTTGGGTTTTGTTTCAGAGGTTGTATTGCAAGTCATTCTGAGACGGTATGGTCTGTTTTAGTTGAGTTATGGTGGCTGGACTGTAGGTTTCCTGGTGGCGTGGCCATGGCTAGCTCGTTGCAGCCTTGGTCACGGGTAGTGTTTGGTCGTCGTCGTAGCCGTGTTCCATCTAGCTGAACCATGTTTGTATAGTTTGAGTTAGTGCCATATACTCATGTCAAGTTGAAATATTTGAATTTCCGTCTCGTGTTTTATAAAACGCAACCCGTTAAAGCATTGTTCATTTATATACCTCCCTTTCATGTTTTATAATTCTAGAATCCCATTATTTAATTACCTAAATTACCGTCTCAAATATGCTCATGTACTCGTCTCATTATTTAGTAATGTGCAAATTGGGCTTGTTCTATATTATATGTTTTTGGGCCATATAGGGTAGTATATCATTTTAATAGGGCTTGTCATGATTTCATAATTGGGCTTGTCATGTTTATTTATTTGGGCCTTATATGATTAGCTTGCTAGGTTTCACATGTTTCCATTGTTGGGCTTGACATGCTTTATGAGTCGGGCCAACCTCATCGTTGTTTAGTGGACTCATGAATGAGTCATTTGAGCTTGGTCGTAATTTGTTCCGTAACTTTTATATAACGTAAATTATTCACTATCATTTATTATATTTTATTTAACCGGCATGTTAAATTAGAAAATGGAATATCTATTAATATAAGACAAGTATGAGTTATCTTTATTAAATAGTTATTTGTGAAGAGTCATATTCTTGTTAATGCCCTGTATTGTTCTGTTGTGAGAGTCTTGGTCCTATCGGATACTAGGGGTGAGCTATAAGCCCTCTAGTTGCGATATGATCGTTGGGATTAATGTTCCCATCCGTACTCATGGTGAGATGCAAGCCATGAGTATGAATGTGACATTAAGGATCCCGTATCATATGATGTTTGCATGATCTTTCTTACTCCTATTGTGACTCAAGTGTGACATTTTACATTGTGTGACTACTTGACATTCCTCATTTATTTGCCCTCGGACATTGGGTCACGGTTAGGTGCCATTGTTTCCGAGTTGGGCTATTTTTCCTTCCGCCTCTTCGGACCGGGGGTCACGGTTAGGTGACAAGGTTCCGTTTGAGGTTACTCGACTGTCGGGCACGGTTAGGTGTACCATGTTTCGAGTCTTGGATACGATTTGGTATCGTTTGTCGAATCGGGTGTCGTCCATCCCGAGAGTCTGGCCAGGTTTAGACTAGGACCGTATTATGATCGTCGTCCTACCAAGAGGTTGGAGTCTAGAGGGTTGTCTTGTTTGAGTTCATACTAAGTATATGTCTTTCACTTGTTGAGTCGTGTCAACACAAGTGGGTTGACTTGGTGATTCTATTCCTCGATCGTACATTCATCCTCATGTACCGTGCCTATTCTATTAAGAAAGTATTATGCCTGTTTCACCATGATTGTTCATTATATCTCCTTATTCTTTTTGGTTCACACATGTTGCATGGTTAATATATTTGATTAAGTGTTGTTTGTTACCTGCTTTTCGACATATTGTGGCTGGGAGAACCTTGAGTTACTCCCCACTGACTGTGGCGTTCATGTTTACATGAATGACAGGTTTTGAAGATGCTTTCGTGGGGAAGACGTGTGGGCTAGCGAGAACTAAACCCTTGGACCTTAGTTTCTAATTTAGAAACCTTTTATCTGTTTATTCGTGGGATATCTTTTCCCCGCTTTCTAGACTTGGGTTGTAATGACCTATTAATGTCTATTGTAGTATTTGTTTCATTTCGTTTTTGGCACCCGCGTGCTAATCTTTAACTAGTAATTTAAAAGTTTTTAAAATCTCACTAATTTCCGCATTAATTTATTAGTTATATTTTCCGCTTTATCGCGGGGTGTCACAGTTGGTATCAGAGCATATGTTGCTCCCGACGCACACACGTGTACCCCAAATTTAAACTGAACTTGACCTTGAATAATGAATGAGAGATGGGTAGACTTAAGGACCTAAGGTGGTAGTCTGTGGTGTGTTTGCTCTTTGTTAGGTTCTAACCTGTTTGTGGATTGTCATTTAATAATTTTTGTATCCTTGGATCAATGATCGTGAGCTTACCTATGTGAAGATCAAGAGTTGGTGCCTATTGTCGAGCATTGAAGATTTGTTCAACTTTCGAAGAATGTTCCTCCTTCCTCGAAGTTTTCCTCCATCTTTATGTACCTTGCCTTGCTCTTTACTTCTTAATGTTCGCTTCTTCCAAACTCTCTTTTCTTGTTCTTTGAGAATTACTCTTGTACCCTTCTAACTTGCGTTTTGTTCCTTGCTTATCCTCCCTTAACGCCTTTTTGATAGTACTCTTTCCTTTGTGGAGTGTTAACCATGGTTGGATAATTTGACTTTTGTGGAGTTTGTTTATGTTTGACCCTTAACCCTGGTTTTGAGAGGTCGTGATGTTAGAAAGACTTAGGTAATGTGATGAGACATACTTAGTGATTCTTATACCTAGTTCCTTGACAAAGTGAGTATAATTGATTGGTGGATTCTTTGTGTTAGGAATGAGTTGCCTATGTGATTAAAGTTATAGAACTTGGCTTTGTTGTTTATGTTTGGGATTTGAAAGCTTAGTAGGTTGAACGTCGTCACCTTAGGAGTAAACATGAGATAAGTCTAGAATATGAAATTGGAAGAAAACCCATTTTTAGATGTTAATGATCCCGTATAGATTGGTGATGTGATTTGATGTTAGTTGTTCCTTGAGAACTTTGTTGAGAAGTCTTTGTCAATTCATTCCTTGGTTTTTAAAACATTGAGGTTGTGACGAGTGCTTGAGAGAAAGAGATGTTTTTATACTTGAGTGGTAGATCTGCTTTAGGAAATTCCTAATATGTGATAAGATAGGTGGAAGAGGTATCTAACCGTTTTATCAACCCTTAAGCGAGCATTTATTTTACCTTGACCCTTGTTTTGGGATTTGGTCGTTTTGTTATGAAGGTACAATACCCTAATAGGCGTGACCTTGTTAGAGAGATACTTAAGTTTTAGGAAGCGTATGGATTAAGCCTTAAAATCCTCTTTCATACCATTAATCGTTTTCCTCCTTTTCTTTCATACCTTGGTTGGATTTGGTTCTTATAAGTATAAAAGTTTACTCGTTATTTCCTTGTCTTGAATACCTCCCTGATTCTAATATCTCTTACTGGTCGTTAACTAGTTATCTTTATGATTCGACTCTTTTAGTCTCACATCTTGACATGTTCATGTATCCCTTTGAAATTTCCTATCATTTCCTGACCTGGTTATTACTCTTGTTTCCTTAGTGGAGTGATGGCATTGTTGGCTACGTTGTAGAGTGAGTGGGATGCTCCTTGAGGATTCTTTGTGAGTCTTGTTTTCGTCGAAGTTGGATTAGTAGAACTTAAGTTAGGTTGAGTAGGAAAATTCGTATGAGATACCTATTTATCTTTTGGTTGGTGATCTTTATAATTCGGGGAATGTGATCATCTATGCTTGTAAATTCGGGTGTGAATGAGATTTTATCTGGAATGTTAGAAGATATAAAGAACTTGGGATTATGATCCTCGATTAGGGATTTTACCATAGTGAGAACTCATAGTGGTCGATAGTTGATTATGAGTGTAGCTGTTTTAGTAGTTTTGATCCTGATCTTATGGAAGTCGTTTGTAGATGTTTGAGGGTTTGGAGTGATGAGATTACACTTATAGTAGAGTACCTTGTTTCAGGGAATAGCTTAGGATGAAGTAACATAAGAGTTTTGAGGAAATTCTTGGGAGTGTTGTGATTATAAGTTTTAATACTAGGAAGTTTTCGGGACCGTGTAGGATGATGTTGCTATTTGAGGTTTGAGTACCTAGCGTTTCCTTGTTGTCTAAATTCTCTTTCTTCTTTGAGATAAGCGTTACCTTTCATACCTCCTTTCCTCGCTTCATCATGCTCCTCCTGTAAATTTGATGCTAATGACCTATAAAAACTCTATCTTTTGCAACCTTGTAAAGTTTGACTTCAATTCTTGCTCTATGAAATTCGTCGTAGCTCTTTTGATTAGTTAAGTTTGAGTCCTGTTAGCATACTTGTATCTATGATATCTAAGTTACTTTTCTTTTGTCCAATTTCTAAACCTCTAAGTTACCAGTTTCGATTCGTTGTTAAAAGTTGATATTACTTTTGAAAAACCTTACCTATTTTAAGGATTTGAAAATGAAAATTTGATTTAATTCCATAATTGTCTCTTGAGCGTGGACTTCTTTAACATGATTTTAATTGCTGAACCCGAGATTTCTTTAAATTTTATCCAATTTCTGTTAACTTTGACCTATTTATGATTTCTTTGTCAAAGTATAATGTTATATTTCAGGAACTTGATTCCTTTTTGAGTTTATAAGTGAAATCTTCATTTCTATTTGGACTTTTGCAAAGGAAAATTTGAGTGGATTGCCATTCTCTTTTGATTTTGACGTTGATCGGATGATAGAACTTGTTATTGGAGACGTTTGATAACTTGTTCTACGCTTGTCGGCGAGTGGTTTTTGGTTTAAAACTGTCTTTGACTTGAAAAGTTGGCGTTCTTGTGTGCACGACAAGAGCAATTTCGTTCCATAAATGAGACTTATACTTTTGAAAACTCTTCATTAATGTTTTTGAAAGTATTTTGATTTTCAATTTATACAAATGATTTGCCTTTTTACCTTATCTTTGATCTGGATGTGATGTTCTTGAATACGTAACGAGAACACTTTCGTTCCTTTGATGAGAATATGGTTTTGTCGAAAATTTTATTTGAAACTTTTGGAAGAATTATAATTCTTACGATAAGTAACCTTTTAATGTTTTGGTTACCAACTTTAAAAGTCCAATTTTATTTTATATAACCTTTCATTTCTACTTTCAAGTTTCGAGGACGAAACTTTTTAAAAGGTGGGGAGATTGTAACACCCGCGAATTTCCCATTTTGACATTTAAAATTTATTAAGCCATTTGAATTACTTTATTAAATATTTTTGGAATTGTTCAATTTAATTAATTTTATGTCAAACAAGATTTTTATAAACGTATTATACAAAAGCTCATTTTTATAAAATACGTACGATTAAATTATATTTTTAAGGCACGATTTATATAATAATATATGTATACGTATTTTTGGTCGGATAATAATAATGACTGTAATAATCATAATCTCCGTCTTAATTTCCGTCTAAACTTTAGACCGTCACATTTTATGTTGTACCTACTTTAATCAGGACCAATCAAAAACCAACAACACATTCACCTACCTATACTCCACTTTTAAAAATATCTCCTATTAATATTTATATATAATTATTATTATTATTATTATTACTAATAGTTATTATTATATGTTATTACTATTGTACTACTACTCTACCCGTATCCCTATCCCCACACCCTTGTTTCTTCTTCTTTCTTAAAAATGCAAAGCAAGAAGAACTCAACAATCAGAGCACCGTACATCCATCTCCATCAACCTTCAACCTCCATTTCCTCCCTTATTTCTCAACCAAATTTCATAAAACTTACTCCATTAGCTCCCCCTCCTCATTCTCCTTCTTCCTATATAAAAAAGAACCAAGCTTTCGTCCTGTTTATTTTGGGTCGTCTTTCAGGGGTGCGATTTTGGAGCGGATATCTTCCATTTATGGGTTTAGAATCACCCTTGGATGGTTCCTTGGACGTTAGGAGATCATAAACAGGTAACGGTGATAGGTTACTCGACAAGAATGTCGAACTTTCGTCTTACGGGTCGTTTTATATACTTGTGCTTGATAAAGTTTGGTTCTTGCGTCTTTTCCTCCTTTATATGTTAATTTTCGTCTTAATTCGTTGTTGGGAATGGCTTTGTTTTGGGATGGATAACCTGGGTTTTGTCTCGAGCGAAATTCGTGACCGTGTTCGGAATTGTTGTTTTAGTTCCGTCTTGTCCTTGTCTTTACATGGCTCGTTTTTGACCTGTTTGGGTGTCGTTGTTGGAGCCGTGATAGACGGATTTCGAGCTGTTGTTGGGATTGTTTTGGTGCCCTGGTGGTACGACTTTTTCGTAGCCCTTGTCGGGGTTGTTATGGTGGTTGTGGGTGGCTTGTCACGACTGTTTTGGGTTTTGTTTCGAGGTTGTATTGCAAGTCATTCTGAGACGGTATGGTCCTTTTAGTTGAGTTATGGTGGCTGGACTGTAGGTTTCCTGGTGGCGTGGCCATGGCTAGCTCGTTGCGACCTTGGTCACGGGTAGTGTTTGGTCGTCGTCGTAACCGTGTTCCATCTAGCTGAACCATGTTTGTATAGTTTGAGTTAGTGCCATATACTCATGTCAAGTTGAAATATTTGAATTTCCGTCTCGTGTTTTATAAAACGCAACCCGTTAAAGCATTGTTCATTTATATACCTCCCTTTCATGTTTTATAATTCTAGAATCCCATTATTTAATTACCTAAATTACCGTCTCAAATATGCTCATGTACTCGTCTCATTATTTAGTAATGTGTCAAATTGGGCTTGTTCTATATTATATGTTTTTGGGCCATATAGGGTAGTATATCATTTTAATAGGGCTTGTCATGATTTCATAATTGGGCTTGTCATGTTTATTTATTTGGGCCTTATATGATTAGCTTGCTAGGTTTCACATGTTTCCATTGTTGGGCTTGACATGCTTTATGTGTCGGGCCAACCTCATCGTTGTTTAGTGGACTCATGAATGAGTCATTTGAGCTTGGTCGTAATTTGTTCCGTAACTTTTATATAACGTAAATTATTCACTATCATTTATTATATTTTATTTAACCGGCATGTTAAATTAGAAAATGGAATATCTATTAATATAAGACAAGTATGAGTTATCTTTATTAAATAGTTATTTGTGAAGAGTCATATTCTTGTTAATGCCCTGTATTGTTCTGTTGTGAGAGTCTTGGTCCTATCGGATACTAGGGGTGAGCTATAAGCCCTCTAGTTGCGATATGATCGTTGGGATTAATGTTCCCATCCGTACTCATGGTGAGATGCAAGCCATGAGTATGAATGTGACATTAAGGATCCCGTATCATATGATGTTTGCATGATCTTTCTTACTCCTATTGTGACTCAAGTGTGACATTTTACATTGTGTGACTACTTGACATTCCTCATTTATTTGCCCTCGGACATTGGGTCACGGTTAGGTGCCATTGTTTCCGAGTTGGGCTATTTTTCCTTCCGCCTCTTCGGACCGGGGGTCACGGTTAGGTGACAAGGTTCCGTTTGAGGTTACTCGACTGTCGGGCACGGTTAGGTGTACCATGTTTCGAGTCTTGGATACGATTTGGTATCGTTTGTCGAATCGGGTGTCGTCCATCCCGAGAGTCTGGCCAGGTTTAGACTAGGACCGTATTATGATCGTCGTCCTACCAAGAGGTTGGAGTCTAGAGGGTTGTCTTGTTTGAGTTCATACTAAGTATATGTCTTTCACTTGTTGAGTCGTGTCAACACAAGTGGGTTGACTTGGTGATTCTATTCCTCGATCGTACATTCATCCTCATGTACCGTGCCTATTCTATTAAGAAAGTATTATGCCTGTTTCACCATGATTGTTCATTATATCTCCTTATTCTTTTTGGTTCACACATGTTGCATGGTTAATATATTTGATTAAGTGTTGTTTGTTACCTGCTTTTCGACATATTGTGGCTGGGAGAACCTTGAGTTACTCCCCACTAACTGTGGCGTTCATGTTTACATGAATGACAGGTTTTGAAGATGCTTTCGTGGGGAAGACGTGTGGGCTAGCGAGAACTAAACCCTTGGACCTTAGTTTCTAATTTAGAAACCTTTTATCTGTTTATTCGTGGGATATCTTTTCCCCGCTTTCTAGACTTGGGTTGTAATGACCTATTAATGTCTATTGTAGTATTTGTTTCATTTCGTTTTTGGCACCCGCATGCTAATCTTTAACTAGTAATTTAAAAGTTTTTAAAATCTCACTAATTTCCGCATTAATTTATTAGTTATATTTTCCGCTTTATCGCGGGGTGTCACACTTCATGTTCATTAAGTGAACCCTTGAGATTCTGTAAACCTATGAGATAGAATATATAAACTTTTGAAGCGGAGTAGCTTTAAGTTCGAGTGCAATCGGGGTAGATTGGCGAGTTATTTTCATTGTAAAGGTTTAGTTGTTTGAGTAAATTTCTAAACAAGCAATAAAGTAACGGATGGACGTAGGACTCGGAGTAGAGGCTGAACCAATTTTGAAAACATCGTTTGTTTATTCATTTACTTTTACGTTCTCGTACTTTGCTCTTTCTCGTTCACAGTTGTTGTCAGTTCTGAGTCACAGTCATCAATACTGTGATATAGAACTGTTGTACTTCCTTGAGAACTTACATTCTATTAAGTTGTTCAAGTTTTGTACTTCGAGGTTCTACACTTAAGTTATCAATTAACTAAGTCAAGAATAAATTTTAAAAAAGTACACCCAATTCACCCCCTCCCCCTCTAAGGTATTTATCGTTCCTAACTATTCAATTGGTAACAGAGCCTCGTGCTCTTGATATTGGTTAAAACCAAAGAGTTGATCCCATGGTTATAGACGATTCAAAACACATTAAGTACCCCATGTTTAAGGGAGAAAACTATGCCTGGTGGAAACACCGCATGGAGCACTATGTCAAGAGTGCGGACTATGAATGTTGGATGATCATTTAAAAGGGTCCACTTGCTATTTTGGTGACTAATGCTGATGGCACTAGTACCCCTAAAAGCGAGGTCAAATATGTCGAGGCCGATTATAGGATAGTCGAGAAAACTCTAAAGCCATGTCTGTCCTCCAATATAGCATTGGTGAACAAGAGATTAACCGGATACCCGGATGTAACTCAACCAAGGAAATTTGGGACACCCTAAGCGTTGCTTATGAAGGAACGTCACAAGTCAAAAGTACTGTGTTGATCTTCTCATGCAACAATATGAGATGTTCAACATGGGAAGAGATGTGTCAATTAATAGTTTGTCTTCACGTTTCTCTAGTATTGTTAATAACCTCAAGAGTCTAGGTAGAAATTTTGAATCCGAGGATTTAGTCCGTAAGATCCTTCGTAGCTTAACTGGAAAGTGGCAACCAAAGGTTCCGGTTATTCAGAAAGCTAAAGACCTTTAATTGCTCTGAACTTATGGGCTCACTCATGGCTCATGAGTTAACTCTCATAAAGCACTCTAGTGAAAGCTTTAAAGGGAAAGGTTGCTCTTAATGCTTTATCAAGTGATGAGGAAAATGAAGATGATGAGTTTGCAATGTCCAGTAAGAATATTGTTGGCATGATAAATGGTCGAAACTCACAAAGATATAGCAACAATGCTAACAAACCTCGCTTTCCTAAGAGAAGCTCGAGTTCGGTTGTTGGTTGGTTTAAGTGTGGCGACCAAGGACATCATATCAAGGAATGCCCAAAGTGGAACTGAATCAAATCCAAGGAAAAATGTGACTTTGCTAAACGTGACTACAAAAACAAAGTAATGACTGCTATTTGGGGAATGTCTGATTCCGAAGAGGACGATGTCCTTGAGGAAGAATTAGACGCCAAAATATCCATCTCGTCTAGCTCTTCTAAGGATGATTCCAAACCATCAAAGAAAGAAAAAATCAAGTGTCTTATTGCTCACTCAGTGGACTAAGATTCAGATTCAGACAATGAGATAAATAAGCTCAAGTATAAAAAGGTTTGATCTTTCTCTAAAGACAAAGTTTGTCTCCTCCTAGACCAATTTATCGATAAGTGTCGTGTCCAAAGCAAAAAATTGAAGGCTATGCAAACTGTAATCGATGACATAGCTGAAGAAAATGTTAATTTGAAAGAATGTCTAAATGAGGTTGATGAACCTAATTCATCTTTGAGTCTTGAAAGGAGATTAAAAAGCTTCCAAAACATAATATGTTTCTAGTTAAAAGGTTTGACGAAACTCATGCAATAGCGCATTGCACTGTTGCATCAGTATTTAACAAAAAGGATGAGTTCATCGCTAAAAATTTGTCCTCACTTACCCAAGAACGTGACTAACTTCTGATTGATTTAGCAACATGTGAAAGTAAAAAAGATGATCTTGTCAAAATTGCTAAAATGTTGAACGACGAGTCAAGTAATGTCAAAAGTGCCTTAGAACGAGTTCAAAAATCAAATGATGACCTTCTTGTTCAAATTAAAACCTTGAAAAAGGCTGAACAAACTCATGCAACAGACACTCCAACTGTGGCATCTGAGTTTAATGATGAAATTGAGACTCTCACAAAATGTGTCACTTCTTTAACTGAAGAACGTGACTCTCTGATATCTGACCTCACCTCATGTCAAAAATATAACAAATAATTTGAGCAAATCATCCTATTACTTAGCAATGAAGCAAGCCATGCTAAACACGCTTTTGACAAAGTAGGTCGACTAAATCTTGATCATCTTGCTAATATTGAAACATTAACCAAAGAGCTAGATGAGACTAAGATGTTCTATCTACAATGGGAAGGGAGTCAAAATGTCTTGGAGTTTCTTCTAAAACAATCACAAGAATATGAAAAGCTTGCAAAGCATTCTGGACTTGGTTTCAAATGCAACAATAACATGCAATGTTGCACTCGAAACAAGGACCCAAGAAAAACTGATTTTTGAAGAAGAAAGTATGTTGGCCTTCCCAAGTACATTATTTGCAACTATTGTGGTAAAACAGGTCATGAATGTAACACCCGCGAATTTCCCATTTTGACATTTAAAATTTATTAAGCCATTTGAATTACTTTATTAAATATTTTTGAATTGCTCAATTTAATTAATTTTATGTCAAACAAGATTTTTATAAACGTATTATATAA